>NC_053395.1:97558581-97878643 GCF_905171765.1 Bufo bufo
AATTTATGGGGGGGTTTCCACTTTGTAAGCACCACAAAGTGACTTCAGACCTGAACTGGTCCTTATAAAGTTGGTTTTGGAAATTTTCTTAAAAATTTTAAGAATTGCTTCTAAACTTCTAAGCCTTCTAACATCCTAAAAAAATAAAATGACATTTCCAAAATGATGCCGACATAAAGTATACATATGGGGAATGTTAAGTAATAAATATTTATTAGGTATGACTTTCTGTTTTAGAAGCAGAGAAATTGAAATTTTTCCAAATTTTTGGTAAATTTGGGATTTTTTCATAAATAAAGGTGAAATATATTGACACAAATTTATGACTATCATGAAGTACAATGTGAATTTGTCAAGGTTTGGTGGCTCACTCACTGATAACAAATGGAATAGGTGCACTGCCGCACAGCACTCCCTGTTGCTGTTAAATTGCAAATTGGAAAAAAGGGGGTTGGGCGTCACTCAATATCTGGCGTCAATTAGACAAAGATAGAAGACAATGTCCAAAATATTATTATTTAATCACGCTTACAACATGTTGTATATAATTACAAATAAAATCAAAATAGATAAAAACCTCTAAAAACACACATATAGCCTATCAACACCACTATACTGGACTCTGTATTGAGTCTCTAGTGTCCATATTATTTCAATGTTCGTGATAGATTATGTAGTAATCACCAGGTAGAGCCAAAAAGTTTGTATTTGTTTGTAGTACTTTGCATTAGTTATAAATGTACTTTACCACTCCTGTCGGCCGTGCGACTGCTTTGCTGTAAGCTGCAAGGACCTGTGGATGCGGTCTTGTCTATCAGAAATTCCCCGTTTTGCTGGATGTTGCTTTACAACCTGCTCTGACCTTCCAGGACCTGGCCGTGGCGTCCCACGTGGTTTTGCCGGATGGTCAGGTGACTTCCAATTCCAGGCGGGGTTTTCAAACTTGTACAGCGTTCAATTGTGGTTATGAATGTCTTCCTTATGTCGTCCCACACTGTCGACCATACGCGTTTCGGGATACAGCCCCTTCCTCAGTGGTACAGACAGTGGGATTAAGATGTCCTTTTTATATTATCTTTGATTGGTGAAATGCATGCTGGGACAGTGGGGGACTTGGAAGACCAGGATGTGGATTTTTAATTGATAGCGGTCCATTCGTGATCATTTGGATATATGTTCATACAAAGACAAGAATTTCCAATGCCATATAAATATATATAATTTCAATATATCCTTCTAAAAATGTGATGCTATATGGATAATATTATAATTACATAAAACAATTAAAATCCATAAGTTTAATAAATATAGTAAATGTGAAATAAATATGTATGAATATAATTTCAGAAAAACCGCATGGGCGCACCTGCGATTTTGATGCGTCTTCAATGCGTTTTCACCAGAAGATATTAAAAAACATAAAAAACATTTGTAAAAACAATGGTGGACGAATAGTATTATTTATAAGTCAATTTCATATGTTTATCTCACTTTTCTCATCAGAACCATTAATTTTGTACATACAGTGATTGAGATATAGGGAAACTATTCAATATTAATTCATTTGTTCAATTAAAATAATAAATATTAATAATATTGCATTAAAAATCATATCACTATAATAAAAACTCCCGAATACTCAGAAAATGCCAAAAAACGCACCTGCAGTTTCGGTGCGTTTTTGGTGCGTTTTTTGCTAAAACCTTGGATATAAATTAAAGATGATAGCAAAAATACAAAAATACATCCCTATATTGCACTTCATAGTAAAATCCAAACATAATGTCCATAATTTATAATCAACCTTGAATATGATGTATGTTGTTTGTAAGGACGCGGGCCTGCCAAGAAGGGGAGATCTGGGTGCTGATAACACAGCTTGACAACAGATGTCCCATTCAAGGCAGACCAACGTCCCTCTATAAGAATGCGAAGAGTTCCATATCTGCGTTCAGACCCCTTGGAATAAGGGAGTCGAACTCAAAGATCCTCTTCGATTCATTTCTAGACATTCGGAGGATATGATTCCCTCCTCTCCATGGGTGTTCAACTTTCTCTATAGCCATATATATTAGACTAGATGGGTCACTCTTATGATGATCCCTGTAGTGTTTGGATAGGGAATGCAATTCATATCCCTTTTTTATGTTGTTTACGTGTTCTGATATCCTCTTTTTTAGGGTACGTTTTGTTCGTCCTATATATTGTTTTTGGCATGGGCATTCTATCAGATAAATCACGTTGGTGGAATCACATGTTAGGCCCTCTTTATTATCCAGGAAAAATGAGTTTTGGGTTGAAATTGCTTTCAAGATCTTTTTAGGGAATGTAGTGATTCTACAATTAGAGCAGCGTCCACATCTATGAAAACCTTTGAAAGATAACCAATTTTGTTTTTGTGTGTCACGTTCTTTATTCTTTATAGATGGCGCTACCTTCAATCCCAGGTTTGAGGCCCTAGTATACGTAATCTGGGGTGTATTGGTGAGTATGGGCCCAATTATCTTGTCTCCAAGTAAATGGTGCCAATACTTCCCAATAATTCTCTCCATATTTCTATATTGGGCATGGAATGGTAAAATCATAATTATTTTCTCATCATTCACTTGTTTTTGTTTAGGGACAAAAAAATCTTCTCTATCCATTATTTTAACCTCTTCCAGTGATTTTTCCAAATAGTAGGTTGGATACTGTCTATCAATAAATTGTTGTTTCAGGGTTTCTGCCTCTATTACAAACTGTTGGTCCCGAGTACAGTTTCGTTTTAATCTTCTAAATTGACCCTTAGGGACATTAATGAGCCACCTCGGTAAGTGGCAGCTCGTATATAGCATGTAGCTGTTTTTGCTCACCAATTTATGGTGTGTACTACATATTAATTTACCTCCATCAACTTTGATATCAAGATCCAAAAATTGTATGTTCTTCATATCAATAGTGGAAGCGAATTTTAAATTTAAGTTGTTTGTGTTTATTTCTTCCAAAAAGGCAGTAAGGGATGACATCGTGTCCTGCCATATGAACACGATGTCATCTATATAGCGTCGCCATAGTACCAGGTCCGCCCCCAGTCTAGGTTTGATGACAGTGGACTCCCACTCTGCCATAAATAAGTTGGCATAACTGGGGGCGAATCTGGTACCCATGGCCGTGCCTTTACACTGAACATAAAAATCACCATTGAAGGAAAAATAATTGTGCGTCAATATATATCTGACCCCTTCTATTATGTAATGTATTTGTTCTTCATTCATGGTTCTACTCAGGATCAATTGTTGTCGGAGTGCCTCTAAACCCTGTTCATGGTCTATTATCGTATATAGGGAATTAATGTCTAGTGTACCCAGTATATACCCTTCTTTATATTCCATCTCCTCCAAAATCCTGATCACTTCAGTGGTGTCTTTGATATATGAAGGTATATTCTTCACAATCGGTTGTAATAATTGATCGATATATCTCGACAGATTGGAGGAGATGGAATTTATCCCCGATATTATAGGCCTTCCTTGGGGTTTTATCAGGGTCTTGTGTATCTTAGGAATACAGTACATTACTGGCATTCTCTTTTCTGTGTTCATAATGTACTTTGCCTCTTGTTCCAACAAAATCCCTGAAGTGGTGCCCCTTTTGCAATATTGTATTAATCGTTTAAAGAACTCCTCTGTGGGGTCTCGTTTTAACTTGATATATGTGGACTCTTCATTTAGTTGTCGCAGACATTCCTCTATATAGTCATTTGTGTTGAGGACCACAATCGCCCCCCCCTTTATCAGCTGGTCTTATTGTTATATCATTAGTGGACTGTAGTTGTTTGACTGCTTCTATTTCCTTCCTAGATAGATTATATCTCAAATTATTTCCCTTTAATTTCCTCAGATCATCCTCAACGCACTTTTTAAAAGTTGCCATATGGTGGCTTATTTCTTGTTTCGGGTAATTTTTTGAATTTATTCTCAAACCTGTATGTACATATTGGTTATTTTCTGGATTACTATTAGTCTCCATTATCGGATTCTTGATAAAATACTTTTTTAGACAGAGTTTTCTAATAAATTTTTCCACACCTATGTATGTGGAAAATTTATCCAATTTAGTAGTGGGAGCGTATTTTAAACCTTTATTCAATAAAGTGACCTGTGCATCCGAAAGTTGAATACTACTTAAATTCACTATACACGATGTATTCTCTATTTGTTGTACCTGTTTCTTCTTACAGTGTCTACCTCTTCTAATCCTTCTTCTCCCCTGTGGGATTGTGTTCTTATGTGTGTTCTCACCTCCTGGTTCTGTGAGGGATAGTGATTTCGTGATGAGTGATAATTCTGTCTGGAGTGATGATGGTTGTGGTTGTACCTCTGTGACGTGTCTCTCATGGGTGTGTGTCGGTGTCTCAGATTGTACTGGTGAAGTTGCCTCTGTTCCCTCGTGTTGTCTCTTACTGGGTTGGGTGATCGGGGTTTTCTTATTCTTGTTTTGTGGTGAGGGGGTGTGTAATCTAAAAAAAGTGATGAAAGTGACTCATACCGATTTGATGTTGAGACATTATAGTGATTTGAGTCTCCCTTTTTGTTCATGTCACCATTTCTTTGTAATTTTGGAAACTCAGTATCATGCTCACTATTGATAAATTCCCCCACATTTGTGTTGGGAATATCATCAGTATTGAGCTGCTTTAGTTTTTTACATTTTTTGTACATAATATCTTTCTCTAATGTATCTAAGTTTCTACAGATTCTATGTTGCCATTTCTGTACTTGTTCTGTATTTGGGAAATGGTCCACTATTTTTCTTATATCAATAATCTGGTCTGAGGTTTCACTTAAAATTTGTGTCCGTCTATTTATAATAATGTGAATTAAATTAGTGGATTGTGTTTTAAGAAAAGTATCCCATTCTTTTTTAAACGTGTCATTCACTAAATCTAGTGCAGGTGTTTTATTCAGTGTTAATCCCTTGGGGATATTGCCACTTTGTATGTATTGGTTGAGAGCTTTCACTTCCCATTTATTGTGCAATTGCTTTTGTAGCAGTATCTCTAGGTTGTAAAAACTCTCATCAATATCTCTTCCAGGTTGGTCATAATTATCCTTTGAATTTTCAAAATTGTACGCATCTATTGTCTTATATTTGGTGTCTATGTGTTGCCAGATATCCATAGTATATCAGTGGGAGCACAACCAAAGGGAGGAGAAAAAGGAATTTGTCAAGGTTTGGTGGCTCACTCACTGATAACAAATGGAATAGGTGCACTGCCGCACAGCACTCCCTGTTGCTGTTAAATTTCAAATTGGAAAAAAGGGGGTTGGGCGTCACTCAATATCTGGCGTCAATTTGACAAAGATAGAAGACAATGTCCAAAATATTATTATTTAATCACGCTTACAACATGTTGTATATAATTACAAATAAAATCAAAATAGATAAAAACCTCTAAAAACACACATATAGCCTATCAACACCACTATACTGGACTCTGTATTGAGTCTCTAGTGTCCATATTATTTCAATGTTCGTGATAGATTATGTAGTAATCACCAGGTAGAGCCAAAAAGTTCGTATTTGTTTGTAGTACTTTGCATTAGTTATAAATGTACTTTACCACTCCTGTCGGCCGTGCGACTGCTTTGCTGTAAGCTGCAAGGACCTGTGGATGCGGTCTTGTCTATCAGAAATTCCCCGTTTTGCTGGATGTTGCTTTACAACCTGCTCTGACCTTCCAGGACCTGGCCGTGGCGTCCCACGTGGTTTTGCTGGATGGTCAGGTGACTTCCAATTCCAGGCGGGGTTTTCAAACTTGTACAGCGTTCAATTGTGGTTATGAATGTCTTCCTTATGTCGTCCCACACTGTCTGTCGACCATACGCGTTTCGGGATACAGCCCCTTCCTCAGTGGTACAGACAGTGGGATTAAGATGTCCTTTTTATATTATCTTTGATTGGTGAAATGCATGCTGGGACAGTGGGGGACTTGGAAGACCAGGATGTGGATTTTTAATTGATAGCGGTCCATTCGTGATCATTTGGATATATGTTCATACAAAGACAAGAATTTCCAATGCCATATAAATATATATAATTTCAATATATCCTTCTAAAAATGTGATGCTATATGGGTAATATTATAATTACATAAAACAATTAAAATCCATAATTTTAATAAATATAGTAAATGTGAAATAAATATGTATGAATATAATTTCAGAAAAACCGCATGGGCGCACCTGCGATTTTGATGCGTCTTCAATGCGTTTTCACCAGAAGATATTAAAAAACATAAAAAACATTTGTAAAAACAATGGTGGACCAATAGTATTATTTATAAGTTAATTTCATATGTTTATCTCATTTTTCTCATCAGAACCATTAATTTTGTACATACAGTGATTGATATATAGAGAAACTATTCAATATTAATTCATTTGTTCAATTAAAATAATAAATATTAATAATATTGCATTAAAAATCATATCACTATAATAAAAACTCCCGAATACTCAGAAAATGCCAAAAAACGCACCTGCGGTTACGGTGCGTTTTTGGTGTGTTTTTTGCTAAAACCTTGGATATAAATTAAAGATGATAGCAAAAATACAAAAATACATCCCTATATTGCACTTCATAGTAAAATCCAAACATAATGTCCATAATTTATAATCAACCTTGAATATGATATATGTTGTTTGTAAGGACGCGGGCCTGCCAAGAAGGGGAGATCTGGGTGCTGATAACACAGCCTGACAACAGATGTCCCATTCATGGCAGACCAACGTCCCTCTATAAGAATGCGAAGAGTTCCATATCTGCGTTCAGACCCCTCTTCGATTCATTTCTAGACATTCGGAGGATATGATTCCCTCCTCTCCATGGGTGTTCAACTTTCTCTATAGCCATATATATTAGACTAGATGGGTCACTCTTATGATGATCACTGTAGTGTTTGGATAGGGAATGCAATTCATATCCCTTTTTTATGTTGTTTACGTGTTCTGATATCCTCTTTTTTAGGCTACGTTTTGTTCGTCCTATATATTGTTTTTGGCATGGGCATTCTATCAGATAAATCACGTTGGTGGAATCACATGTTAGGCCCTCTTTAATATCCAGGAAAAATGAGTTTTGGGTTGAAATTGCTTTCAAGATCTTTTTAGGGAATGTAGTGATTCTACAATTAGAGCAGCGTCCACATCTATGAAAACCTTTGAAAGATAACCAATTTTGTTTTTGTGTGTCACGTTCTTTATTCTTTATAGATGCCGCTACCTTCAATCCCAGGTTTGAGGCCCTAGTATACGTAATCTGGGGTGTATTGGTGAGTATGGGCCCAATTATCTTGTCTCCAAGTAAATGGTGCCAATACTTCCCAATAATTCTCTCCATATTTCTATATTGGGCATGGAATGGTAAAATCATTCTTATTTTCTCATCATTCACTTGTTTTTGTTTAGGGACAAAAAATTCTTCTCTAGCGCCATCTATAAAGAATAAAGAACGTGACACATTAATATTGAATAGTTTCTCTATATATCAATCATTGTATGTACAAAATTAATGGTTCTGATGAGAAAAGTGAGATAAACATATGAAATTAACTTATAAATAATACTATTGGTCCACCATTGTCTTTACAAATGTTTTTTATGTTTTTTAACCCCTTAAGGACATAGGACGTACCGGTACGCCCTATTTCCCGAGTCCTTAAGGACCAAGGACGTACCGGTACGTCCTGACTTCAAATCTGTATTCCGGCGCCCCAGGGGTTAATCGGAGCGGGATTTCGGCTGAAATCATTCAGCCGGCATCCCGTAACAATGCAGGGGGGGGTCATTTGACCCCCCCGTATCGGCGATCGCAGCAAACCGCAGGTCAATTCAGACCTGCGGTTTGCTGCGCTTTTTGCAGTTTCTGATCTCCGCAATATTTTTCACCCCCCCCCTGCACCCCTGCACGATTTTATGCCGGCAGGTGGTGCGGGGGGGGTGTCGCATGCGGTGGGGGCGTTGCGGGAGGCGGGCGGTGCGGCAGGCGGGATCGCGATCCCCCGCCCGCCTCCCCATGAACGATCGTTGGCTTCTAGTGGGTATACCAGGGTGCCAGCACATTGCTGTACGGACCGCTGTATGGAAAAAGTTAACTGTCATCGGTCAGGGAGCTCCCTCCCTCTCCATCGGGGGGCTGCTGTGCCTTTGCAGCCCCCCGATGGAGAGGGAGAGAGCCCCCCGACAGCCCCCAGAGAGCCCCCCTCAGCTCGTGCTTACCCTTCCCCGTCTGCGAAGTTCTGAGCAGACGGGGAAGGTTCCCATGGCAACAGGACGCCTGCTCAGGCGTCCTGCTGTCCATGGTGCTGAACAGATCTGTGCTAAAAGCATAGATCTGTTCAGTGTAAGTAAAATACAGTACAGAACAATATATATTGTACTGTACTGTATTATACAGACATCAGACCCACTGGATCTTCAAGAACCAAGTGGGTCTGGGTCACAAAAATGTAAAAAAAAAGTGAAAAAAGTTAAGATAAAAAAAAAAACATTTATCACTGAATAAAAATTAAAAAAATAAAATACACTACACATATTAGGTATCGCCGCGTCCGTAACGACCTGATCTATAAAACGGTCATGTTACTTTCCCCGCACGGTGAACGCCATAAAAATAAAAAAATAAAAACTATGAGAAAATTGAAATTTTGCCCACCTTACTTCCCAAAAAAGGTAATAAAAGTGATCAAAAAAGTTGCATGTACGCCAAAATATTACCAATCAAACCGTCATCTCATCCCGCAAAAATCATACCCTACTCAAGATAATCGCCCAAAAACTGAAAAAACTATGGCTCTTAGACTATGGAAACACTAAAACATGATTTTTTTTGTTTCAAAAATGAAATCATTGTGTAAAACTTACCTAATATGTATACTTTTTTTTTATTTATGTATCGCCGCGTCCGTATCGACCGGCTCTATAAAAATATCACATGACCTAACCCCTCAGGTGACCACCGTAAAAAAATAAAAACAAAAACGGTGTAAAAAAAGCCATTTTTTGCCATCTTACGTCACAAAAAGTGTAATAGCGAGCGATCAAAAAGTCATATGCCAATCAAACCGTCATCTCATCCCGCAAAAAATGAGACCCTACTCAAGATAATCGCCCAAAAACTGAAAAAACTATGGCTCTTAGACTATGGAGACACTAAAACATTTTTTTGGTTTTAAAAATGAAGTCATTGTATAAAACTTACATAAATAAAAAAAATTGTATACATATTAGGTATCGCCGCGTCCGTGACAACCTGCTCTATAAAATTACCACATGATAAAACCTGTCAGATGAATGTTGTAAATAACAAAAAAAAAAAACGTGCCAAAAAAGCTATTTCTTGTTACCTTGCTGCACAAAAAGTGTAATATAGAGCAACCAAAAATCATATGTACCCTAAACTAGTACCAACAAAACTGCCACCCTATCCCGTAGTTTCTAAAATGGAGTCACTTTTTTGGAGTTTCTACTCTAGGGGTGCATCAGGGGGGCTTTAAATGGGACATGGTGTCAAAAAACCAGTCCAGCAAAATCTGCCTTCCAAAAACCGTATGGCATTCCTTTCCTTCTGCGCCCTGCCGTGTGCCCGTACAGCGGTTTACGACCACATATGGGGTGTTTCTGTAAACTACAGAATAAGGGCCATAAATAATGAGTTTTGTTTGGCTGTTAACCCTTGCTTTGTAACTGGAAAAAAAATATTAAAATGGAAAATCTGCCAAAAATGTGAAATTTTGAAATTGTGTCTCTATTTTCCATTAAATCTTGTGCAATACCTAAAGGGTTAACAAAGTTTGTAAAATCAGTTTTGAATAGCTTGAGGGGTGTAGTTTCTTAGATGGGGTCACTTTTATGGAATTTCTAATCTAGGGGTGCATCAGGGGGGCTTCATATGGGGTGTTTCTGTGAACAGCAAAGTCAGGGCAATAAAGATACAGTCTTGTTTGGCTGTTAACCCTTGCTTTGTTAGTGGAAAAAAATGGGTTAAAATTGAAAATTAGGCAAAAAAATTAAATTCTCAAATTTCATCCCCATTTGCCAATAACTCTTGTGCAACACCTAAAGGGTTAACGACGTATGTAAAATCAGTTTTGAATACCTTGAGGGGTGTAGTTTCTTAGATGGGGTCACTTTTAGGGAGTTTCTCCTCTAGGGGTGCATCAGGGGGCTTCAAATGGGACATGGTGTAAATAAACCAGTCCATAAAAATCTGCCTTCCAAAAACCAAACGGCGCACCTTTCACTCTACGCCCCGCTGTGTGGCCGTACAGTAGTTTACGGCCACATATTGGGTGTTTCTGTAAACGGCAGAGTCAGGGCAATAAAGATACAATCTTGTTTGGCTGTTAACCCTTGCTTTGTTAGTGGAAAAAATGGGTTAAAATTAAAAATTAGACAAAAAAATTAAATTCTCAAATTTCCTCCCCATTTGCCAATAACTCTTGTGCAACACCTAAAGGGTTAACAATGTATGCAAAATCAGTTTTGAATACCTTGAGGGGTGTAGTTTCTTAGATGGGGTCATTTTTGGGTGGTTTCTATTATGTAAGCCTCGCAAAGTGACTTCAGACCTGAACTGGTCCCTAAAAATTGAGTTTTTGTAAATTTCTGAAAAATTTCAAGATTTGCTTCTAAACTTCTAACCCTTGTAACATCCCCAAAAAATTAAATATCATTCCCAAAACAATTCAAACATGAAGTAGACATATGGGGAATGTAAAGTCATCACAATTTTTTGGGGTATTACTATGTATTACAGAAGTAGAGAAACTGAAACTTTGAAATTTGCAAATTTTTCCAAATTTTGGGTAAATTAGGTATTTTTTTTGTGCAAAAAAAATAATTTTTTTGACTTCATTTTACCAGTGTCATGAAGTACAATATGTGACGAAAAAACAATCTCAGAACGGCCTGGATAAGTCAAAGCGTTTTAAAGTTATGAGCTCTTAAAGTGACACTGGTCAGATTTCCAAAAAATGGCCTGGTCCTTAAGGTGAAAATGAGCCCGGTCCTTAAGGGGTTAATATCTTCTGGTGAAAACGCATTGAAGACGCATCAAAATCGCATGTGCGCCCATGCGGTTTTTCTGAAATTATATTCATACATATTTATTTCACATTTACTATATTAAACTTATGGATTTTAATTGTTTTATGTAATTATAATATTACCCATATAGCATCACATTTTTAGAAGGATATATTGAAATTATATATATTTATATGGCATTGGAAATTCTTGTCTTTGTATGAACATATATCCAAATGATCACGAATGGACCGCTATCAATTAAAAATCCACATCCTGGTCTTCCAAGTCCCCCACTGTCCCAGCATGCATTTCACCAATCAAAGATAATATAAAAAGGACATCTTAATCCCACTGTCTGTACCACTGAGGAAGGGGCTGTATCCCGAAACGCGTATGGTCGACAGACAGTGTGGGACGACATAAGGAAGACATTCATAACCACAATTGAACGCTGTACAAGTTTGAAAACCCCGCCTGGAATTGGAAGTCACCTGACCATCCAGCAAAACCACGTGGGACGCCACGGCCAGGTCCTGGAAGGTCAGAGCAGGTTGTAAAGCAACATCCAGCAAAACGGGGAATTTCTGATAGACAAGACCGCATCCACAGGTCCTTGCAGCTTACAGCAAAGAAGTCACACGGCCGACAGGAGGGGTAAAGTACATTTATAACTAATGCAAAGTACTACAAACAAATACGAACTTTTTGGCTCTACCTGGTGATTACTACATAATCTATCACGAACATTGAAATAATATGGACACTAGAGACTCAATACAGAGTCCAGTATAGTGGTGTTAATAGGCTATATGTGTGTTTTTAGAGGTTTTTATCTATTTTGATTTTATTTGTAATTATATACAACATGTTGTAAGCGTGATTAAATAATAATATTTTGGACATTGTCTTCTATCTTTGTCTAATTGACGCCAGATATTGAGTGACGCCCAACCCCCTTTTTTCCAACATGAAGTACAATGTGTCACGAGAAAACAATCTTAGAATGGCTTGGATAAATAAAAGTGTTCCAAAGCTATTACCACATAAAATGACGCATGTCAGATTTGTAAATTGTGACACTGGGGCATCAATGACCCTTGGTCAGGAAAGGGTTAAACAGCGGGTCATTTTCTGATGAGACATTTCCTTTAAGGAACTTGGGTCTGTGAACACCAGTCTTCTTAGAAGAGAGCCTACTTTCTTTCCTATCATTACTCAGGATTATTTGTTTTGTTTTTTTGACCCAATCTATTACTCTGTGTTAGTGTATTGCTTACAAAGAGGTAGGCAATTGTAGAGTACAAAGTGCAATTCTAGGTTTCTTCAATTTCCAGATAAACAGTGATAATATTTTATTAACTTGCTGGAAGAAAGACTTGGGGGGATTAATAGCAGTCTCAGACTGGCCCACAGGGGGTGAATCCCGAGCAAGGTAGACCCCTTGTCTTCCACCCCTGCACAAGTGGCACATAACACAGTAGACTTGCTGCACTATATATAGATAGGCAGTGTACAGCACCTGAACCAGCCTAAGTTCATATATACAGTCCTGATCAAAAGTTTAAGACCACTTGAAAATGGCAAAAAATCATATTTTACATTGTTGGATCTTAACAAGGTTCCAAGTAGAGCTTCAACATGCAACAAGAAGAAATGAGAGTGAGACAAAACATTTTTTGAGCATTCAATTTAATGAAAACAACGAATAAACTGAAACAGGCTGTTTTTCAGCTGATCAAAAGTTTAGGACCACATGCCTTTAAAAGGCCAAATCTGTGCAAAGATGTGGATTCATTGTCATTTTCTGTCAGCTAGTGACACGTTGTGATGGCAAAGGCAAAAAAACTCTCCCTTTTTGAACGTGGTCAGGTTGTTGAACTGCATAAGCAGGGTCTCTCACAGCGCGCCATCGCTGCTGAGGTGGGACGCAGTAAGACAGTCATTTGGAATTTCTTAAATGATCCTGAGAGTTATGGAACAAAAAAGTCAAGTGGAAGACCCAAAAAAATTTCACCAGCACTGAGCCGGAGGATCCAATTGGCTGTCCGTCAAGACACTGGACGATCCTCGACCCAAATTAAGGCCCTTACTGGTGCTGACTGCAGCCCCATAACCATCAGACGGCATCTGAGACTGAAGGGCTTCAAAAACAAAAAACGTCTTCAAAGACCTCGTCTCCTTGAACCCCACAGAACTGCTCGTTTGGACTTTGCAAGAGAGCACCAAACGTGGGACATTCAAAGGTGGAAGAAAGTTTTATTCTCTGATGAGAAAAAATGTAACCTTGATGGTCCTGATGGTTTCCACTGTTACTGGCATGACAAGCAGATCCCACCTGAGATGTTTTCTACGCGCCACAGTGGAGGGGGCGCCATAATGGTCTGGGGTGCTTTTTTCCTTCAGTGGAACAATGGAGCTTCAGGAAGTGCAGGGGCGTCAAACGGACGCTGGCTATGTCCAGATGTTGCAGAGAGCATTCCTCATGACTGAGGGCCCTCGTCTGTGTGGTAACGACTGGGTTTTTCAACAGGACAACGCTACAGTACACAATGCCCGCAGGACAAGGGACTTCTTCCAGGAGAATAACATCACTCTTTTGGCCCATCCTGCGTGTTCCCCTGATCTAAATCCAATTGAGAACCTTTGGGGATGGATGGCAAGGGAAGTTTACAAAAATGGACAACCGTTCCAGACAGTAGATGGCCTTCGTGCGGCCGTCTTCACCACTTGGAGAAATGTTCCCACTCACCTCATGGAAACACTTGCATCAAGCATGCCGAAACCAATTTTTGAAGTGATCAACAATAACGGCGGAGCTACTCATTACTGAGTTCATATTTGGAAGTTGGATTTTTGTTTTGGGGGGGTTTAGTTTTTATTCGGAGGTGTGGTCCTAAACTTTTGATCAGCTGAAAAAAAGCCTGTTTCAGTTTATTTGTTGTTTTCATTAAATTGAATGCTCAAAAAATGTTTTGTCTCACTCCCATTTCTTCTTGGAAGCTCTACTTGGAACCTTGTTAAGATCCAGCCATGCTAAATATGATTTTTTTGCCATTTTTCAAGTGGTCTTAAACTTTTGATCAGGACTGTATATAAAAAAAACAAAAACTTTGTAATAGAATATTTAAGAAACCACCCAGTTTATTAATATAGACACGTTCATGTGGCTTAGATGATTTATAGGTAGGCAGATGCAGAACAGCTAGTGGCTAGTGGAAGCTTTTCCCATAGACCTGCCTTGAAAAAGTTGCTGCAGGGACCGCATAATCAATCATCTTGTTGCATCTTGCTGCTGTGTGAGCAAGCAATATTTGGATGTATCCATATGGTGGTCTCCCTAAATCAATTTTACTTGTGGGACCTAGACAGCCCAGCCTGACACTGATTAATAGGGAGCACTTGAAAAACATATGTAATTTTAAGTAATGCTAAATATTTGACAATGTTCTTTCTTCCTAACTAGGAAATATATGGAAGGGACCATTAGGTAATAAGGTGTTTTACTTTATCTAATAATGGTAGGAAATTATGGATATATAATCTAGATTGGTCAGAGGTAGGGGTGATTCCAAGGAAAGAGATGGTTTTGTTGGACCAGAGAGATGTTTAATATATGTGATTTGTTCATATTAAATATGAATCTTTGAAAGTCTCCCAAACGCAATATATCTAATACAAGGGGTAAAGAGTCTTGTAGATTTGTGAGGTAGCATGAGCAGGTCATCAGCATGTCTGCAGTATATCCCTTTTATCCTATCTGCTAAACGTAATTTCTGAAGAAGTGTTTCCATGGTGAGGACAAAATAGGAGGGTGTAGAGAGGGCACCCCTGTCTAGTCCCACTGAAAATAGGGAGAGGGGCAGAGAGGAAGCCATTTAATGATACACGAGCAGTTGGCCTAAGGTACATAGTAATTATAGCAGATATAAATTGCTCGGAGATTTGAAAAGCATCTAGGGTTTCACTAATAAATGTTCAGTCTACATGATCAAAGGCCTTCTCGGCATCAATGCTGAGAAGGACTAAGGGAAGGGATGAGCATTTGGCTAACTGTATTAGTTGGAGTACTTAGTCAATGTCTTCTTTCCCTTCCCTACTGGATACAAAACCTACTTGGTCACATCCTGTAAGAGAGTGGAGGAATGAGCATAAGCGACTGGCCAGAATCTGAGCACATATTTTTAGATCTATGTTTAATAATGAAATTGGCCTATAACTAGCACAGTGTGTTGGGTCTTTACGAAGTAATGTGATCTGTGCGGTAAGGATTTGATTGTGGAAGAGGATACTGTTTAAAACATCATTTTATAATGTACTCATATAAGGGGAAAGAGTCTATTTGAATACAGAGGAATAATGAAAGAACAATCCTTCAGGGCCAGGACATTTTTTTTCTTGTTAAGGATATGGCCTCCAAAATTTCTTGTTGCGTAATAGGAGAACTTAACTTGGAGGTTTGAGAGGGGGTGAGCTTTGAAAGTGAGAGGCAGGATGTTGTTGTACTAAGGATTTATTATGGAGTTTTTCTAAGCGAGCTATATCAGTTTGTAGTTGTAATATATGTTTTGCATGTTCTTTATTTTTTTAGAGTGATAAATTCTGATTGTAGCTTTATGACCTTCCCATACTGTTTGGAATGTCATTTAAAATGAAATATTCTGAAAGTTTCGATTTAATCTTCTCTGTATGTTTGGGGGGTCATTTAATCTCCAATGGGGCTGCCTTCTGGGGATAGTGTAATTACAAATAAGAGGAAGAAAAAAGGGTTTCAAGAGCATTAGCATTGGTAACTAGCACAATTAGGTGAAATCTGACATAAGACATCTAGTTGTGAGCTTCCAGATGTCGTCTTCTTCTTCGCGCTTCGGAGCAATGTAGTAGTTTCCCGGGGTATGGGAGCAATGACGTGCAGAAACGAAAACAGATCTTGTACTACAGACCAATCTGGGATCTGTAGGTCTTGGAGATCTAGCTCAAAGTAGATTTGTGGTAAATCAGCATGTGGGTGGAGTTTGGCCCTCAGAGGAGTGTCTTTAGTATGCGCCTTTTGGCTAGGGTTTAAAGTGAGAGATTTTGATAAATGGTGATAGAAGAGGGTTCTGCATATGTCCTCTCTAGGATGTTCAGAAGCAGTTTGTTACCTCCTAAGTGCTCAGTGAATTCTCTTGATGACAATGTCCTCCTGGCATTAATCTCCCAAGATGCTGAGAAAAAGCTGTTTGACTATGGGTAACAGATCTTCAGGGAAGACAGATTTGTGGAGGCCTTTCAAGCGTAGATTGTTTCTATAATTTCTATTTTCCTGGTCTTCCAGAGTGTCACATGCCATGTTCAGATATTTTTGGCATGCCAGAAATTTATCAGTGGGGGCCTGAGCATAGTCACAAAGAGATTATTGTGTAGATTCAAGGGCGTCCACTCAGGATCTAATTTGCTTCATATCTTTTTTGATATCATGTTGATCCTTAACTTGGGGGTCTAAGGCTTTAGCGAGCACCATTTGTATTGAGGATCAGGAAAAAGGCAGGGAGTCTTGTGATAAAAGCGTATCTGTGTCTCTGTCAGCATCCTCATCTGGATTAACCACTCTGTTGTCTCTGGTAAGGGACGCTCTTTTGTTTGAACTAGCATGAGAGGAGGCCGTTTTTTTTCTTACTATATCTATCCATCTCACCTTGTGTGGTATTCTGTTAAGTAATAGCTGTGGTATTATATATAGTAGCTGTGGTCTATATTTTATAAGATAGGCTTACTTTTTTTTATAAAGCCTTTTGTGCTGTCAACACAGAGGTCCTGTCCATAAGATGGCCGCTGATGGAGGGTTATGTGACCAGGCAAATCACCTCTATGTGATGTCATCTCCATCAGCTGTCATCTTATAGACAGGACCTCTATGTGGACAGCACAAAAGACTTTGTAAACAAGGGAGAATACTTTATGAAATATAGAGAATGGTGCAGAATGTAAACAAAGACTTTATTAGTAAGTACCATATTATCATCTCACAAACACATTGGTCAACAGTAACCAGAAAGTGGCCAACCCCTTTTGAAAGTAAACTGTTTCTTTTAAAGACACTTAAAACACATTGACAGTGGACCATATGCTTGTTTTTATTTAATATGAAATAAAAGAATATTGTATTTTAAAACTCATTTTGCATAGCCTATCTATGCCAGGCATTAGCAAAGCAGCACTGGTACAGGCAGGAGCAGCGATACTGCTGCCCCTGAGGAATACGTAAGTGTACAGTTTGTAAAGCACAATAGGCATCTGAACTTTAGGTTCCTATTTCACTGGTAACAGTAAAAAAAAAAAATTACAGTATATTAAAATTATTTTTCTATCACATTTCCTATAGATTTTTATAAAGTGTAGGTGAAAGCTTAGGTATACTTTAATAACAACATATATTTTATTAGCCCCTTATGACCAAGCGCTTGGTCCTGGGCTTTAATCCGGAGCTCCATACATTTGCACGTTGGATTAAAGATTCTGCACCTGCAATCTAGCGGCGCTATGCAGTGGATAGAGGATGCGGCAGTTGGACCTAGCAATTATGTGATTGCCGGGTGTCTCAGGGGCATGTGTACAGTGCCCCATACAGGCGTCTGTTTTCCCCTGTAACTGGGGCTCCTTTGGATGCAAAGATCTGTACATCTTTCTTTTCTTGGAAGCACTTCTGTTTTGGCTTTAAAAAATTTATGCAAAATACTGTGGTGTCAAAGTGGTCTGTTATACAGTCCTGATCAAAAGTTTAAGACCACTTGAAAAATGGCAAAAAATCATATTTAGCACGGCTGGATCTTAACAAGGTTCCAAGTAGAGCTTCAACATGCAACAAGAAGAAATGGGAGTGAGACAAAACATTTTTTGAGCATTCAATTTAATGAAAACAACGAATAAACTGAAACAGGCTTTTTTTCAGCTGATCAAAAGTTTAGGACCACACCTCCCAAAAACCCCCCCCCCCCCACCCCCAAAACAGAAATCCATCTTCCAAACATGAACTCAGTAATGAGTAGCTCCGCCGTTATTGTTTATCACTTCAAAAATTAGTTGTTTGATGCAAGCGTTTCCATGAGGTGAGTGGGAACATTTCAGTGGTGAAGACGGCAGTACGAAGGCCATCTACTGTCTGGAACTGCTGTCCATTTTTGTAAATTTCCCTTGCCATCCTTCCCCAAAGGTTCTCAATTGGATTTAGATCAGGGGAACACGCAGGATGGGCCAAAAGAGTGATGTTATTCTCCTGGAAGAAGTCCCTTGTCCTGCGGGCATTGTGTACTGTAGCGTTGTCTTGTTGAAAAACCCAGTCGTTACCACACAGACGAGGGCCCTCAGTCATGAGGAATGCTCTCTGCAACATCTGGACATAGGCAGCGTCCGTTTGACGCCCCTGCACCTCCTGAAGCTCCATTGTTCCACTGAAGGAAAAAAGCACCCCAGACCATTATGGCGCCCCCTCCACTATGGCGCGTAGAAAACATCTCAGGTGGGATCTGCTTGTCATGCCAGTAACGTTGGAAACCATCAGGACCATCAAGGTTACATTTTTTCTCATCAGAGAATAAAACTTTCTTCCACCTTTGAATGTCCCACGTTTGGTGCTCTCTTGCAAAGTCCAAACGAGCAGTTCTGTGGCGTTCAAGGAGACGAGGTCTTTGAAGACGTTTTTTGTTTTTGAAGCCCTTCAGTCTCAGATGCCGTCTGATGGTTATGGGGCTGCAGTCAGCACCAGTAAGGGCCTTAATTTGGGTCGAGGATCGTCCAGTGTCTTGACGGACAGCCAATTGGATCCTCCGGCTCAGTGCTGGTGAAATTTCCTGAAGCTCCATTGTTCCACTGAAGGAAAAAGCACCCCAGACCATTATGGCGCCCCCTCCCTTGTGGCGCGTAGAAAACATCTCAGGTGGGATCTGCTTGTCATGCCAGTAACGTTGGAAACCATCAGGACCATCAAGGTAAAAAAAAATTCTCATCAGAGAATAAAACTTTGAATGTCTCATGTTTGGTGCTCTCTTGCAAAGTCCAAACGAGCAGTTCTTTGAAGACGTTTTTTGTTTTTGAAGCCCTTCAGTCTCAGATGCCGTCTGATGGTTATGGGGCTGTAGTCAGCACCAGTAAGGGCCTTAATTTGGGTCGAGGATCGTCCAGTGTCTTGACGGACAGCCAATTGGATCCTCCGGCTCAGTGCTGATGAAATTTTTTTGGGTCTTCCACTTGACTTTTTTGTTCCATAACCCTCAGGATCATTTAAGAAATTCCAAATGACTGTCTTACTGCGTCCCACCTCAGCAGCGATGGCGCGCTGAGAGACCCTAATTATGCAGTTCAACAAACTGGCCACATTCAAAAAGGGAGAGTTTTTTTTTGCCTTTGCCATCACAACGTGTGACTACCTGACAGAAAATGACAATGAATCCACATCTTTGCACAGATTTGGCCTTTTAAAGGCATGTGGTCCTAAAATTTGGATCAGCTGAAAAACAGCCTGTTTCATTTTAATCGTTATTTTGTCTCACTCTCATTTATTCTTGTTGCATGTTGAAGCTCTACTTCCAACAATGTAAAATATGATTTATTGCCATTTTTCAAGTGGTCTTAAACTTTTGATCAGGACTGTAGCATAACTCAGACAATTGCTCAAACATCTTTGTACTACTATTTCTGTTAAACTCAGTTTAGTATATGTATTGTATAGTATATCTGTAGGCGATTTATATAAACATTGTTTTCTTTCTCAGATTGGAACAACCATATTTTCCAGCAAATGATAAGTTCTTCTTGGCTCTTAGCCACTGCTCATCTCTGCAACGCCTATGTATTATATCTCGGAATGGAAATTTTCAGGCTGATGCTGTGATATCATTTATTCACAAATGTCAAGAGCTAATCATGTGTCATCTGTTCACTGGAGAAAGGTTAATGGCTTGTAAAACCCTCCAGAATGATATAACAAAAAGGTATGTTATGTTTATAGCTAAAATATAATACTAGCATATTTTTTTATTATACTGTAGTATGTTATTTTACAGCTGTTTCTAGAGTGGACTTTTGAAAAATAAGTAAAATTTACAGGTTTACATTTAAAAAAAATAAGGGACCACTGCAAAATGTATGGGTTTGACTATTATGAGCATTTTTTTTTTATTCTATAAACTACTGACATTTCTCCCAAATTCCAGATAAATATATTGTATTTTAGAGCATTTTTTTTTCTGAAAATGACACCTGGTCAAAACAGTCAGTACACTATTATCAGACCTCAAATAATGCTTACAATACAAGTTCAGTGCTTTTTTTTGCGGCAGCCCTGTCTAAGCACTGCACAGAGCCTCACTCCTGCTCTAACAGCCCGGATCGGCAGGAGTGCTGTTCCAGGCTGTTTAATGCTTTATATGCCGCGGGCAATGGTGCCCGCCACATATAAAGCGTTGACAGAGGGAGCGTACTCCCTCTGTCTCCCATTGGCACCCCACAAAAGTGATTGCAGGGTGCCGATGTGTGTACAGACTGGCTGCTGTCTGATATAAGCCCCAAACCAGCCTTGAGTATTTTCAAGCAGGCTGTGCCTATCTGGCAATGTTAGTAAAGCTCTGACATTAAAATGGGATAGTGCATTATATTTTAATATCAATCAAAATGTCTGTTATAGTCCCTTGTGGGACTATTAACCTCTTCCGGACACAGGGCATACCGTTACGTCCTGTGTATTTCCGATCACCACCGCGCGGCGTGCAGGCACCTTGGGTCAATGCGCGGGGGGGTCCTGTGTCAATTCAGACCTGCGGTTTGCGGCTTTTACCTGGTGCGGCGGTGCCATCGGTTCCCCATGCGGCTGTAGGTGCTATGCCTTCCTAAAGCATCGGTGCTGCCTTCCTGTGACGAGCCTGTGAGATCCAGCCCCCTGGATCTCACAGGCTGGAAGCTGTATGAGTAATACAGGCTGTATTGGAATGCAATGTAAAGGATTAGACCCCCAAAAATGTAAGTCCCAAAGTGGGACAAAAAATTATGTGAAAAAAAAAGTTGGAAAAATAAAGTTTTCCCCCAAATATGCTTTTTTTCCAATTAAAATACACGTTTCAATAAAAAAAATTGCAGAAAAAAAAAAAAATCTCACCCCATATGTTTGGTAACGACCTGTCAAATATCCCCTATGGTGAACGACGTAAAAAAAAAAAAATCATGTTTTTCTTATCTCCCTCCCAGAAAGAGTTAATAAAAATGTATCAGAAAGTTATGTGTACCCCAAGATGCACCATTAAAACTATAACTTGTCCCACAAAAACAAGCCCTCATACAGCTATATAGATGGAAAAGTAAAAAAGTTATAGCTCTTGGAAGGCGATGATGAAAATAGGAAGAAAAATACTTTGTCAGTAAGGCCCAAAACAGGCTGGTCACTAAGTCGTTAAACAGTACATTAATAATTTTTATTAAAGGTGGAGTCCAGAAATCAGTATTTTGTGGAATAACCCTGGTTTGTAATCACATGCTTTCCACCAGTCTTTCAAATCACTGTTGGGGTAACTTTATGCCACTCCTGGTGCAAAAATGTAAGCAGCTTGGCTTGGTTGATTTCCCGTGACCATTCATACTCTGTAGTTCTTTCTTGATTACACTAACTTTTTTGGGTACTAATAGCATTGCTTTTGACATCCAGCTGGTACTATAACAAGAGAATAGTGATGACCAGAGGAGTGATTTTTATATTATATTATAATTGCTCATTAAATAAAAGATTTGGTTTAGGTGTTCACCTAATCAGCACCTCAATAAATAGAATGAGGTGTGCATGGGATGGAATTCAACACTAGAATGATCGCTACATGGGGTGCTGATTTAAAGGGTTTCTGCCACCAGAATTAACCCTATTAAACTGGCTGACATTAGCGATGTGCTAATGTCAGCAGACACTAACTGTACTATTTTTATGCTTACGGATGCCCCGGTTACTGCACAATTTTAACTTTGATATGTAAATTTGCTCCTGCTCCTAGAGGCTCCGTTCTCCCACCTCAAGTCACGCCCTGCCGTCCTTGATTGACAGCAACGTGCCCCTGTGCATTGGCATGTGCTGACTGACCCCCTTTTTCTTTGCAGTTTGTACTGGAGGTGTAGCTGACACCTCAGTCGTGCACTCCTGACCAGCTCGTCTGCCCCATAGGCTGATTTTAATCAGTGTGAGTATATAGCTTAGCCTGCTCTCCCTCATTTACTGGAAGCAATTTGGCACCAGGAGAGGTATAGTGTGGACTCTCATTGCATTCTTTGGTAGCCATTTGGCACCAGGAGAGGTGTGGAGTGGGCTCGGCATGCATGTTGGTACCTGCATTCCTTGGATATAATGGAGGCCATTTTGGCACCAAAGATGACAGAAATTAAAGCAGGCCCAGCATGCATGTGGAACCTACACTCCCTGAATTGTATGGTAGCCGTCATGGCACATAACAGGTAGAATTTAGTGTTAGGAACCCGTCTTACAGAGATAGCCTTGACGTGCGGCAGACGGGCTAAAATAATTTTGTACAAAATGTATTTGCCAAGCATCTCTAATTTATAAGTATAGCACTAGCAATTATTATGCATATTTGTACTTTATTTGGTTTGCAGAGAGCTGTTGCATTGCATGTTTTGTTTTACAGTGTTGTTTTCAGCCACAGCAACATGCCCCTGCGCATTGGGATGTGCTGACTGACCCCCTTTTTCTTTGCTATTTCCTATGGAGCCCTTGCCTGTAATAGGGCTCCATAGGAAACAAGCAATTTTCTCATAGACTCCAATGCTAGTGCATTGGAGTCTATGAGAATAGCAATCTAATGATTGCATGTTATAGTTCTCTATGGGAACTATAAAAAAGTGTAATAAAAAAGTTTTTAAAAATAAAAAAAACATAATTCAAATCACCCCTCTTTTCCAAAAATAAAAGAACAAAATTTTTTTTTAAAATACACATCATGGGTGTTGCGATGTGCAAAAACGCCCATAGTTTAAAAATATATTCCCCATACGGCAAACAGCAAAATGGAAAAAAAAAGTATCCAAAGGGCCAATTCGCCGTTTTTGTTTGCTTCATTTTCTACAAAAAAATTTAAGTCATACCCCAGAATGGTATCAATGAAAAGTCCAGATCGCCCCGCAAAAAATGAGCCCCCATACAGCTCCGTACACATAATTACAAAAAAGTTATAGGGGTTAAAATACATGCTTTTCAATGGCTTTTGTCTCAAGATAATGAAATGAGTTAAGAAATTTGGTATCTCCATAATCTTATGTTCGAAGTGGTTTTCTTCCACCTGATTCTCAGCATGTTTGCCAGGTTGCAGCCAGATCTCCCCTGGTCCCCATAATAGGTAATGGGGCCGGATGCAAAGGGGGTTGTCAGAGTTATATGTATATATGTTAATGTGGCTTATAACATTCTTAAAAATACATTTGTAATTTACTCACTTCATATATTATGCCGTGTTTCTGCACGGCCGATGTGAGTCACGTGACCCCCGACGTCATCCACCAGGCTCATGTGGTGATGTTTCGTGTGCAGACTTATCTCTGCCTTAGGGAGTGGCCGGGCTCTGTACACAAAATGTCAGAGCCTGTGTGCCCGCCCCCTCTCTCTCATCTGGCTGCCTGCCCGCTCCTGTGAGGGATCACGCATGCCCGCTCCCTACCAGTGTCGGCAGCCATGTGAAATCATTTCTGCAGTGAGACTTGTGGACTGGTTGGGACAGGTGGAACTTTTAATAAAATAAAACTAAAACTAAAATAAAACTAAATAAAGAGGGGCATCACCCCCAGGCCCTTGTGTAGTTACAAGTAGAAAAGAGAAAACAACAGCTTTAAAGTATAACTAAGGGGGGGATATTTGTGTGCCACTGTTAGGACTAAGGGAAAACAAATTATCGTTAGAAATTAACGATTCCCTTACGTCCTAACCAGTGGCACAAATGGGGATTTAACAAGAAGAAACCCCCATGGGAGGGTCCTGATGCCTGGCGGAAGCTAATACTGTCCGGCCAAATGAGGAATAGCTATGTATTCTAGAATCCACTCTATAGTGTGAGATAAAGGTGGAGTGAGAACTCCAAGAAGCTGACTTACAGATCACATCCAATGGAATCGAGCTTCTCTCTGCAAAAGAAGTAGCCACTGCCCGTGTAGAGTGGGCCCTTACAAACTCAGGAGGCTCTGAACCCTGAGAGATATAGGACTCCAGAATTGCCTTCTTAATCCATCGACTGATGGAGGGCTTAGAGGCTTTCCTCCCCTTGTGGGTACCGGAAAAGAGGATAAGGAGATTTTCATCTCTCCTAAATACCTTGGAGCGTTCCAGGTAAATCCTAAGACATCTTGAAATGTCGAGGGTGTGAAGCCCTCTTTCCTCAGAGGAGGGGAGTGGAGCCAAAATCGGAAGGGAAATCACCTGATTAGTGTTGTTAGGCCTCATGCACACGACCGTTGTGTGCATCCGTGGCCATTGTGCCAGTGGGCCCCCCCTCCCTCCCCTGTAGTTAACTCGTTGGTGGCCAGTGGGCCCCCCTCCCTCCCCTGTAGTTAACTCGTTGGTGGCCAGTGGGCCCCCCCCTCCCTCCCCTGTAGTTAACTCGTTGGTGGCCAGTGGGCCCCCCTCCCTCCCCTGTAGTTAACTCGTTGGTGGCCAGTGGGCCCCCCTCCCTCCCCTGTAGTTAACTCGTTGGTGGCCAGTGGGCCCCCCCCTCCCTCCCCTGTAGTTAACTCGTTGGTGGCCAGTGGGCCCCCCTCCCTCCCCTGTAGTTAACTCGTTGGTGGCCAGTGGGCCCCCCCCCTCCCTGCCCTGTAGTTAACTCGTTGGTGGCCAGTGGGCCCTCTCCCCTCCCTCCCCCTCCTAATTAAAATCTCCCCCCCCCCCTATCATTGGTGGCAGCGGAGAGTACCGATCGGAGTCCCAGTTTAATCGCTGGGGCTCCGATCGGTAACCATGGCAACCAGGACGCTACTGCTGTCCTGGTTGCCATGGTTACTTAGCAATTTGTAGCAGCATTATACTTACCTGCGAGCTGCGATGTCTGCGTCTGGCCGGGAGCTCCTAGCTCCTCCTACTTGCAAGTGACAGGTCATTAAGCAATGCGCCGCACAGACCTGTCACTTACCAGTAGGAGGAGCTCCCGGCCGGACGCAGACATCGCAGCTATAATGCTGCTACAAATTGCTAAGTAACCATGGCAAACGGGACAGCAGTAGCGTCCTGGTTGCCATGGTTACCGATCGGAGCCCCAGCGATTAAACTGGGACTCCGATCGGTACTCTCCGCTGCCACCAATGATAGGGGGGAGATTTTAATTAGGAGGGGGAGGGAGGGGAGAGGGCCCACTGGCCACCAACGAGTTAACTACAGGGGAGGGAGGGGGGGCCCACTGGCCACCAACGAGTTAACTACAGGGGAGGGAGGGGGGCCTACTGGCCACCAATGAGTTAACTACAGGGGAGGGAGGGGGGCCCACTGGCCACCAACGAGTTAACTACAAGGGAGGGAGGGGGGCCCACTTGCCACCAATGAGTTAACTACAGGGGAGGGAGGGGGGGGCCCACTGGCCACCAACGAGTTAACTACAGGGGAGGGAGGGGGGCCCACTGGCCACCAATGTGTTAACTACAGGGGGGGGCTGCCCCCTGCTGCCTGGCAGCACCTGCCAGGCAGCAGGGGGCAGTCATGTACACAGTTCGTTTAGTATATTCTAACCTGAAGCGTCCCCATCACCATGGGAACGCCTCTGTGTTAGAATATACTGTCGGATTTGAGTTTCACGATGTAACTCAAATCCGACGGTATATTCTAACATAGAGGCGTTCCCATGGTGATGGGGACGCTTCAAGTTAAAATATACCATCGGATTGGAGAAAACTCATATTGTGTCAACGTCAAACGGATCCGTCCCCATTGACTTGCATTGTAATTCAGGACGGATCCGTTTGGCTCCGCACGGCCAGGCGGACACCAAAACGACTTTTTTTTCATGTCCGTGGATCCTCCAAAAATCAAGGATGACCCACGGACAAAAAAACGGTCACGGATCACGGAAAAACGGAACCCGTTTTTGCGGACCGCAAAAAAATACGGTCGTGTGCATGAGGCCTTAAAGGAAGGCACCTTTGGAATAAAGGTAGGCAAAAATCTCAGTAGCACCCGGTCTTGCAGGAACTTAGTGTATGTCTCAAAGGTGGAAAATGCCTGGGGTTCCCCAACTCGCTTTGCAGAGGTAATGGCCAACAAAAAGGTGATCTTCAAGGTAAGGAACCTGAATCCCACCTCCTCTAGGGGCTCAAAGGGGGGAGATGATAACCCCCTAAGCACGACCGTTAAATCCCAAACAGGGACAGGTCTAATTACCGTAGGTTTTAATCTTGAAGCTCCCTTCAGGAACCTCTTAATAAGGGGCTCTTGATAAATAGACCTGAAATCGCTGAAACCTGCACTTTGAGGGTAGAAGGTGACAACCCCTTGTCCAGACCATCTTGCAAAAACTGAAGAATTACCGGTATGGAAGCTTCAGTAGATGTGTGCTGATGCATAGAACACCAGGACGAAAAAATAAATCCAAATTCTTGAGTAGGACTTATTAGTAGCTTCCGATCTGGAGTGCTCTAAGGTTCTCAAGACAGACCCTGATAGCCCTTCTATCCTTAGAAGGGACTGATCAACCTCCAGGCCTTCAGGTTGAAAATTTGAAGATTTGAGGAGATCTGAGTGTCCCCCGACACCAGTACTCTCTCTGGGGGAAGCCTCCAAAATTTACCCCGACTCATCTGGAAGAGTTGGGTAAACCAAGCTCTCTTTGGCCAGTATGGAATGATGGCGATGACTGACGCTTGTTCCTGCCTGATTTTCATCAAGACCCTTGGTATCAAGGAAATTGGAGGGAAGATGTAGGCCAGCCTGAACATCCATGGGATTGACAGTGCATCTAT
The DNA here is from genome assembly GCF_905171765.1 of Bufo bufo. Taxonomy (NCBI): domain Eukaryota; kingdom Metazoa; phylum Chordata; class Amphibia; order Anura; family Bufonidae; genus Bufo; species Bufo bufo. Next base: position 97,585,602 of record NC_053395.1, read on the forward strand.
TGCCACCGGGTTGTCCTCCCTGTAAAGGGAGCAATACCTCTCCACCTTGGTGTTGAACCTTGTTGCCATGAGATCGATCTCTGGCATGCCCCACCTGAGCGTTATCTTCTTGAAGACCTCTGGATGAAGTGACCATTCTCCGGTTGGAAGACCTCGGCTCAGGCGATCCGCAATCACATTGTGAACTCCGTGAATGTGAATGGCTGATAAGTGGGTGAGGTTCAGTTCTGCCCAACCCAATATCACCCCTATCTCTCTCAGGAGACTTTGTGACCTCGTGCCTCCCTGCTTGTTGATGTACAGTACAGCGGTCATGCTGTCTGACTGTACCTTCACTGCCTTCCCCCGAATTAAGGGAGCAAAATGAAAAAGAGCTAATCTGATTGCTCTGATCTCCAGGAGATTCGATGACAATGATTTCTCCTGTGGAGTCCAAGATCCTTGGACTGTCTTGTCCAGAAGATGAGCTCCCCAACCTACTAGGGATGGGTCTGAAGTAAGTATGATCCATGAGGGCTGGATCATGGACTTGCCGTCCTCGAGGTGAGACCACTAACTTAGGGAGGATCGGGCATGGTAAGACAGGGAGTGCACGGCATTGAGTCCCACTGGACTGTGATTCCACTTGGCTAGTACCTCCGACTGAAGCAGACGCAGATGCCATAATGCCCAAGATACCTCCTGTGCGGTTGAAGACATTAGTCCCAACATCTTCATCAATGTACCAATCATTACCTCTCGTGGCATTGAGAGAGAACGGGCTGTCTGATGAATGGATCGTCTTCTCTCGGGAGTGAGATGAATAGTCATCTTTACTGAATCCACCACGAACCCCAGGAACCTTACTGAGGTGGCTGGCAGAAGTTGGGACTTGTCCCAGTTGATTATCCATCCTAGCTGATGAAGGAAGACAACAGCCCGTTGAATGTGTTGGGAAAGGATCGCTTGAGAAGGGGCTCTGAGGAGCCAATCGTCCAGGTAGGGAACTATGCTCAGACCCTGAAGCCTTAAAGCGGCCACCACGGACACCACCACCTTGGTAAAAGTGTGTGGGGCTGAAGAAATCCCAAACGGGAGGGCCACAAACTGGAAATGTTTTAGGACCCCCCCCCCATCTGTACTGCGATCCTTAAGAATCTTCTGGACCCAGGATGGATGGGAATATGGAAATAAGCATCCTTGAGGTCCAAGGTTGCCATAAAATCCCCCGACAAAAGAAGATTGGTCACTGACTGGATAGTTTCCATACGGAACTTCTTTTGTTTGATGAAACGATTGAAGTACCTCAAATCTATGATCATCCTCCCCCCTCCAGTACTCTTGGGTTTCAGAAAGACTGGAGAATACATCCCTGCTCCCCTCTCTTGGAGAGGGACCTCTTCTAAAGCCCCTTTCTGAAGATATTCTAGAACATAGCTCTCTAGAACTCTTTGCTTGCTGCAGGGAAGTAGCCTTGTCTGGACGAACTTGTCCGCGGGCGGACTGCTCAAGTCCACAAGGTAGCCTTGTGAAATTATGCGAAGGACCCATTGGTCCTGGATATGATCCTGCCAAAAACGTAGGAAATGTTGTAGGGATTGTGGGGAGCAGGGAGCACTGAACATCCAGTCAGACCGGCTAGATACCAAGAGCCTCGAGGAGGCCCGCAATCAGAGCGTCGAGGACTTCTTGGGGGGCCTAGATCCCCTAGAGGATCTTCCTCTTCTCCGGGAACCCCAGTCTCTCTGGGTTCTGGGTTGAGGTTCCGGCCTGGAACCATACCTCTTGCCCCGACCACGAAAGGACTGTTGGGGAAGGGACTTGCCCTTCTTGTCTGACAGCCCCTCCAATATTTGGTCCAGCTCTGCCCCAAAAAGCTTTCCGGGTTCGTAAGCCATAGCGCAAAGGTTGTGCTTGGACGTAGTGTCCGCTTTCCAAGGTTTCAACCAGAGCGGACGCCTGCCCGCGGTTGAAAGCCATGGATTTGGACGCCAACTTCAACTGTTGTAGAGCAGCGTTACACAGGAAGTCAATGGCTAAGCTGGCCGTCCTACAGGAGGCCAGGATGTCATCCCTAGAGACCCCCTGGTCCAGGTCAGACTGTACCTGGGTGAACCTCGTTCTGAGAAAATTCGCCACTTCCGAGGACGCAATAGCGAATAAACACGCCTAAGGGCGCAATCCGCCTTCCGGTCCATTGGATCTTGGAGGCTTGACCCGTCGTCCGATGAAATTAAGGTCCTCATTGACAATTTGGAAATGGACATGTCCACCTCGGGACAGGCCCCCAGGACGACATCTGATCTTCCTTCAAAGGAAAAACCGCCTTGAACCTCTTGGTCAATACAGGACCCTTCTCCGGTTTCTTCCATTCTGTCTTAATTAATGACAAGAGGGAACTATCTGCTTTAAAGGCCCTGGGCCCCTTAGAGGCAGAAGATGAGGCTTCCCCCGGATCAAAGTCCTGGTCCCCCGACCGGATGGATCTCAACAGCCGCTGGGCTTTCTCAGGAGGAAAAAGATAAGAAAAATCATCTTCGTCCTCAGAGGAGGAAGATACCGATCCCTCTCTCACATCCTGAGCCCCCGACACCTCCATGACCCGATGAGGAGAGGAAGGTCGTCAGCGTTTGGACACCAAAGCATGCTTCAGTTCTGCTTCAATGGAAGAGTGCATCTGGCTTATGTTCGTTTCCATGTAGCCCTTCACCCAGTCTACCACGTCATAGACCGTCTGTTCCTGCTGGGGAAGTGCTTTGGCCCTACAGAGCGGGCATCAGGAAATCGCGTAGCTGTCTTCCAGCACAATCTGGCAATCATGGCATTGCAGGTGACGTCTTTTGCCAGTATTCTTTCTGCTGGGCTCCTGATCACCATCCCCGGTAGAAGACATGGCTGCAATATAAGAACAGAATTAACCGCAAAATTCAGAGAAAAAAGCCAATTATCAAAAACCCTTAGGATGTTCACCCAGACGATCCTAACAAGGTCAGAATTGCTAACAGCAAGAAAACAGCGCTCTAGGAGACCAAACTGGGAGAAGCCCCAGCTTTAAATAGTCTAACTGGCGCCAAAAAGCTCAGGCTCCACCGCGAAAGGGGCGGAGCTCCATGAGAGTATGCAAAAACACACACAGCCCGAACTACTATCGGCCAGGCGGAGGAGGGAAGTGACGTGACATGACGACACTTCCCCAAGATGGCGGCGCCCAGCTGCACACGCGGACGCTGCTACCGCATGGGGAAAGCGCCGAGCAAGGCACTACTGCAGAGGTGAGTACCCAGAGTAGGAGACCACCCCCGGCCTCAGCACAGTCAGGACGCAACCGAGCGTCCCGACCAGAACGGCGGCAAGGCGCTCTCCCCGCCGCCTAAAGAAAGAAAAAGGACAACCACCACCCCCTCCGAAAAAACGGAGGAGGTGGGACCACCCGACAAAAAAAAAAACACAAGGGCCTGGGGGTGACGCCCCTCTTTATTGGGGGAGGGAGGGCGTGTGTTCATTTAGTTTTTATTTTATTAAAAGTTCCACCTATCCTAACCAGTCCACAGGGGCAGAATACCCCATTTGTGCCACTGGTTAGGACGTAAGGGAAAAAGCCGATCCCCTGCCATCAAAGCCACCCCCCACAACCAGACAAAAGTAAATCTATGCCCATCAGTGAATAGAACCAGAACTGAGGTGAGACTACAAGCCCCAGCATGCACTGGCAAAGAATGGTGGGAGTCGTAGTCCCTATACCTGATCTGCATGAGTTGCAGCAGCCAATCCTAGAGCTGGAAACCAATGATCCGCACATGGGGAGAGAGGACCTTCGGTGATGTCAGTCATGTGATCAGTCACATGACTGCAGGGAGGGTCATTTGGTAGGACACTTGGTGTGGATAAATGGGGGAGTGACGTTCATGCACAGAGCTGTGTGTGTTGTGACTGCAGTAGTGGTGTATGTGAGCGTGCGCATTAGGTTGCTGATGCATGCAGAGCTGGTTTTGTAATGTGTGCAGCAAATCTATGTGTGTCACGTGTGAAAGAAGCCTATGTGTAGTGCTTGTGTAAGTAGTGCCGTGTGTCTAATGTGTGCAGCATATCTTTGCCTAGTTTTGTAGCAGAGCTGTGTGTGTAATCTGCAGCAAATCCATGTGTAGTGTTGGTATAGCAGTGAGCAATGCATGCAGCAAATCTATATGTAGTGGTTATGTAGCAGAGCTGTGTAAATGTAATGTGTGCAGCAATTGTATGCATAGTGATTGTGTGTAGCAGAGCTGTATGTGTGCTACAAATCTATATATAGTGGTTGTGTTGCAAAGCTGTGTATGTGTGCACTAAATCTGTATGTGTTGTGCGTGCAGTGCATTCACACAATCATATGGTCTCCATTCCTGTGTTGCAGACTGCAAATAGCGGTCTGCAATATACACAGGCACCAGCTGTGTGAATCCCTTTTCACGGATGCAGACCCTTTGACTTGAATGGCAATTCAAGTCATTGCATCTCCATCCGTGACATGCAGTTCACATGTATGGTGACCGTGTTTTGCGGACCACTACTTGGGTTCTGCAATACAGGCACCACAGCCATACGTTTGTGTGAATGGGCCCTTAGGATGGGTTCACATCCCAAGTTTGTCCTCTAATTAACCCCTTCCAGGCCAGAACCATACGTGTACGGAGCAGCAGGACGTAACTTGCCACCCAGCGCAGTAGGGCGCTGTGATCTGGTGGTTGCAGGATCTGCGCCCACTCGATCTGTGGCAGCTGACGTAACTAAATATATTCCTATTGTAAAAAATAGGAAAATATAATAATAATTTGTCATATCCGTGACAACCAACTGTTTAAAAATATCACATGATGTACCCCATCAGGTGAACTTAAAAAAAAATTATAAAATCTGTCAGGAGCCAATTTTGGGTCACCATCCACCACAAACAGAGCAACTCCAAGCAATCAAAAAGTCTTTTATACCACAAAATAGTACCAGTGGAAACGTCACCTCTGCTCGCCAAAAAACAAGCCCCCACATTATACATTTTGACAGAAAAATTGAAATCCTATGGTTCTCAGAAAATGTAAAAAAAAATAAAAAAATTCTGATGAGAGGCATGGGGGCTCATATGAGGGCTGAGGAGATGATATACAGGTGAAATTAGAATATCGTGCAAAGTTCATTTATTTCAGTAATGCAACTTAAAAGGTGAAACTAACATATGAGATAGACTCATTACATGCAAAGCGAGATATTTCAAGCCTTTATTTGTTATAATCTGGATGATTATGGCTTACAGTTTATGAAATCCCAAAATCAAAATTTTGAGGTACCCTTTGCTTAGGGGATATGGATTAATTAGCTTACTAGAGTGTGACACTTTAAGCCTAGAATATTGAACCTTTTCACAAATTCTAATTTTAACCACCTCCCGTCTCGCTAACGCCAAAAGGCATGATTGCTGCGGCGCTGCCAGGTCACACTAACGCCGATCGGCGTCATCTCGCGTGAGCCGAGATTTCGTGTGAACGCGCGCTCACAGGATCGCGTAGTTCACAAGTTCATCTGCAGCCTGCCGGCCGCGATTATTGGCTGGCAGTCTGTGGATTTTTGAAATGACCAATGAAATGGTTATGTCAGACGCTATTTTGAAAATAGCGTCTGATATAACTGCTACCTGCTCCTCTGGTGGTCCCTTTTGCTTGGATCGACCACCAGAGGACACAGGCATCTCTGTAAGTAGCACCAAATCACCACACATTACCCTGTCATTTATTAACTCCTTATTTAGCACCTGATCACCAATATTAGACTCCCTGATCACCCTGATCACCCCCTTGTCCACCCCCCTGTCATTGATCACCCCCCTGTAAGGGTCCCTCATCACCGCCAGGTAGTTAGCTACTTGCTAGGTAGTTTAGCGCCCAGCCCACCGCACCGCAGTCACTGATTAGTCGCTGATTAGCGTCATCGCTGTCGCTAATCAGCACTAGTACTATATAGTATCTGTAAGTGATCAAGACTTATCGCATTCAGCTCTATATAAGTACATTAGGGTCACCTTAGGCTCTACAAAATGCAGTGTTTGCCCGATCAGGCCTGATCTTGTGTGCACACTTGCGTTCAGTCCGCTCCACCGCAGTGACAGAATTTTTTTTTTTCTGATCACTGCAAAAACACTGTAAAATCGCTGCGCTCCTATAAAGATCACTTTTGAGCTTTTTAGATCTTTATTAGCGATCGCAGCTTTACTTCGCAAGCACTCCTTTTTACTAGGTAGGTTTGCTCTTTTTCCTGGGTAGTCTCAGAGGAATACCCCCTAAATTTTGTGAACCCAAAATGTCAAACAAGGGGTATTCCGCTGAAGAGGCCTACAGGATTCTGGCCGTGATGGATGAAAGCGATGGGGACGCCTCACCCGCTGAATCCAGTGGTTCAGAATATGAACCTGTAGACAGCAGTGGCACTCTAACCGCTAGCGAAGATGACGAGGTAGAGGTCCCTGCTATGGTCAGGCGTACCCGATCCCATGTCAGGGTTCTGCATACCCCACATGATGAGCCTCATTTTCAGTAGAGTGGTGCTAGCGCTGATCTTGTTTATGGTGCGGCATACACCAGCAGCGCAGTACATCCTGGACCTTCTACCAGCACTGCCGTATTCCCTGGTGAAGTGGCGAGCACCAGAAGGGCAGTTCAAGCTGGTACGGTGGCACGTGCAGTAACTCCCCCATTGCAGCCACCGCGTTCACAGGCCCGTAGAGCCCTTAGTCTCCCAGAGGTGCTGGAAAATCCTAATTGGCGCTCCCCTGCTTCCGCCGCACCCGTATTGCCCCCTTTCACCGCCCAGTCTGGAGTTCGCATGGAGACGGCTCATTTAGGATCGGCCCTTCAGTTTTTTGAGCTGTTCTTCACCGCGGATCTCTATGACCTAGTTGTGGCAGAAACCAACCGCTACGCCACACAGTTTATTACCGCCAATCCGGAAAGCTTCTATGCCCAGCCTTACCGGTGGAAACCAGTCACAGTTTCCGAGTTTACATTTTTTTCGGGCCTTATCCTCAGCATGGGTCTAACTAAAAAAAATGTATTGCGGTCATATTGGTCTAAAGACCCAATACATTACATGCCCATGTTCTCTGCTGCAATGTCCAGGGCATGTTTTTAGGTCATCATGTGCTTTATGCATTTCGCTGACAATAACACCTGTCATCCAAGAGGCCACCCTGCTTATGACCGGCTCCACAAAATTCGGCCCCTCATAGACCATTTGTCATCCAGATTTGCAGATGCGTATACCCCTAATCAAAACATTTGCATAGACGAGTCCCTAGTACATTTTACCGGGCGCCTTGGCATAAAACAGTACATCCCCAGCAAGCGCGCCCGGTATGGGGTCAAACTGTATAAGCTCTGTGAAAGGGCCACAGGCTATACATATCGTTTTAGGGTCTATGAGGGAAAAGACTCAAAACTGGAGCCGGACGGATGTCCTGACTACCTGGGGAGCAGTGGCAAGATTGTCTGGGACTTGGTGTCACCCTTACTCCACAAGGGGTACCACTTATACGTGGACAATTTTTACTTAAGCGTGGACCTCTTTCGGCACTTACATCTAGTCGGAATTCAATGCTGTGGCACCGCGCGACCTAGTCGCTGGGGCTTCCCCCAACGGCTCGCTAGTACCCGACTTGCACGGGGGGAGAGGGCTGCCTTGTGTGACCAAGAACTGCTCGCGGTGAAGTGGAGGGACAAGAGGGACGTTTACCTTCTGTCCACCATTCACGCAGACAAGACTTTTGCTTGGATCGACCACCAGAGGACACAGGCATCTCTGTAAGTAGCACCAAATCACCACACATTACCCTGTCATTTATTAACCCCTTATTTAGCACCTGATCACCAATATTAGACTCCCTGATCACCCTGATCACCCCCTTGTCCACCCCCCTGTCATTGATCACCCCCCTGTAAGGGTCCCTCATCACCGCCAGGTAGTTAGCTACTTGCTAGGTAGTTTAGCGCCCAGCCCACCGCACCGCAGTCACTGATTAGTCGCTGATTAGCGTCATCGCTGTCGCTAATCAGCACTAGTACTATATAGTATCTGTAAGTGATCAAGACTGATCGCATTCAGCTCTATATAAGTACATTAGGGTCACCTTAGGCTCTACAAAACGCAGTGTTCGCCCGATCAGGCCTGATCTTGTGTGCACACTTGCGTTCAGTCCGCTCCACCGCAGTGACAGAATTTTTTTTTTCTGATCACTGCAAAAACACTGTAAAATCGCTGCGCTCCTATAAAGATCACTTTTGAGCTTTTTAGATCTTTATTAGCGATCGCAGCTTTACTTCGCAAGCACTCCTTTTTACTAGGTAGGTTTGCTCTTTTTCCTGGGTAGTCTCAGAGGAATACCCCCTAAATTTTGTGAACCCAAAATGTCAAACAAGGGGTATTCCGCTGAAGAGGCCTACAGGATTCTGGCCGTGATGGATGAAAGCGATGGGGACGCCTCACCCGCTGAATCCAGTGGTTCAGAATATGAACCTGTAGACAGCAGTGGCACTCTAACCGCTAGCGAAGATGACGAGGTAGAGGTCCCTGCTACGGTCAGGCGTACCCGATCCCATGTCAGGGTTCTGCATACCCCACATGATGAGCCTCATTTTCAGTAGAGTGGTGCTAGCGCTGATCTTGTTTATGGTGCGGCATACACCAGCAGCGCAGTACATCCTGGACCTTCTACCAGCACTGCCGTATTCCCTGGTGAAGTGGCGAGCACCAGAAGGGCAGTTCAAGCTGGTACGGTGGCACGTGCAGTAACTCCCCCATTGCAGCCACCGCGTTCACAGGCCCGTAGAGCCCTTAGTCTCCCAGAGGTGCTGGAAAATCCTAATTGGCACTCCGCTGCTTCCGCCGCACCCGTATTGCCCCCTTTCACCGCCCAGTCTGGAGTTCGCATGGAGACGGCTCATTTAGGATCAGCCCTTCAGTTTTTTGAGCTGTTCTTCACCGCGGATCTCTATGACCTAGTTGTGGCAGAAACCAACCGCTACGCCACACAGTTTATTACCGCCAATCCGGAAAGCTTCTATGCCCAGCCTTACCGGTGGAAACCAGTCACAGTTTCCGAGTTTACATTTTTTTCGGGCCTTATCCTCAGCATGGGTCTAACTAAAAAAAATGTATTGCGGTCATATTGGTCTAAAGACCCAATACATTACATGCCCATGTTCTCTGCTGCAATGTCCAGGGCATGTTTTTAGGTCATCATGTGCTTTATGCATTTCGCTGACAATAACACCTGTCATCCAAGAGGCCACCCTGCTTATGACCGGCTCCACAAAATTCGGCCCCTCATAGACCATTTGTCATCCAGATTTGCAGATGCGTATACCCCTAATCAAAACATTTGCATAGACGAGTCCCTAGTACATTTTACCGGGCGCCTTGGCATAAAACAGTACATCCCCAGCAAGCGCGCCCGGTATGGGGTCAAACTGTATAAGCTCTGTGAAAGGGCCACAGGCTATACATATCGTTTTAGGGTCTATGAGGGAAAAGACTCAAAACTGGAGCCGGTCGGATGTCCTGACTACCTGGGGAGCAGTGGCAAGATTGTCTGGGACTTGGTGTCACCCTTACTCCACAAGGGGTACCACTTATACGTGGACAATTTTTACTCAAGCGTGGACCTCTTTCGGCACTTACATCTAGTCGGAATTCAATGCTGTGGCACCGCGCGACCTAGTCGCTGGGGCTTCCCCCAACGGCTCGCTAGTACCCGACTTGCACGGGGGGAGAGGGCTGCCTTGTGTGACCAAGAACTGCTCGCGGTGAAGTGGAGGGACAAGAGGGACGTTTACCTTCTGTCCACCATTCACGCAGACACGACTGTCCAAATTGAAAGGGCAACTGGAGTCATTGTGAAACCCCTCTCTGTCCACGACAATAACCTTCACATGGGAGGGGTGGACTTCAATGACCAGATGTTGGCTCCCTATTTAGTTTCCAGACGCACCAGACGCTGGTATAAGAAGGTGTCTGTATATTTGATTCAATTGGCTGTATATAATAGTTTTGTTCTCTACAGTAAGGCTGGGAGAACAGGATCCTTCCTAAAATTCCAGGAAGAGATCATTTCGGAAATCCTGTATCCAGGAGGGTCCGTGCCCCAAGTCCCTGATGTAGTGAGCCGGCTACATGGCAGACACTTCCCGTCTGTCTATCCTGGTACCCCAACTCAACGTTCCCCAAGAAAAAGATGTCGTGTCTGTAGCAGGGGTGGAAAATGGCGTGACACCACCTTTTTTTGTCCTGACTGTCCTGACAAGCCTGCCCTATGCATAGGGAAGTGTTTCCGCAAGTTCCACACACAGGTACACTATTAGTATAGGGATTGCGTGACACAGGACAGGCACACAGGGGTCTTAGGGCCCTTTTACACAGAGCTGCCACAAAACTCTCCTTTCACCTGGGACAAAGTGCATAATGTACTTCGCCACATCTCTGGGCGATTTGCGCTTTGCACATTGTCCCATGGGGAAGGAGAGGTTTGTCCTCTAAAGGTAAAAAAAAAAGTTATTGTTCTGTTTCAAAAGTTTATAAAAGTTAATGTTCAGTTCAAATGTTATATAAAGTTAATGTTAATAAATTTATTGCGTTGCGGACAGTTTTTTTTTTTTTTTACCTTCTAGGTGGACCAAGCGATCAAGCAGCTGCAGCACTGATGTGCATTCTGACAGAAGCATTGCGCTGCTGTCAGATTACACAAAAGTCGGTGTATGCGGCGCTGCAAGACGAGATTTCTCCTCTGCAGTAATAAAGATAAGTTTGCCGAGGCTTATGAGCTGAGGGGCGGTGTTCATATGCTTTGGCAAACATTTTTTATAAAAAATAAAAAAAATCCCGGCAATGATTTATTCATCCACATCGATTGATGTGAATGGAGAAATCGGGTTTGCCAGGGCATACGGGCTGAGTGGGTTTGGATGTTGGGCGGAGCTCCTATGTCCTGGCAGACGCCTTTCCCCTCTTTTTTTTTGGCAGAGATTTTTTCATCCACATTGATCGATGCGAATGAAGAAATCTGTGTCGTTCATTTTTTCTTTCAGCCCAGAGGCTGAACGAAAAAATAATAATATCATTACCCGTATGCTCAATATAAGGAGAATAGCAGAAACTCCTAATGCTGGCCATACATGTAATGATTGCGGAGACCCTCAAATGCCAGGGCAGTACAAACACCCCACAAATGACCCCATTTTGAAAAGAAGACACCCCAAGGTATTCGCTGAGGGGCATATTGAGTCAATGAAAGATTGAAATTTTTGTCCCAAGTTAGCGGAAAGGGAGACTTTGTGAGAAAAAACAAAAAAAATCAATTTCCGCTAACTTGTGGCAAAAAAAAAAAATCTTCTATGAACTCGCCATGCCCCTCATGGAATACCTTGGGGCGTCTTCTTTCCAAAATGGGGTCACATGTGGGGTATTTATACTGCCCTGGAATTTTAGGGGCCCTAAAGCGTGAGAAGAAGTCTGGAATCCAAATGTCTAAAAATGCCCTCCTAAAAGGAATTTGGTCCCCTTTGCGCACCTAGGCTGCAAAAAAGTGTCATACATGTGGTATCGCCGTACTCAGGAGAAGTTGGGCAATGTGTTTTGGGGTGTCTTTTTACATTTGCCCATGCTGGGTGATATAAATATCTCTGTCAAATGACAACTTTGTATAAAAAAATGGGAAAAGTTGTCTTTTAGAGAGATATTTCTCTCACACAGCATGGGTATATGTAAAAAGACACCCCAAAACACATTGCCCAACGTCTCCTGAGTACGGCGATACCACATGTGTGACACTTTTTTGCAGCCTAGGTGGGCAAAGGGGCCCAAATTCCAAAGAGCACCTTTAGGATTTCACAGGGCATTTTTTACACATTTTGATTTCAAACTACTTCTCACGCATTAGGGCCCCTAAAATGCCAGGGCAGTATAACTACCCCACAAGTGACCCCATTTTGGAAAGAAGACACCCCAAGGTATTTGGTGATGGGCATAGTGAGTTCATGGAAGTTTTTATTTTTTGTCACAAGTTAGTGGAATATGAGACTTTGTAAGGAAAAAAATAAAATACATCATTTTCCTCTAACTTGTGGCAAAAAAAAAAAATTCGAGGAACTCGCCATGCCCCTCAGGGAATACCTTGGGGTGTCTTCTTTCCAAAATGGGGTCACTTGTTGGGTAGTTATACTGCCCTGGCATTTTAGGGGCCCTAATGCGTGAGAAGTAGTTTGAAATCAAAATGTGTAAAAAAAATGCCCTGTGAAATCCTAAAGGTGCTCTTTGGAATGTGGGCCCCTTTGCCCACCTAGGCTGCAAAAAAGTGTCACACATGTGGTATCGCCGTACTCAGGAGAAGTTGGGCAATATGTTTTGGGGTGTCTTTTTACATATGCCCATGCTGGGTGAGATAAATATCTCTGTCAACTGACAACTTTGTATACAAAAATGGGAAAAGTTGTCTTTTAGAGAGATATTTCTCTCACCCAGCATGGGTATATGTAAAAAGACACCTCAAAACACATTGCCCAACTTCTCCTGAGTCCGGCGATACCAAATGTGTTACACTTTTCTGCAGCCTAGGTGGGCAAAGGGGCCCAAATTCCAAAGAGCACCTTTAGGATTTCACAGGGCATTTTTTACACATTTTGATTTCAAACTACTTCTCACGCATTAGGGCCCCTAAAATGCCAGGGCAGTATAACTACCCCACAAGTGACCTCATTTTGGAAAGAAGACACCCCAAGGTATTTCGTGATGGGCATAGTGAGTTCATGGAAGTTTTTATTTTTTTTCACAAGTTAGTGGAATATGAGACTTTGTAAGAAAAAAAATTAAAATACATCATTTTCTGCTAACTTGTGCAAAAAATATAAAAATTCTAGGAACTCGCCATGCGCCTCACGGAATACCTTGGGGTGTCTTCTTTCCCAAATGGGGTCACTTTTGGGGTATTTATACTATCCTGGCATTCTAGCACCTCAAGAAACATGACAGGTGCTCAGAAAGTCAGAGGTGCTTCAAAATGCGGAAATACACATTTTTGTACCATAGTTTGTAAACGCTATAACTTTTGCGCAAACCAATAAATATACACTTATTGCATTTTTTTTATCAAAGACATGTAGAACAATAAATTTTGAGAAAAAATTATATAGAAATGTAGTTTTATTTAAAAAAAATTACAACCGAAAGTGAAAAATGTCATTTGTTTGCAAAAATTTTGGTAAATTTTGATTAATAACAAAAAAAGTTAAAATGTCAGCAGCAATGAAATACCACCAAATGAAAGCTCTATTAGTGAGAAGAAAAGGAGGTAAAATTCATTTGGGTGGTAAGTTGCATGACCGAGCAATAAACCGTTAAAGTTGTGGAGTGCCGATTTGTAAAAAAGGGCCTGGTCACTAGGGGGGTATAAACCTGTGGTCCTTAAGTGGTTAACCTGCATTAATGCAATTTCTTTTAATTTGCATTACTGAAATAAATGAACTTTTGCACGATACTCAAATTTTTCGAGTTTCACCTGTATATGTAGGTAGAGATATAGATCAGGAAATTTATATCTCACATATATTGATGTGACAGGAAGATCTGCCTGTGTGAGCTAGGAGATAATCATGTGACAGTTTTTTTTAATGCAAAGTTAGTATGTGCAGAGCAGGGTGAGAGGAAGGGCAGATTATTCACACCCACAAATATTCATGAGAGAGAGAGCTCAGGCATTGTTGTTACACGCCCCCACAGCTTTGCTGCAGCATGTAACAAAGCATGCATAACAGAACTATGCAAAGGTGTAAGTATGGTTTTTCTCTTAAGAAATCAAGCTTAATGTATATGTAAGTCCTGATGAGTTTTAGAATATTTTTTTTTCTTTTCATTACTCGGATAACCCCTTTAAAGGGGTTGTCTGGGTTCAAAGCTCAACCCGGACATACCCTTATTTTCACCCAGGCAGCCCCAATGAGGCTAACATCGGAGCATCTGATGCTCAGATGTGTTCCCTTGCCCTGCGCTAAATCACGCAGGGGAAGGTCTTTTGTTTTCAATAACACACTGACAGGCGGAAACTTCCGCCCGGCAGTGTGTTCGGTGACGTCACTGGCTCTGATGGGCGGCTTTAGCGCTGCCCTAGTGTTTTACGCTAAATCCCGCCCATCAGTGCCGGTGACGTCACCGGGCTTCCTGGCAGCCCCATGGAGAGCCCCGGTACGTCACCGGATAAAAAAAAAATGCTTTTGCCCTGCACGATTTAGCGCAGGGCAAAGGAGAGCATCGGAGCATGAACTGACAACCCCTTTAAGAGGAGTTCAGACACAGTGGGAAAAATCTGCTACGGATTTTGCCACACATCTGCTTCAGAATCGCCATGTATACAGTTGTATTTCAACTTCATTTTAATTGTATTTGTGAGCTTTGAAAACTAAATTCACATAATTTGCACTGCATTTGTTAAGGATTTTGGTGCAGAATCAGATCAAGGATTTGGCAAACAATCTTTTCTTGATCTAAATGCAAAGACATGTGTGGAGACCTGATCCTGACATGTCTGTTTCAGTATTCTAGAGTATCTTAGAAGAGAAACAGCACAATGCAGGGTTCTGTTTCTTCTGAAAATGTATGTGTCCCTACATAGTCTAACTCTGGGCTTTGGTTAAACAATATCAATGTCACCTGATAAGTGCTGGCTTATCAGGTTTTCTAGCCTATTCAGATTGCAGAAAAAATGCCATTTTAAATGGCTTTGGTAGCTTTTCTATAAAAAATATTGCATTAGACATACATTGTGGCAGTGAACAAATACTTGCATGTTTCCTGTCACTTTTCTGGGACAGTTCCATGTTCTCTACTTCCTGCACCAAATGTAAAGAATCAAATTTCCCATGATCAAGCACTGCAGCAGGTCCAAGTGATGCCATGCCCTGCAGGGGGATGCTGACCAGACTAAAGTGTCCACTAGACCGCTTTCATACAGTGTTTGGTCAGTGATTTCTGTCAATGATTGTGAGCCAACATAAGAAATGAAGCCTACTATGTTACTATTATCGAAAATCAGTACAAAGATTTCTCCCATAATCTATTTATAAGCAGGGCTGTGATTGTGACAGGGGGACATCCTCGATATCTAGAAGAAAGAAGATTTCCACACAAACATGGATTCTTTACTGTAAGAGCAGTGTGACTATGGAACTCTGCCGGAAGAGGAGGTAATGGTGAACTCACAAAAAAAATTCAAAAGGCGTCTGGATGTATTTTTAGAGTGTAATAATATTACAGGTTATAGTTATTAGATTTCTGGAGAAAGGTCGTTGATCCAGTTTGTTATTCAGATTTCTCCCTAAAATGTGAAAATTGGCTTCTACCTCATAGAGTTTTTTTTGCCTTCTTATGGATTAACTTGTCGGATAACAGGCTGAACTGGATGGACGTATATGTCTTTTTTTTTCAGCCTTATAAACGATGTTACTGTTACTGTTATAAGGTGTAATATGTAATGATATGCACCTGTTCTGTGTTTTTGACCCACACCTGCTTTTGGTTCACAATCACTGATGGACATCATTGATCAAACACTGAGGGCTTTTTTACATGAGTGTCTCCCTTTCGGGAATCTTCCTCCATGTGAGATTGGGATTGTGCGTTCTGGACTTAGGAAGCGCACAGCATTATCATGATTTATAATGCTGTGGCCTCTGCATTACCTTTCTGTAACGGAATCATACTGACAGCTTTTTTATGCCAATATGATTCTGTTACAGAAAGGTCATGCAGGGGCACATAGTATTATCAATCATGATAATGCCATGCGCTTCCTCAGTCCAGAACGCACAATCCCTCTCTCACACGAACCGTGATTCCCTCAAGGGACATACTCATATTTTATCTGTTTTATATTCTATTTTGTGTAATTTCGTTAGACATAACTTGAATGTTAAACAATAGTGTTCTATTTTTTCATTTTAAGGTTTTCTTTAGAGCGACCAGCACTGAACACCATCATTTTCCCATTACTTCATGAGAATTTGGCTGAAGTGATCAAAGATGTTCCCTTGATGCATTTGGATGAAATAACTTTATTCAAAAGTAGAGTGGCAGAGGAACCCCCCAACCTATGGCACTAAATTTTAGCCAATCTTCAGAAAAAGAAAAAAAAAAAGTGCATGAACCAATGTTATCATTTACCTTTGCATTAGGGCTCATGCACATGACCATATGTATTTTGCGGTCTGCAAAACACAGATCTGCAAATAAAAACGGATGACGTCTGTGTTGGATCCGTTTTTGGTTTTTTTGCAGATCCATTGTAACAATGCCTGTCCTTGTCTGCAAAATGGAAAAGAATAGGACATTTTTTTTTTTGCGGAACGGACATGCGAACATACGGAAACTGAATGCACACGGAGTCATTTCAGTTTTTTTCTTGCGGACCCATTCAAATGAATGGTTACGTATACGGACCTGTAAAATAACCATAACGGAGTGTGCATGAGCCCTTATATTGTACATTGTACTGATACAATAAAAATATTTCGTATGAACCACATTACAGCCGCTAAAATAGTTTGTCTCTTTATGTGAAAGCTAGTTTACTTTAGACTCTTATCTGTATTGTGGTTTTAGTTTAGATTAGATGCCACAGTGCTATGAGGGATCCGTCACATGACTGACACCAATGGCACCTTTCTGACCCCTTTGACTTGTAATGGGGTCCAACAAGTTCTGACATGTATTACAGAAGCGGATGTGGATCCATTTTGTCACTTCAACAGATTTAACTTGGGGCTGACTCTTAAGGGCGTTACCTAAGTAGCCCTCTGGTCTTTACTCTTTGAACCCTGTATAAGAATCTGGCCTCCGCTGCTCAAGTGACTACTGACCCACAAGGGTCAAGAGACATCAGTGCAAAGCGTCAAGGGATCAGGAACTGTAGTCAGTAACTAGCTGAGGTGAGGACAGGCAAAGTTTGTTCAGTTGAATGAATGAGCCAAAGCTTGGGACAGGCATTTGAGGTTCAATACAGGAGTCAGACAGAAGTCAGATCAGGCAGCAAAGGGGTCAAATCTGGTAAAGTGAGAAAACTAATCGTGACTTATCCTCTTTCAGGGTTCAATTAGGGTTTGTAGACAGCAGATGGTGAATGGAGCTGCTTTTTCATTCACATATACTGTCAGGCAGCCGGTAATCCTTGTACTGGCAGCATGCGTATATCCCAACACCACTAATTTATGTTGAAACACATTTCTACATCAGCGAGCCAACTAAACTATAAACCTCCCCCCTCTCATCAATCATCTGACACTTCTATCTCGAGCACTACTAAATCTCCCTGTACTGTATGTATACAGTGTTCCTTCTTCTCCCTCCAGCATTCAGCTGCTACACTCAAGCCATCAATCTTTATCACCTCCTCCCCCTGCCCTTTTATCTAGCGTGCTATCTGCACAAGGAGGCTCTGTTTCTATACCTCCAAACACTGACCACAATTATTTTATTACTGTATATATTTTTGTTACACAGTCAACACTATCGCAATGCGATGTTCCCCCATATGTAACACAATGTCAGTATTCTTAAAGATTACAGCGATTATCTGATCATTATGCCCTACATTAACCCTGTTTGCTCTCTATATCCACCCCTCCACATGTTTGTATGCACGCAGGTGCATTTTTATACATACAGTGCCTTGCAAAAGTATTCACCCCCATTGACTTTTTTTCATATTTTGGTACATTACAGCCTTAAAGGGGTATTCCCATTTCATTAATTGCTGTTAATCAGTTTCCCCAAGTGTCCTTGAATAATCTTCTAAATAACTTCTATTTTCCCTTCTGCCGCCGGAATACAGTGATACACTCTTAGATCATAGCAGTGTATTACTGTTTTCCGGCAGCAGGAGGAAGCGCACGGCGTCATAGCAACCGAGGACACCGTGCTCTCTGGTGCCCAGAAGGAGTCCAGGCGGCAATCCACAGATGCCCCCCCCCATAAGTGCCATCCACAGATGCCCCCCCACCCCATAAGTGCCATCCACAGATGCCCCCACCCCATAAGTGCCATTCACAGATGCCCCCCCCCCCCATAAGCAGGGGGATGGGCTTTACATACTCTGCAGGCTGCCAGAAGGATGACTCATCCACATGAACGAGCACGCAATGACTGAGCTCTCAGGGTCATGAGGAGGCATGGCCGGCCTTCACTCAACTGCCTGAGCCAAACCAGGAAGTTAACAGGACATCTACTGCTGGTAAGATTGAAAAAGCAAGATGGGAATACCCCTTTAAGTTCAATGTTTTGTTAATATGAATTTTATGTGATGGATCAGAACATAATAGTCTAAGTTGGTGAAGTGATATGAGAAAAATATATAAATAAAACTATTGTTTAGAAATAGAAAACAGAAAATTGTCATGTGCGTTTGTATTCACCCCCTTTGTTAGGAAGCCCATAAAAAGCTCTGGTACAACCAATTACTTTCAGAAGTCATATAATTAGTGAAATTATGTCCACCTGTGTGCAATCTAAGTGTCACATGATCTATCATTACATATACACACCTTTTTTAAAAGGCCCCAGAGGCTGCAACACCTAAGCAAGAGGCATCACTAACCAAACACTGCCATGAAGACCAAGGAACTCTCCAAACAAGTAAGGGACAATGTTGTTGAGAAGTACAAGTCAGGGTTAGGTTATAAAAGAAAATATCCAAATCTTTGATGATCCCCAGGAGCACCATCGAATCTATCATAACCAAATGGAAAGAACATGGCACAACAGCAAACCTGCGAAGAGACGGCCGCCCACCCAAACTCACGGAGCGGGCAAGGAGGGCATTAATCAGAGAGGCAGCACAGAGACCGAAGGTAACCCTGGAGGAGCTGAAGAGTTCCACAGCAGAGACTGGAGTATCTGTACATAGGACGACAATAAGCCGTGCGCTCCATAGAGTTGGGCTTTATGGCAGAGTGGCCAGAGGAAAGCCATTACATTAAGCTAAAAACAAAAAGGCACTTTGTGAGTTTGCGAAAAGGCATGTGGGAGACTCCCAAAATGTATGGAGGAAAGTGCTCTGGTCTGATGAGACTAAAATTTTACTTTTCTGCCATCAAAGAAAACGCTATGTCTGGCGCAAACCCAACACATCACATCACCCAAAGAACACCATTCCCACAGTAAAACATGGTGGTGGCAGCATCATGCTGTGGGGATGTTTTTCAGCAGCCAGGACTGGTAAACTGGTCAGAGTTGAGGGAAAGATGGATGGTGCTAAATACAGAGATATTCTTGAGCAAAACCTTTACCACTCTGTGTGTGATTTGAGGCTAGGACGGAGGTTCACCTTCCAGCAGGAGTATGACCCCAAACACACTGCTAAAGCAACACTTGACTGGTTTAAATTGAAACGTAATTGTGTTGGAATGGCCTAGTCAAAGCCCAGATCTCAATCCAATAGAAAATCTGTGGTGAGACTTAAAGATTACTGTTCACAAGCGCAAACCATCTGACTTTAATGAGCTGGAGCAGTTTTGCAAGGAGGAATGGGCAAAAATCCCAGTGGTAAGATGTGGCAAGCTCATAGAGACTTAAAGAGGACCTGTCACGATTATTACTCTATGAACTAACTATACAGACATGTAGATCGGCGCCCGGGGATCTCACTGCACTTACTATTATCCCCGTGCGCCGCTCTGTTCTCCTGCTATGTCCTCCGGTATCTCCGTTCCCTAAGTTATGGTAGGCGGAGTCTGCCCTTGTTCTTCTGTATCGCTGGCCAATCGCATTGCAGAGCTCGCAGCCTGGGAGAAAATAACCTCCCAGGCTGTGAGCTCTGCGCTGCGATTGGCCAGCGCTAGAGCAGAACAAGGGCAGACTCCGCCTACCATAACTTAGGGACTGGAATCTCCGCCTACTATAACTTAGTCAGCCGAGATACCGGAGGGCATAGCAGGAGAACGGAGCGGCGCCCGGGGATAATAGTAAGTGCAGTGAGATCCCCGGGCGCCACTCTACAGTCGTGGCCAAAAGTTTTGAGAATGACACAAATATTAGTTTTCACAAAGTTTGCTGCTAAACTGCTTTTAGTTCTTTGTTTTAGTTGTTTCTGTCATGTAGTGAAATATAATTACACGCACTTCATACTTTTCAAAGGCTTTTATCGACAATTACATGACATTTATGCAAAGAGTCAGTATTTGCAGTGTTGGCCCTTCTTTTTCAGGACCTCTGCAATTCGACTGGGCATGCTCTCAATCAACTTCTGGGCCAATTCCTGACTGATAGCAACCCATTCTTTCATAATCACTTTTTGGAGTTTGTCAGAATTAGTGGGTTTTTGTTTGTCCACCCGCCTCTTGAGGATTGACCACAAGTTCTCAATGGGATTAAGATCTGTGGGGTTTCCAGGCCATGAACCCAAAATGTCAACGTTTTGGTCCCCGAGCCACTTAGTTATATTTTGGTACCATTCTTTATTCATGGCTGTGTTTTTGGGCAAAATTGTGAGTGAGCCCACTCCCTTGGATGAGAAGCAACCCCACACATGAATGGTCTCAGGATGCTTTACTGTTGGCATGACACAGGACTGATGGTAGCGCTCACCTTTTCTTCTCCGGACAAGCCTTTTTCCAGATGCCCCAAACAATCGGAAAGAGGCTTCATCGGAGAATATGACTTTGCCCCAGTCCTCAGCAGTCCATTCACCATACTTTCTGCAGAAGATCAATCTGTCCCTGATGTTTTTTTTGGAGAGAAGTGGCTTCTTTGCTGCCCTTCTTGACACCAGGCCAGCTTCCAAAAGTCTTCGCCTCACTGTGCGTGCAGATGCGCTCACACCTGCCTGCTGCCATTCCTGAGCAAGCTCTGCACTGGTGGCACTCCAATCCCGCAGCTGAATCCTCTTTATGAGACGATCCTGGCGCTTGCTGGACTTTCTTGGACGCCCTGAAGCCTTCTTAACAAGAATTGAACCTCTTTCCTTGAAGTTCTTGATGATCTCATAAATTGTTGATTGAGGTGCAATCTTAGTAGCCACAATATCCTCGCCTGTGAAGCCATTTTTATGCAACGCAATGATGGCTGCACGCGTTTCTTTGCAGGTCACCATGGTTAACAATGGAAGAACAATGATTTCAAGCATCACCCTCCTTTTAACATGTCAAGTCTGCCATTTTAACCCAATCAGCCTGCCATAATGATCTCCAGCCTTGTGCTCGTCAACATTCTCACCTGAGTTAACAAGACGATTACTGAAATGATCTCAGCAGGTCCTTTAATGACAGCAATGAAATGCAGTGGAAAGTTTTTTTTTGGGATTAAGTTAATTTTCATGGCAAAGAAGGACTATGCAATTCATCTGATCACTCTTCATAACATTCTGGAGTATATGCAAATTGCTATTATAAAAACTTAAGCAGCAACTTTTCCAATTTCCAATATTTATGTAATTCTCAAAACTTTTGGCCACGACTGTACATGTCTGTATAGTTAGTTCATAGTGTAATAATCAGTGAAAGGTCCTCTTTAACCAAAGCGACTTGAAGCTGTGATTGCCGCAAAAGGTGTCTCTACAAAGTATTGACTTTAGGGGAGGTGAATAGTTATGCACATTGACTTTTTCTGTTATTTTGTTATATTTGTTGTTTGCTTCACAATAAATAAAAAAAAAACATCTTCAAAGTTGTGGGCATGTTCTGTAAATTAAACTATACAAATCCTCAAACAATCCATGTAAATTCCAGGTTATGAAGCACCAAAATAGAAAAAAGTCAAGAGGGGTAAATACTTTTGCAAGGCGCTGTGTGTGTGTGTATATATATATATATATATATATATTGTAAGGGATCGTCTCTTATTTGAGGGTCATTCTCACAAGAATCGTCTTCAGGACACCAGGTTTCATGTCCAAACAGTGCATTTATTGTGCCTCAGCAAACCAAACATAAATAATACAAAATAAACACCTGTCTGGCAAACCCTGTGAACCCATGCGGTTTTGTCAGCCAATGTCCCACGGCCTTCTGGCTGTACAGAGTCCAGTACGCCCACTGTATCCAGTTCAGTGTTTATTGTGGGGGATTGGGGCTTAGTAGTCCGCCTGACTATAGCCCTGCGACCCTCCCAGGCGTCGCTTCATCACCCAACTCCAGGCTATCTCCCAGCCTTGTGGTCCCTCAGCCTTGCCCAGCTCAAACCACACAGACCTCCAGGCCTCTGTCCACAGGTAACACACTCCCCCTTGCTGACACCCTGGGAGGTGCTTTGTGCCAGCCTGATTACTTCCAGCTGGTCTCACCTGTGGTTGAATAGGGATGTGGACTGAACTATCCACTCCTTCCTTGCCTCTACCCTGCTTTAGACCTGTCACTGTCTCACAATATATATACACTGCCTGTCCAAAAAAAAAGTCGCCACCAAAAATATTTAATTGGACCGCCTTTAGTTTTGATTACGGCACACATTCGCTGTGGCATTGTTTCGATAATCTTCTGAAATGTCACAAGATTTATTTCCATCCAGTGTTGCATTCATTTTTCACCAAGATCTTGCATTGATGATGGTAGAGTCTGACTGCTGCGCAAAGCCTTCTCCAGCACATCCCAAAGATTCTCAATGGGGTTAAGGTCTGGAATCTGTGGTGGCCAATCCATGAGTGAAAATTATGTCTCATGCTCCCTGAACCACTCTTTCACAATTTGAGCATGATGAATCCTGGCATTGTCATCTTGGAATATGCCCGTGCCATCAGGGAAGAACAAATCCATTGATGGAATAACCTGGTCATTCAGTATGTTCAGGTAGTCAGCTGACCTCATTGTTGGATCACATACTGTTGCTGAACCTAGACCTGGCCAACTGCAGCAACCCCAGATCATAGCACTGCCCCCACAGGCTTGTACAGTAGGCACTAGGCATGATGGGTGCATCACTTCATCTGACTCTCTTCTTACCCTGATGTGCCCATCACTCTGGAACAGGGTAAATCTGGACTCATCAGACCATTTGATCTCCCATTGCTGAGTCCAATCTTTATGCTCCCTAGCAAATTGAAGCCTTTTTTTCTGGTTTGCCTCACTGATTAGTGGTTTTCTTACAGCTACACAGCTGTTCAGTCCCAATCCCTTGAGTTCCCTTCGCATTGTGCATGTGGAAATGCTCTTACTTTCACTATTAAACATAGCCTTGAGTTCTACTGTTGTTTTTCTTCGATTTGATTTCACCAAACGTTTAAGTGATCGCCGATCACGATCATTCAGGATTTTTTTCCTGCCACATTTCTTGCTCGAATACGATGGGTCCCCACTATCCTTCCAGTTTTTAATAATGCGTTGGACAGTTCTTAACCCAATTTTAGTAGTTTCTGCAATCTCCTTAGATGTTTTCTCTGCTTGATGCATGCCAATGATTTGATCGTGGAAATGATGTTAGTCTGTTTGAGATGTGTATTTCGACATAGTTGTTTAAGAAATGAGAAGCAACTCATTGCACCAGTTAGGGTTAAATAACTTGTTGCCAGCTGAAAGATAATCGCCCATGCAGTAATTATCCAATAGGAGGCTCATAACTATTTGCTTAGTTAAATCCAGGTGGCGACTTTTTTTTTGGACAGGCAGTGTATATTCACATGTGTACACATACTCACCTAAAGAATTATTAGGAACACCTGTTCTATTTCTCATTAATTCAATTATCTAGTCAACCAATCACATGGCAGTTGCTTTAATGCATTTAGGGGTGTGGTCCTGGTCAAGACAATCTCCTGAACTCCAAACTGAATGTCAGAATGGGAAAGAAAGGTGATTTAAGCAACTTTGAGCGTGGCATGGTTGTTGGTGCCATACGGGCCGGTCTGAGTATTTTACAATCTGCTCAGTTGCTGGGATTTTCACGCACAACCATTTCTAGGGTTTACAAAGAATGGTGTGAAAATGGAAAAACATCCAGTATGCGGCAGTCCTGTGGGCAAAAATGCCTTGTGGATGCTATAGGTCAGAGGAGAATGGGCCGACTGATTCAAGCTGATAGAAGAGCAACGTTGACTGAAATAACCACTCGTTACAACCGAGGTATGCAGCAAAGCACTTTTGAAGCCACAACACGCACAACCTTGAGGCGGATGGGCTACAACAGCAGAAGACCCCACCGGGTACCACTCATCTCCACTACAAATAGGAAAAAGAGGCTACAATTTGCACGAGCTCACCAAAATTGGACTGTTGAAGACTGGAAAAATGTTGCCTGGTCTGATGAGTCTCGATTTCTGTTGAGACATTCTGTTGAGTCTGAATTTGGCATAAACAGAATGAGAACATGTATCCATCCTCTGATGGCTACTTCCAGCAGGATAATGCACCATGTCACAAAGCTCGAATCATTTCAAGTTGGTTTCTTGAACATGACAATGAGTTCACTGTACTAAAATGGCCCCCACAGTCACCAGATCTCCACCCAATAGAGCATCTTTGGGATGTGGTGGAACGGGAGCTTCGTGCCCTGGATGTGCATCCCTCAAATCTCCATCAACTGCAAGATGCTATCCTATCAATATGGGCCAACATTTCTAAAGAATGCTATCAGCACCTTGTTGAATCAATGCCACGTAGAATGAATTAAGGCAGTTCTGAAGGCAAAAGGGGGTCCAACACCGTATTAGTATGGTGTTCCTAATAATTCTTTAGGTGAGTGTATGTACAGGGTGGGCCATTTATATGGATACACCTTAATAAAATGGGAATGGTTGGTGATATTAACTTCCTGTTTGTGGCACATTAGTATATGTGAGGGGGGAAACTTTTCAAGATGGGTGGTGACCATGGCGGCCATTTTGAAGTCGGCCATTTTGAATCCAACTTTTGTTTTTTCAATAGGAAGAGGGTCATGTGACACATCAAACTTATTGGGAATTTCACAAGAAAAACTATGGTGTGCTTGGTTTTAACGTAACTTTATTCTTTCATGAGTTATTTACAAGTTTTTGAGCACTTATAAAATGTGTTCAATGTGCTGCCCATTGTGTTGGATTGTCAATGCAACCCTCTTCTCCCACTCTTCACACAATGATAGCAACACCGCAGTAGAAATGCTAGCACAGGCTTCCAGTATCCGTAGTTTCAGGTGCTGCACATCTTGTATCATCTGAAGGCAATCGTCTATGCTGTGAAGATACGAGATGTGCAGCACCTGAAACTACGGATACTGGAAGCCTGTGCTAGCATTTCTCCTGCAGTGTTGCTATCAGTGTGTGAAGAGTGGGAGAAGAGGGCTGCATTGACAATCCAACACAATGGGCAGCACATTGAACACATTTTATAAGTGGTCAGAAACATGAAAGAATAAAGTTACGTTAAAACCAAGCACACCATTGTTTTTCGTGTGAAATTCCCAATAAGTTTGATGTCACATGACCCTCTTCCTATTGAAAAAACAAAAGTTGGATTCAAAATGGCCGACTTCAAAATGGCTGCCATGGTCACCACCCATCTTGAAAAGTTTCCCCCCTCACATATACTAATGTGCCACATACAGGAAGTCAATATCACCAACCATTCCCATTTTATTAAGGTGTATCCATATAAATGGCCCACCTTGTATATCCACACCCATACAGTCCACCATCCAGCATAAGATATTGGGTGATCTACATCTATGCAAATCACAGAAATTACTGATAGGGATGTTTACCGTCTAAGTTATATAATCAGTCACTGACTATAATGGACGGTATTAAATCTAAAATAACAAATCTTTATTAGCGTTTGAATAAAAAATTATAAATCCCTAAAAACTAACAGGCCAACTTAATGCTGAGGTGGATAGGTATGCAGCATGCTTATAGTATGTATGTAATCAATGCTATTGCTGTGTGTGCACCTTTATCATAGTACACTAACCTCTCCCACTTCAGAAGTGAAATTGACGGGTGTGCGGTTATAATAACATTGTAGCCAAGAAGTCAGAGAAAGCGTCTGCACGTGGAGCGTCCGGCGATACCAGCACTAGTATGGCCGTACGCGGCCGAGCTTCTCTGCTGTTTAAATAGGGATAAGGAAGGCTTGGCTGAGACGGCCAATCAGCATAGAGGGGGCGTGGTTCACTACCGTGAACCATTCTGGAAGCCGAGATGCCGCCTCGTAATGTACCATATTGCGTCCTAGACCATAAATGAGGGGATATTTAGGCGACTTAAAGTACACACACGCCGGATAGGGATGGGGAAATTCATTTAAACTCAGCACGTGGGGGAATAACCTGCATAAACCCGTGCATTCATATATACTCTCAAGTGTGGTGTACCTTACAATAATATGGCAATGGAGACCAAAGATGGAGAAATTAATTTTAGAAATATAAATCGGGATATTCAGATAGGTGATCTACGGACCTCAGGATGCATAGATATACATATCAATAGGTCTTATCACAGTTAGTGAAAGACCTAGTGGGACAGTTTATATGGGGCTATATAAAGCATGTATAACTGCTCCGTTCATTTAGCCCATTCGGCTTTTCTCATTCGGCTTTTCTGTACGTAGCCAAAATATCCATTCAAGTTCCTTACGTAACAGTTTATTATCCAGATCACCCCCCCTCACTGATTGCCTGATTTGTTCAATACACTGGAAGCTGATTGTAATTATGTCACCACCCTGCGACTCTACAATTCTCGCCAGGGTGGTTTCTCTTTTATTTCGGATGTCACCGAGATGTTCCCCGATGCGGCGTCTAAATTAGCGGATTGTCTTCCCCACATATTGCAGACCGCAGGAGCAGGTGATCAAATTTATTACTCCTGTGGTTCTGCAGTTGATCAATTTTCTTATATCATATTGTTGGGAAGTTACACTACTTGTGAAAGGTTTCCCCACTTTTATGGATTTACACACAATGCACCCACTAAATTTGTAATTACCTTTTATGTTGCATGTCAACCAGGACCATGACTGTGAGGGTTGCGTGCAACTGTGTACTAAACGGTCTTTCAAATTACGACCACGCTGATACGTAATGGAAGGTGCCGGCCCTAAGAGATCACATACAGTGGGACGCGAAAGTTTGGGCAACCTTGTTAATAGTCATGATTTTCCTGTATAAATCGTTGGTTGTTACGATAAATGTCAGTTAAATATATCATATAGGAGACACACACAGTGATATTTGAGAAGTGAAATGAAGTTTATTGGATTTACAGAAAGTGTGCTATAATTGTTAAACAAAATTAGGCAGGTGCATAAATTTGGGCACCACAAAAAAGAAATGAAATCAATATTTAGTAGATCCTCCTTTTGCAGAAATTACAGCCTCTAAACGCTTCCTGTAGGTTCCAATGAGAGTCTGGATTCTGGTTGAAGGTATTTTGGACCATTCCTCTTTACAAAACATCTTTAGTTCATTCAGGTTTGATGGCTTCCGAGCATGGACAGCTCTCTTTAAGTCACACCACAGATTTTCAATTATATTCAGGTCTAGGGACTGAGATGGCCATTCCAGAACGTTGTACTTGTTCCTCTGCATAAATGCCTTAGTGGATTTTGAGCAGTGTTTAGGGTCGTTGTCTTGTTGAAAGATCCAGCCTCGGCGCAGCTTCAGCTTTGTCACTGATTCCTGGACATTGGTCTCCAGAATCTGCTGATACTGAGTGGAATCCATGTGTCCCTCAACTTTGACAAGTTTCCCAGTCCCTGCACTGGCCACACAGCCCCACAGCATGATGGAACCACCACCATATTTTACTGTAGGTAGCAGGTGTTTTTCTTGGAATGCTGTGTTCTTTTTCCTCCATGCATAACGCCCCTTGTTATGGCCAAATAACTAAATTTTAGTTTCATCAGTCCACAGCACCTTATTCCAAAATGAAGCTGGCTTGTCCAAATGTGCTTTAGCCCACCTCAAGCAGCACTTTTTGTGCTGTGGGGGGAGAAAAGGCTTCCTCTGCATCACTCTCGCATACAGCATCTCCTTGTGTAAAGTGCGCCGAATGGTTGAACGATGCACAGTGACTCCATCTGCAGCAAGATAATGTTGTAGGTCTTTGGTGCTGGTCTGTGGGTTGACTCTGACTGTTCTCACCATTCGTTGCTTCTGTCTATCCGAGATTTTTCTTGGTCTGCCACTTCGAGCCTTAACTTGAACTGAGCCTGTGGTCTTCCATTTCCTCAATATGTTCCTAACTGTGGAAACAGACAGGTGAAATCTCTGAGACAGCTTTCTGTATCCTTCCCCTAAACCATAATGGTGAACAATCTTTGTCTTCAGGTCATTTGAGAGTTGTTTTGAGACCCCATGTTGCTACTCTTCAGAGAAAATTAAAAGAGGAGGGAAACTTACAATTGACCCCCTTAATTAGTCTTTCTCATAATTGGATTCACCCGTGTATGTAGGTCAGGGGTCACTGAGCTTACCAAGCCAATTTGAGTTCCAATAATTAGTTCTAAAGCTTTTGGAATCAATAAATTGACAACAGTGCCCAAATTTATCCACCTGCCCAATTTTGTTTAAACAATTATAGCACACTTTCTGTAAATCCAATAAACTTCATTTCACTTCTCAAATATCACTGTGTGTGTTTCCTATATGATATATTTAACTGACATTTTTTATCGTAACAACCAACGATTTATACAGGAAAATCATGACGATTAACAAGGTTGCCCAAACTTTTGCATCCCACTGTATGTCAGGGTCAGTTTTAGGAATGCCCCAGTGGCGGCTAAGCAGGTCCTTCACTAGTAAATGGGAATTTGGTATCTGATATTACTGTAGGGGAAACCTTGGGGTCTAGTTATCACCAGTAAGTGTGGTTTACTATAAGTACAGTGACTGAGTCACACCACACAAAAACAAAAGTTTTAGATTTTAGAAAAACTGACTTTTCTTAAATTAGATTAGTGGTATACGAGTCCCTATTAGATTGGAACAGTTTCAATGGAGTCCAGGAAAAATGGGACTACTTAAAAGTGGCACTATTGAAGGCAACAGATAATTGCATTAGGCTTGTCAGTAAAAGCAAAAAAAGGAAGAGACCATTGTGGTACTTAGCAGAAGTGGCCAAAATCATAAAAAAAAAAAAGATAGCATTTAGTAATCATAAAGAAAAAACAAGGATGACAGGCAAATTTATAAGATTAGGCAGAGAGAGGCCAAACAAGTTATAAGAGCTTCTAAAGCACAGGCAGAAGAGAAATTAGCTCAGTCAGTGAAAAAAGGCGATAAGACATTATTCAGATACATAAATGAAAAAAGGAAACTAAAACAAGGAATTACCAAATTAAAAACAAAAGAAGGAAGGTATATGGAAGAAGATAAAGAACTAGCCGACTGCCTCAATGAATACTTCTGTTCAGTTTTTACAAAGAAAAATGAAGGAAAAGGACCTCAGGAACGAAGACTAATGAATCTTTTGATGCATGTGTCTTTACAGAGGAAGAGGTTCTAAGTCAGCTGTCTAAAATTAATACAAATAAGTCACAGGGGCCTGATGGGATACACCCAAAGCTATTAAAAGAGCTTTGCGGTGAACTAGCAAAACCATTAACACATTTATTTAACCAATCACTGGTAACAGGAGTCGTCCCAGAAGATTGGAAATTAGCAAATGTTGTGCCCATTCACAAGAAAGGTAGTAGGGAGGAATCTGGCAACTATAAGCCAGTAAGCCTGACATCAATAGTGGGGAGATTAATGGAAACCATACTTAAGGAAAGGATTGTGGAAAATCTAAAATCCCATGGATTGAAAGATGAAAAACAGCATGGGTTTACTTCAGGGAGATCATGTCAAACTAATCTTATAGATTTTTTTGATTGGGTGACTAAAATAATAAATGGCGGAGGTGCAGTAGACATCGCTTATCTAGACTTTAGTAAGGCTTTTGATACTGTCCCACATAGAAGGCTTATCAATAAATTGCAATCTTTGTGCTTGGACTCCCATATTGTTGAATGGATTAGGCAGTGGCTGAGAGACAGACAACAGAGGGTTGTAGTCAATGGAGTATATTCATCCCATGGTCTTGTTACCAGTGGGGTACTTCAGGGATCTGTTCTGGGACCCATATTGTTTAATATCTTTATCAGCGAAATTGCAGAAGGCCTCGATGGTAAGGTGTGTCTTTTTGCTGATGACACAAAGATTTGTAACAGGGTTGATGTTCCTGGAGGGATACACCAAATGGAAAAGGATTTAGGAAAACTAGAGGAATGATCAAAAATCTGGCAACTAAAATTTTATGTTGATAAGTGCAAGATAATGCACCTGGGGCATAAAAACCCAAGAGCAGAATATAAAATCAGTGATACAGTCCTAACCTTAGTATCTGAGGAAAGGGATTTAGGGGTCATTATTTCAGAAGACTTAAAGGTAGGCAGACAATGTCATAGAGCAGCAGGAAATGCTAGCAAAATGCTTGGGTGTATAGGGAGAGGCATTACTAGTAGAAAGAGGGAGGTGCTCATGCCGCTCTACAGAGCACTAGTGAGACCTCATTTGGAGTATTGTGCGCAGTACTGGAGACCATATCTCCAGAAGGCTATTAATACTTTGGAGAGAGTTCAGAGAAGAGCTACTAAACTAGTACATAGATTGCAGGATAAAAGTTACCAGGAAAGATTAAAGGACCTTAACATGTATAGCTTGGAAGAAAGAGGGGATATGATAGAAACTTTTAAATACATAAAGGGAATCAACAAGGTAAAAGAGGAGAGAATATTTAAAAGAAGAAAAACTGCTACAAGAGGACATAGTTTTAAATTAGAGGGGCAAAGGTTTAAAAGTAATATCAGGAAGTATTACTTTACTGAGAGAGTAGTGGATGCATGGAATAGCCTTCCTGCAGAAGTGGTAGCTGCAAATACAGTGAAGGAGTTTAAGCATGCACGGGATAGGCATAAGGTCATCCTTCATATAAGATAGGGCCAAGGGCTATTCATAGTATTCAGTATATTGGGCAGACTAGATGGGCCAAATGGTTCTTATCTGCCGACACATTCTATGTTTCTATAATTATGGTCAGGGCTAGAGATAGCGAGAAGCGGGGGGGAGAGGGAACCCTAACCCTGATAACCCTGAACCTAGTGGCTGGGGTGTGCCGGGAGCCATGACCGCGGGTACGCCAAGAAAAGGGGGCATACCCAAAAGGTGAGAGTGAAAGAAAGGGGAGGGAGGGAGGGGCACGCCGCAGGAACGCCAGGCTGGAGTGAGGTAGGCGCAGGGCTAAATACTACATGCCCCTCCCACAACTACAGGCTGAGCTTCAGCCTTAACTATTTATGGTCAGGGCTAGAGATAGCAAGAAGTGGGGGGAGAGGGAACCCTAACCCTGAACCTAGTGGCTGGGGTGTGCCGGGAGCCACGACCGCGGGTACGCCAAGAAAAGGGGCCAAAGACTCAGAATAGGTAAATATAGATTTATTTAAACATTACAAAGCCAGTGTACAGAAAGCCTGAGAAATTTCTGCCTGGGGGTCTGGTATATAACGGGCGAAACAAGACGAACGCCAACGCCCCATGCAGCGAATAACATGTGCGGGGACCTGATGCTTAGAAGCTGCCGTCGCTGCCCCAATGCGGAAAGAATGACCTGAAATAGTGCTGGGGTCGTGACCCAACCCCTGCATCAGAGACCGGACGAGGGACATGAATTTTGATGTGGTAAGCGGCTTACCTATGCAAGGCAGCAGAGGGGAGTCTAGTGGAGAGACCATGAAGCAGGACGACAGCTGCCACAGAACCTTGACCGGGCACCATTGATTATTTGAAGGGAAAAACCTAATCTCCATGGGTAGACCAGACTGGTTGGTTTTGGAGGACGGGAGATAGAGTACAAAATGGTCTTTGTTCCAGACTAGGTGGCGTTTCTGGAGGAAGCTATGACGCCCGGGGCCAGACGTGAATTCGCCAGGCCTGAGAAAGCCGTAGAACCCGAGGTAAATAGCAGCCTTCAGAGCCGTGCTAAGAGAGGGCCCAAAAGGACTGCCGTCTAAGGCCTAGGATAGGGCTCTGAACAATTCCCCTGACTCTGGCTGTCTACGGGTGCGCGGACCCCTCCCCTGTTTCTGCAGACTCCTGAGCGTTGCCTTGATGGCTTGTGTGGCAAGGATGGAACCCCCATCTGGCTTGGCGATCATGCTATGATGCTGGAGCCCCGCTAAATATAGTTTGATGGTGTTGTGAGATAAATACAGGCGGGTGTGGCAAAATGCAATGAACGCCATGACATATGAGGTTTCCTCCAGCTGACCCCTCGGAAACTCTTGAGAAAACTTGCTGAAAGCTGTGAACCCGCCCCGATAATTCCTGGCTGTGTTGTGAGATAAAGAACCCTCGACCAGTCTCTCTGCCTGGACCACCAAGGATGCTAATCCAGGATGAATGAGCTGAGCGGTGGGACCTGAGTGCCAGTACAATCCGCTTTTGAAAAAATACAGAAAAACAGAAATGGGACAGGGCGTCAGCGGCAGTGTTGGATTCCCCTGGAATGTGAGCACACCGAACATGGAAGTTGTAGGTGAGGGATAGCCACACTCATTTCCGCAGCAGGGCTATGACCTTGAGCGATCTGGACCTGCCGGAATTGATGATATCGACCAGGGACTGGCTATCCGTGACGAACAGAACTGGCAAGTTGGACCAGGAGCTGCCCCAAACCAAGGCGGCAGCCACGATGGGATATAATTCCAAGAGGGGAGAAGAACTAATGGCAGCTGGGTCTGCCTGGATTTCCGGAAGCCACCTGGTCGCCAGCCAGTGGGACCTGAAGATTGCAGCAAAACCGATGGAACCGGCGGCGTCCGAGAAAATAATCGGGGAAGCCGAGTGCCAGCGAGGAACAAAGAGGGAAAGGCCGTTCCAATCTGAAAGGAATGTGCTCCACATGGCAAGGTCCGAGATGGCGTGGCAGTCCAGGTGGACCACAGAATCCTGGTCATGGACTGTGGAGAGAAGATGCAACAGGCTGGCCAGAAAAGACCAGCCCTGGGGCATGATCTTCGTGGCATGATTCAGCAGACCCAGCAAGGACTGAAGCTCCCCCTTGGTTAGGGACAGAGTGCTGACCGCCCTAGAGATGGCAGAGCGGATCTTGGCCAATTTTTCTGGGGGCAGACTAGCCTCCATTTTGACGGAGTCTAACGTGATGCCCAGGAAGGTCACCCTGGTGGCTGGGCCCTCGGTCTTGGCGGAGGCCACAGGCACCTGGAGGAGGGAGAATATTTCCAGAAGAGTGGCGGGAATTGAGGGGACCAGATGAAGGTGTGTTCAACAAGCAAAAAGTCGTCCAGGTAATGAATTACCATGGGAAGACCGCCGTGGTGCACCAGGATCCAAGCCCTGGCAAATTGGTCGAACAGCCAGGGGCTGCTCTTGGACCCGAAGGTTAAGCGATTGGCAAAATAAAACCTGTTCGACCAATTGATACCATAGTACCTCCAAAGATGCGGGTGGACTGGGAGAAGCTTAAAGGCGTCAGCTATATCTACTTTGGCAAGCCAAGACCCAACCCCTGACTGGAGGATGAGCTGAATTGCCTCCTCCACCGACGAGTATTGCATAGAATACTCCTCGGATGGAATGAGAGAATTCAGGCTTGGGGTGGATGGCATATGAGGCGCTGACAGATCGTAGATGAGGCGTTTTTTATTGGAAGATTGTTTTACAACCAGCCCGATAGGGTTGATCCGCCAGGACTGAAACGGGATGTGGAGGAAAGGACCAATAATGAAACCCTTTTCGACTTCGGATCGAAGGAGGGCATCCACGGCCTCCGGGTCACCGAAGGCCGAACGCAAATTAGGACCTTCCCATGACCCGTGAAGCAGGGTGATGAGCCCTGTATGGAAGCCCTCCCGGAACCCGGCCAAGAGGAAAGCCACAAAAAGACGGTCTGGTTGACCCTGCAGCAGAACAGCCAGAAGGTCTACATCAATGTCGGCTAGTCAGGAGCTCTTAGAAGATTTCCTGGTACAGGCCGAACGCAGATGAGCCCGAAAGCACACAGAGCAGATATGAAGAGCTCGACAGGCGTTAAAGGCACAACCTCCCGCATTGAAGTTGTTGCAGACCTGGCTGCTACCTAAATAGACAATTGGTCTGCCCAGTTTGTCTAGAGTTGCCGAGCTCTTGGTGGCCCCTGAAGTACTAGGAGCAGCTCCCGGCTGGGAAGGATGAGCCTGATCGGGACACCAGTCAGAGGAATGGAAGATAGACTGACAAGAGGCACAGGTGGGAGCTCTGAGACCGGCAAAATCACGGCAGAACAGCTCCATGTCGAGATCGGCCCAATTAGTCATGAACTGAAACTGCGACAGGGCTGCTGCTGCCTTGGCGGAAAAGGACCTGTGGTAATCATAGAACGCTGAGCCACCGTACTTGTGGCCCAGGTCCGAAACCCGATACAGGTAGGTATCAAGCTCCTCCCTCCTGGATGCATCGGCCGAACAGACAATGTCCCGATACAGGCTAAAGGCCAGGACAAACTCGGCAATGGACAGTTTGCAATTAAGTCTGGCGTCTTTGGCCTTCAAGACCACCGAA
Source organism: Bufo bufo (assembly GCF_905171765.1). Lineage (NCBI taxonomy): Eukaryota > Metazoa > Chordata > Amphibia > Anura > Bufonidae > Bufo > Bufo bufo. Next base: position 97,620,141 of record NC_053395.1, read on the forward strand.
ACCTCCCCGCAATTAATGATCCGATTCTCCGAGATGTCCTGGGAGGCGATGAGGATGGAGGCCAAATTCACATCCTTCCCAGCCAAGATGTCCTTTTTAATATGCTCGGGGATGAAATGAGTCGGGGCAATTAGAGGACCAGGAGCAGGCCTACCTGCCACATCTGGAGGTGGGGAGGGTGCCACCACCGGAGAGGGAGGGGTTGCTGAGGGTCTGGCTTCGAGAGCTGCAACCCTGGCCTGAATGTCGAATATAGAACTGGCCAGCCCGCTAATAGAGGACTGAATCTGGGACAGGGCTTGCTGGATGTAAGGCGAGCTAGACTGAACTTCCACTGAACTCGGGGCCGTCATCAACAAGCGGTATAATTCCGCCTTGCGGGCCGACGCGAGATGATGAATCCCCCTGCTTTTGAGCTCGGTGATCAGCCTAGGCACCGTCCAGCTTCTCAAGGAAGCGCTGCCGGAGTGACCAGAAGCCGATATTGTCTTCCATTTCTGATACGTGAGACATCCTTGACCTGCGGAAAAAATGTAAATGAGAGGGGGAACGAAGCTGCAAAAGAGCGAAAGAAACAGCCGAGAATGAAGATGAAAGGCGAGGGAAATGAGACAAATTTAAGATACTTACCAGATGAAGCCTAAGACCGAAGAACTGGAGCTCTGAATCCGCTTACGGACCGGCAAGCTAGAGAAAAATCCAGACCTTCAGAAGAGGAGAAGAGGGAAAGAAAGGGAGAAAAAAAAAAACACAGCCCTCAGAGGGACCGAGCATAACCTGAACTTACCTTAGAGAGGATTCCTCCCTTTGGGAGGCGATCTCCCAAAGGAAGCAGCGACAGAAAAGACACCAAAAAGGATCAAGTTGACCCTGCTGGCCCAGGGAGCGAACGAGCCTGGGACGTAACCTAGGGGCACAAGGGACAAGTCGACTGGAGACAAGAAGCATAGACAAACCGCACCCGTGTTTTACAGAGAGAAACCAGGCGGCCGAGTAAGCTGAAGACAGACCTGGGCGATCCAGGAGGAAGGTAGAACCCCAGGCGAACTAGGGAAAAAGGACCTGGGCAATCCAGGAGAAGAAGAACCCCAGGCGAACTAGGGAAAGAGACCTGGGCGATCCAGGGGGAAGAAGAACCCTAGGCGAACTAGGGAAAGAGACCTGGGCGATCCAGGAGATAAATACATGGACCGGGCGAACCGGAGAGAGACGGCCCTGGGCGATCCAGGACCTGAGACAGGACGAACCCCGTGAAGGAGAGAGAGCCCGGGCGATCCGGGAAGACCCAGCAAACGACAGGTAATGTAGCGAGGATGCTGCGAGCCGGGAGAACTCGGAGGATCCGAGAACCGCGGTGTAAGGGAAGACAGACGACCTGAGGAGAGGCCCATGATACATATAGCAGTGACCGTGGAGACTGACACACTCGGATGCACTGAATAAGGCTCCGCAGCAGATGAAGGATGTGAACATTACTTCTGATTTCTAAGAGTCGGAAAACCAGTGTAAGTATTTCATTCACACAGCCACACGCCCACCCGCAGGTTGATGAAAAAAGCTGTTATCTGCAGGATGCAGCTTATGATCAAATAGTCATCACACCGTGGGTAGAAGTATTGTAAAAGTGCAATGTGGAGAAGGAACACGTACAGCAGTGAAATAGACTAGGACATAATAACTCAGGGTATGGAAAAGGTGGACAGAAAGAAGGTTGGTTTGAAAGGGGTGATGGACAGTGACCCCGACAATGCAGGTTCGGGGAATCCAGGAACCTGGAGTCCGAACCACCCAAGTAACGTGAGGTGACCAGCAGACCCTGGCCTGAACGTACCGTGGTATCCCGAAGACGCCAGGAGCAGAGGAGAGCCGAACGCTGGACTTTGCCACCGGAGGAAGCAGAAGGGGCGGACCCGGAAGTGAGGTGGCTGCGCTGATGACCGGACAATACTGCACGCCGCAGGAACGCCAGGCTGGAGTGAGGTAGGCACGGGGCTAAATACTACATGCCCCTCCCACAACTACAGGCTGAGCTTCAGCCTTAACCATTTGTCCCGCATCGTAGGTCCCTATGATCCTTAATTTCTCCTTTTCCTGGTTCCCTTTGGGAACAAGAAGATCTTTTCTTTCCACACAGCGATAATAAGCATCATTGAAGACCTTCTCTGGGTACCCCCTGGTTTTAAACCTGCGTCTGAGGTCGTCTGCTGCCTGTTTGAAATCAGCGGTATTTAAGCAGTTCTGCCTCACTCTCAGGTATTGGCCCTTAGGGATCCCTCTACGTCCCAGGGATGCCAACTTCCTCAATGTAGGAGATTGTTTGAGGCCGTGGGTTTTCTAAAAATCGTAGTGGACAAACTATTATCCACTCCCCTCGTGATGTTTAGATCCAGAAAGATCATGTGGTCATGGTCAATAGTGGATGTGAAGAATAGTCCCCAGTCATTGATATTAAGATGTGCTGTGAAGGAGTTGAATTGTTCTTTGCTCCCCTTCCACAGAATAAGCACATTGTTAATGAATCTGAGCCAGAGCTGGATACAGTATGACCATTGTTCATATGTCTCACCGAAGACCACCTATTTCTCCCACCAGTCCAGGTAGAGGTTGGAAAAAGTAGGGGCACAGTGACCATTGCCACCCACCTGAGCTGGCGGAAGATTCTGCCATTAAACATAAAGATGTTATGTTGCAGAATGAAGTTCATTAAGCATATTACAAATTCATTGTGGCAGACGAGGTGGTTTCCTCTTTCACTCGGGGACCTCCCTATCATCCCTATCATCTCCAACCCCTTTGTATGTGGGATGGAGGTGTAGAGAGCCTCCATATCCAGACTGGCTAACAGTACGTCCTCCTCTATTATAATGTTGTTTAGATTATTCAGGACATCCATAGTGTCGCGGACATATGATGGCAGCGACATCACAAAGGGACGCAGAATCTTGTCCACATATGTATTTATGTTTTGTGTAAGGCTGCCAATCCCCGACACTATGGGCCTGCCTTTGAGGGGATTTATGCTTTTATTACTGGATGTGGAGGAAGGAGGAAGTCCATTTCACCTTTGTCAATCAAATGATCGACAAAGGCCTTTTTGACCATGGTAACCAACACAGATCTGTATTGTTCAAGAGGATTTTGTAATAGAGCCTCATAACAATGTTGGTCAGATAGAAGGTCATCACACATTTTGAGGTACTGTTGTCTGTCTAAAACCACAACATTACCACCCTTATCCAAAGGTTTTATGACAAATTGTTCGTCCCCTTCTAGCGACAGCAGACCCTTCAATTCATGTTTCTCTAAATTGGAGTGGTGTGGAACACATCCCTCAAGGTGACTCAACTCCTGTGTTATAACCTCAAGGAACGTGTCTAATGGGGAATTGTCACTAATGGGTTTTTTTTGTGGACGGTGTCCTTAAGGTGGTAAATGGACCCTCTCCTATCTCTCTTTGTCCCTCCTCCCATAGGTCTACCAGTAGCTGCACATCTGGTATATCCACCAGGGGAATGCCTAATTTAGCACATTGCCGTGCATCGTGGTTCCGAAAGAACTTCTTCCATTTAAGTTTACTTATGAATAGGTTGATGTCCTTCACTCATTCAAAGACCTTAAACTTCTGGGTGGGTACAAAAGAAAGTCCCCGTTGTAACAAGGAGATTTCCCCATTGGTGAGGGAACGTTTAGAGAAGTTAATGATTTGGTGGGTATCAGACTTTGCACGTTTTGCAAGACACATTTTTGTTATGGATTTGTTCTGCCTCTAAGGAGATAGTCTGACACTGGTGGAGTACTCCCTAAAAAACCTCCTTTCCTGCCAGTGTGTTGGCTCTACTTCTGTTAGTTTTCCCTCTCTTTCTGTTTGTCTGTGTGTTAGAAGTGGGTCTGTTTCTACCTGATTCTGCCTCACTTTCACACTCAGAGGAGGATCGTTGGGTATCTGTGCTAGGGCTTTTGCTTTTATTGATTACAAATTCAAAGACTCTGCCCTCTTTGAAGTCCCTTGTGTCCCTAATATGTTGGGAGTGCTTCTTATCTTTTATAAAGACCATTAATTTTTCTACCGCCAGTTGCAAAGTGTGTTCTTTTTTTTACTAAACTCAGGATTATTGCTGAATTTTCTAGCATTTCTAGTACTCGAGACACCTTGGCGCGGTGCTCGGGCTCAGAAATGTCCTTAATATAAGGATATATTGGCTAAATTCTCAATTTATTACACCAGTTTGAGGGTTTAGTCAGACTTGTTTGCATCCACAGTAGTGCACCTTCCTTATTAATGTTTATTTCATATAGCTATTTACAGCCACACATTTTTCTATCTTGTTTAGGATGTCTTTTTGTGGTACTTGTGGTCCGCTGCGGGCATTTTCCACTGTATGCATTTTTGCGAGGGATCGCTATGAGCAACAGGCCACAAGTGCAGGATCTGATCCCCTGGGTATAGATGCACAGCTGCATATGGGGTTGAGCACTTCCTGCCTTTTGACACCACGCCTTTTTTTGTAGTTTGTTTATAGATATGTTTGAAGGTATATAAACTACATATTTAAAGGGATAGATCATCAGCTTCTGCTTGGCGGGGGTCCGACACCCGGGACCCCCGCCGATCAGCTGTTTGAGAAGGCAGCAGCGCTCCAGCAGCGCCGCGGCCTTCTCACTGTTTACCGCCGGGCCGCCGGCCCACTGACGTCACGACTAGTATCAACTAGCGTGGACGGGGCTAAGCTCTGTTCACTTGAATGAATTAGCCGCGCCCACACTAGTTGATACTAGTCGTGACGTCAGTGGGCCGGCGGGCCGGCGGTAAACAGTGAGAAGGCCGCGGCGCTGCTGGAGCGCCGCTGCCTTCTCAAACAGCTGATCGGCGGGGGTCCCGGGCATCGGACCCCCGCCGATCAGAAGCTGATGATCTATACAGAGGATAGATCAACAGTTAAATGAAAATGCAGAACCCCTTTATATGTGCCTGAGTTTCAACCACAGGCAACATTTAGGATGGCTGCATGCTGGAGGTAACTAGGAGTTTACTGTGAGTCAGACCTTACGCTCCTGTAATTTGCCCACTGGCTCTTGTTATTGCCCATAGGGCACAGGTAGGTTAGCATTAGGTCCCGAGCTACTTGAGATACTTTGGCGCGGTGCTCGGGCTCAGATATGTCCTTCATATAAGGATATATTGGCTAAATTCTCAATTTTAACACCAGTTTGAGGGTTAAGTCAGACTTGTTTGTTTGCATCCACAGTAGTGCACCTTTCTTATTAATGTTTATAATATATTTTAATATATATATATATATTGTGACGAATACCACAGCTTGTGCCCACTTGCCTTGACCTACGTTGAGCTCACGAGACGCGGTATAGTCACGGGTTACCAAAAACGTGACGTTACGCCCTCCAGAGGAGCAGATAAGGTCAGGTTGGTACAGTTTACACACACACACACCTCCTGTCCACGCGGGCACAGAGAGGCAACAAGCTGAGAGAGCCTTTTCACTGCCACAGTGAAAACAGCTCTGTCTCAGTCCGGAAAATCTGCCACCAGCTTCTCATTAGATATAAGCCCGGTCCACTAACAGGATTATATAGGGTGAGAAACCAACCCACGGTAGCTTATGACTAGGCCAAAACACGGACGTGGGGATTCGTGATCGAGATACAAGATAGCACAAGATTAAATTATATATTTAATCGCCGTAAGGGAACACTAGATATAACACAATATACACAGAGAATATATACAGTGGTCTGAGGTTACAGATACAGATTATTTGGGTACAACAGGGTTAAGCAGAGTAAAAGTCAGTTACTGGGTAGATGAAAGTTTCTTTGGGTCATAAGGGTAGAATAGCCCTTGGCTGCAGTCACGTGGGGGCAGTGAGGTCAGCTGGTTCCTGGTCTCTCCAAACACATTGGCACGATGTGACCCCCTTCAGAAAAGACCCCACCCTCTGGCTTGCATGGGCTTATGACCTGTAGCTGGCCGCGCCCCTCCCAGCCTATGGGTAGGGTCCACCCCTCCTTCTCTGGTGCTGGGAGCAAATGACACATAAAACCACTTAGGGCTCATAGCCCTGGACCAGAATGTCGCAGGAAGATGGTTTCGGGCCCAATTGATCCGCCTGGGTTCCGACTACAGCTAGAGTCCAAACATGGTACCGGTATTTGGTTTCTGTGGGGAGATATGGATATCTCCTTTCCCTGGTATGCCTCCATCAAATAAAAACATACATCGTGACCACCGGGACACAAATATGTATCCGGTTTGCGCCTGCGATGGCCGAGCGATTCATAATTCCTTATGAAATGTAGGTGCCAACTTGTCTGGAAGGTATCCTTGATCTTGGCAAGGGCTGATACCTCCTGCTGGGGGGTTTTCTTGCAGGATGTAGCTTGCCTCCAAACTGGTTGATTGAGATGTGACCTTCTCCACCTGGGGCCTCCTTGAAGCCTGGACCCCTGGGGCTTTCTTCCTTGCCAGCTGACAAATCAGATGGCTGGGGGGTGGAAACTTATTTTGCATGTACACCAATGAACATGCCAAGAGGTGAATCAAATGACAATCAAGGCTGGGGCTTTGAAGCAGGGCCCTCCTGTGGAGTTCACTACCTCTGCTATCTGTCAGCAAATGGGGGTGTGAGGACATGGCTGACAGTAAATATTAATCCATATTCCTTATATATATATATATATATATATATATATATATATACAGTTGCAAGAAAAAGTATGTGAACCCTTTGGAATTATATGGATTTCTGCACAAATTGGTCATAAAATGTCATCTGATCTTCATCTAAGTCACAACAATAGACAATCACAGTCTGCTTAAACTAATAACACACAAAGAATAAAATGTTACCATGTTTTTATTGAACACACCATGTAAACATTCACAGTGCAAGTGGAAAAAGTATGTGAATCCCTAGACTAATGACATCTCCAAGAGCTAATTGGAGTGAGATGTCAGCCAACTGGAGTCTAATCAATGAGATGAGATTGGAGGTGTTGGTTACAGCTGACCTGTCCTATAAAAAACACACACCAGTTCTGGGTTTGCTTTTCACAAGAAGCATTGCCTGAAGTGAATGATGCCTCGCACAAAAGAGCTCTCAGAAGACCTACGATTAAGAATTGTTGACTTGCATAAAGCTGGAAAGGGTTATAAAAGTATCTCCAAAAGCCTTACTGTTCATCAGTCCACGGTAAGACAAATTGTCTATAAATGGAGAAAGTTCAGCACTGCTGCTACTCTCCCTAGGAGTGGCCGTCCTGTAAATAGGACTGCAAGAGCACAGCGCAGACTGCTCAATGAGGTGAAGAAGAATCCTAGAGTGTCAGCTAAAGCCTTACAAAAGTCTCTGGCATATAACATCCCTGTTAGCGAATCTACAATACGTAAAACACTAAACAAGAATGGATTTCATGAGAGGATACCACAGAGGAAGCCACTGCTATCCAAAAAAAAACATTGCTGCATGTTTACAGTTTGCACAATAGCACAGCAGTACTGGCAAAATATTCTGTGGACAGATGAAACCAAAGTTGAGTTGTTTGGAAGAAACACACAACACGATGTGTGGAGAAAAAGAGGCACAGCACACCAACATCAAAACCTCATCCCAACTGTGAAGTATGGTGGTGGGGGCATCATGGTTTGGGGCTGCTTTGCTGCGTCAGGGCCTGGACGGATTGCTATCATCAAAGGAAAAATGAATTCCCAAGTTTATCAAGACATTTTGCAGGAGAACTTAAGGCCATCTGTCCACCAGCTGAAGCTCAACAGAAGATGGGTGTTGCAACAGGACAACGACCCAAATCATAGAAGTAAATCAACAACAGAATGGCTTAAACAGAAGAAAATACGCCTTCTGGAGTGGCCCAGTCAGAGTCCTGACCTCAACCCGATTGAGATGCTGTGGCATGACCTCAAGAAAGCGATTTACACCAGACATCCCAAGAATATTGCTGAACTGAAACAGTTCTGTAAAGAGGAATGGTCAAGAATTACTCCTGACCGTTGTGCGCGTCTGATCTGCAACTACAGGAAACGTTTGGTTGAAGTTATTGCTGCCAAAGGAGGTTCAACCAGTTTTTAAATCCAAGGGTTCACATACTTTTTCCACCTGCACTGTGAATGTTTACATGGTGTGTTCAATAAAAACATGGTAACATTTAATTCTTTGTGTGTTATTAGTTTAAGCAGACTGTGATTGTCTATTGTTATGACTTAGATGAAGATCAGATGACATTTTATGACCAATTTGTGCAGAAATCCATATCATTCCAAAGGGTTCACATACTTTTTCTTGCAACTGTGTATATATATATATATATATATATATATATATATACTGTAAGGGATCGCCTCTTATTCGGGGGTCATTCTCACAATGATCTTCATAACCACTGGGTTTCAGGTCCAAACAGTGCGATTTATTTGACACTCTTCATACACAACATGGCATAAAACAAAAGCCTGCCCGTCTGGGCTCTACCTAAACATAATAAACATTGTATCCCTAACTCGGCTATACGATAACGTTCCCACATGGAACCAGGTGGGGCTTACCCCAGACATACAGTCCACCAGCCCTCAGGCTGTAACAAATGCAGTACCTTTGGAGGGGGTTGTGGTCTAGGAGTCGTCCTGACTCTGACCTTTCAATGCTTGTTCCAGGGTGTCGCTGAGTCCCCCAAAGTCCAGGCTATTGCATAGCCTTGTGGCCCCTCAGCCTTGCCTAGCTGAGACCACACTGACAGAGCCTCACCAGGCCTCTGTCTGCACACTCTCCAGAGTGAGACACACCCAGGATCCAGTAGCAGGATTAAATAGAATCCATGGACATGAGCATGCCCTAAGTCCCGGACTGGAACCTGGGGAAACAACACCTCAATGTTTACATTGCCACATATCTCCCCCCTCTGTTCAAACCTGTGGGGGTGAACACATGTACCAACTGGATGCTCGTGACAGGGCATCCGCATTTTCTTGCCATCGCCTGGCTCAACCTTCCCCCTGGAAGATGTGGTCAACGTCAGAGGCTTCCCTTTATTTTGCCAGATCCATGCCATCAGTGCTTGGTTTGTTACCCACACTGACATCTTGCCCAAGAGACATTGTCTACAATGTTTCCATGTCCATGTGACAGGCAGACCCTCTCTTTTTATTTTTTTATCTTTCTCTCTCTTTGACTTACACAGCTGCTCCAGCCGAGCACGCTTCTTATGACTCGCCTCTTTTTGTCTCTTTATTTTAACAGCAGATCGTAAGTTTATTTTTCCTTTACTCTTAGAATTTCGATATCGGCTTCTGGAACTCCCTTCAGAATATATTTTTATGCAAACGACAGACTCTCTGTTTGACTTCGCTGGCTCTTGCAGACACTTAGGCCTTTTCTTCTTGTCTTTGCGAAGCTCCGTCAGCAGAGCTGGCTTGCCCCTGCTCGCTTCTTTTTCAGCAGTGGTTTCCTCAGATGGTGCCTCAGTTTCAGGGTCTTCTGCCTCTTCACTGCCTCTCACCACTTCGGCTTTACCCTTGATCTCTGGAACATCCAAGGATTTCTCCCACTTCAAGAGCTCGGCCTTAGCTTCCTTGGCCTCTGTCTCTTTGGCGTCTCCTTTACTTTATTAGCCTTCTCACCATTCAGGGACATGGCATCATATCCTTGCTTTCTTAATTTCTCCTTCCCTTTCGCATCAAGGTTGGAGGCACTGGGGTCTTCAGCATACTCCTTGTCTTCTGGCGTTTTCTCCAGAGGCTCACCCAGGACACTGGTCTCCTTTTGGGGAGGAGTCAGGAGAGACAGCCCATCGTAATAGCCCGTATCTGCATACTGGTCGTCCATCTCCTCATATTTCTTCCCCAGCAGGCTGCTGGCTACTTGGAAGGCCTTGTAGGCGGAGGTGACGTCTTTTGCGACCTGGTCCTGGTTGCACACTGTTATGAGACTCTTGGCCTCTGCATCCACATCAGCCCCATCAACCGGTTCAGCCGATACCTTTTCCACCTTCTCTGCCTTGGCCAGCACCCCGGCACCAACATCTCCAGACCCACTCTTACCAGGCTCTGACTTCTTGGCACCTTCCAGAGGATCTTCCTCTTCCGGTTTCTCATTTTCTTCCACCTGCTGTGCAGCAGCACACTTAGGCTTTTCCAACTCATAGATGGCATCTTTTGAGCTCATGAGAGCTTCCATCTTTGCTCTGAGTTGCTTGTTCAGCCTCTCTAATTCATTTCGCTCTTCAAGCACTTCTTCAAGGGCTCTAGCCAAGGAGAGGGCCTTGGTCGCCTTCTCTCGAGCATCAGTCTCCGCTTGGTCATGTTCTTCTGCATATCTGGCCGAGGTGGTTTTCTCTTCAGCCAGGAGCTTGTCCAACATCTTATGTTTCTTCTCCAATTTAGACACAATTTGTTTCTGGTGGTCCAGGTCCACCATCCGAACACGCAACTCTTGATCAAGTTGAGCCATCCTGGCTTCCAAATGACTTTTCTCCTCCAAGAGAGCAGATTTTTCTGAGGCTCTGTTTAGAACCTCATCAGCCAGCTCATCTCTTTCCTGCTCTGCATGAAGTCTGGATCGCTCAGAAGCTGCAAGTTCCTCTTGAAGTTGGAGAATTTCCGCTTCTATTAGTGACTCTAGTTCCTTCAGTTCATTCATCTCTTTCTGTGACTCCTCTGGAGATTCCTGCAGTTGCTCTGCGAGAACTGCTAGCCCCATCTCCAGTGTATCTAGGGACTGTGCAGAGTGAGCAAAAACATCTTCAAGTTTGTAGCTGTACTGTCCTGTCAGGTCATCTACAACTGTCTGGAGATGAGCTTCAGACACTAGGCTGTCACCCGACTGAACTCTCGTCTCGTCAGATATAACCGTCACCTGGTCGCTACTAGTAACCACTTTAGTTTTGCTGGGTCTTGACATGGTAGCCTCACTCTCGGAGTTGCTAACTGTCACGGCACATAGGCCACTTATACTGCTCGTGTCATTATTAACCCTGGCCTCTAGGGGCACCCCTGAGTCAATCCCCACCTGGGACATTTTATTAATCATAGAAACCTGTGGAGACTGCACATCCACCTCTGGTCCGTGTGGTACACCTTCTAGCCCCGCTACATTGTCTACAATGGGGTCTCCTAGCGGTGTTTCTTCAACATTTATCAACACTTTTATATCAGACACATGTTTACCAACAGGGTTAGCTTTTTCCCCAATCACAGCCTGCAAAGGAAAAGGCATGTCATTATTATCACATATTTCACATGACATCACATTTCCATTATGCATTTCGTCAAACATGGTACCATCACTTTGCACCTTATCTGCACCCTTGTTCTCAATGTGCAGCTCCTTCACATTATCATTTAAAGGAACAGGTACAGGTTCTGCAGGAGTTTTTGCACTCTCTGCAGAAGTGTCTCCATTACTCCACAACTCCCAGCATAAGGAAAAATTACACCCCAACACTCCCTCATGCATAAGCGTATCTATAACATCAAGATCATCAGTCTCTGTTCTCATTGGAGTCTCACGCTCAGTGAAAATCAGCGGATAGTCCTTATCCGCACGACTGTCCAGATTAACCAGCAGTTTTCCAGCAGCACCTGCTCCAGCTCCAGCGAACAAGCAGGCTTCCGGCCCTTTAAGTCACTGCACAGCAACACAGCAATTCCTTGGCAACATTCAGCAGCATCTGCTCTTTTCCGTCAGGTCATTGCCCCTAGCAACCTGCTGTTGTTATTGCCCGCATCCTCCACCAATTGTAAGGGATCGCCTCTTATTCGGGGGTCATTCTCACAATGATCTTCATAGCCACTGGGTTTCAGGTCCAAACAATGCGATTTATTTGACACTCTTCATACACAACATGGCATAAAACAAAAGCCTGCCCGTCTGGGCTCTACCTAAACATAATAAACATCGTATCCCTAACTCGGCTATACGATAACGTTCCCACATGGAACCAGGTGCGGCTTACCCCAGACATACAGTCCACCAGCCCTCAGGCTGTAACAAATGCAGTACCTTTGGAGGGGGTTGTGGTCTAGGAGTCCTCCTGACTCTGACCTTTCAATGCTTGTTCCCGGGTGTCGCTGAGTCCCCCAAAGTCCAGGCTATTGCATAGCCTTGTGGCCCCTCAGCCTTGCCTAGCTGAGACCACACTGACAGAGCCTCACCAGGCCTCTGTCTGCACACTCTCCAGAGTGAGACACACCCAGGATCCAGTAGCAGGATTAAATAGAATCCCTGGACATGAGCATGCCCTAAGTCCCGGACTGGAACCTGGGGAAACAACACCTCAATGTTTACATTGCCACAATACATACTCGGAGAAATTGACTAAAGGGCAGTGACCGAATCATGGAACGGGGATGATGGCTATCAAAACGCAACAACGTATTTTTGTCAGTACTCTTCACAAACAGATCAGTCATCAATCCCCGTCCCACAATCCGGACCTCCGTGTCCAGAAATTGCAATTTTTCAGTCGAATGGACCACAGTGAATTTTACCGTAGGATCGATTTCATTGGGAAATGCGTGGAACGCGAAGAGGCCCAACGTGTCGCCCGTCCACACCAAGAAGATATCGTCGATATAGCGCCACCTCCTCCAGAACTTGTCTGAAGTTGCGGCTGCCATACACGAACGACTCCTCGAGGTGGGCCATGTAGATGTTAGCATAAGTGGGCGCCACGTTGGACCCCATCGCCGTCAAATGCATCTGCACAAAGAAATCGTCCTGAAACAGAAAATAGTTTTTGGTCAAAACAAATCTCAACAGTGTCAACATGAAAGTTTGGCAAACTTCAGTGTAGTCTGAATGTTTTAAACAAGCTGCTACCGCCTGGAGGCCCAACTCGTGGTCAATCGACGTGTATAGACTACACACGTCGAATGATAAAAGAGTGGCACCCACAGGTATGGCAAGGTCATCTATTTTGGACAAAAAATCACCTGTGTCTCTGATGTAAGATTTCGAAGATATAGCATATTGACGCAGCACTTTGTCCAAAAAGATAGTCACATTACAAAATAAAGACCCCCTCCCGGACACAATAGGTCGCCCGGGGGGGGGGGGGATCCAGTTTCTTGTGAATTTTAGGCAAGGTGTACAGGGTTTGTCACAATAAAGGTAGGAAAAGATTTTGGCATCAATGATATCAGCCACTAGGGCCTGATTCAAGATGTCCCGCAACTCTCTTAGCAAACCAAATTTGGGATCCTGTGTGACTCGCTTGTACACCTGTACATCATTCAATTGACCATAGATCTCCTGGATGTACTCACTGGTGTCCATGACCACAACCCCACCACCCTTGTCAGCCGACTTGATGGTGAGGCTGTGGTCGGAGGCCAGAGAGTCCACCGCAGCGATCTCTTGAGATGTAATATTGCCATATTTCAGGCAATTAGTATCAGAATCATGTTTTAGCATGTCAATATCTCTCCTTACTGCCAGAAAAAAAGCATCAACTGCTGGATGATCTATTACAGGGTTAAAGTTGCTCTTTATATATAGCCCTGTATTACACAAAGACAATTCTGATGATCTATCCCCATCACTTCTGGGGGCTTGACACTGTGTAGAGAACCAAATCTTAAGCTTGATAGTCCGTAAGAACCTATGTAAATCCAACTCCATGTTGAACCAATCCGTCTTGGAGACAGGGCAAAACGAAAGCCCCTTGTCCAACACGGATCGCTGCGCATCATTCAATGTAAGAGAATAAATATTTACCACTGTGTCCTCTTTTTGTTTAATACTTTCTGACGTTGGGGTCTGTCGTTTTTGGATCTGTCTTCTCCATTTGTGATGGCGTTTGCCGCCCCTCCTGGTTCTGTTGAATCTGAACCGAGTCCTAAAAAAGGTATTGGAAGTGTTGCTTGTAGATCATCATCTCCTTGCTCCTGATTCACATGCTCCTGGGGTCGCAATCGCATGCTCCTTTTATCGGAGGAGTTATTCTGCCTCCTATCTCCCCCTATGGGGTTTTTGGGATCTCGTTGCCATATATAGATGTACCCCCGTGTATAGTCCTCCATATCCCGGATCCATTTATGTCGTTTCTTTTCTTGCAATTCAGATTTCAATTTGTCAAAATGTGGCGTGCATGAGGTGATATACACAGCATATTCATCAGCTGGCATCAATTCTTCCAGTAACGCTGTGTTTTTTCCAATAGTTTCCTGCACCACAATTATCTCTTTTTGCAGGAACTCCACATTAAGCAATATCATATCAAAAGCAAATTTATTGCATATTTGGGTGAATCTGGTGCAAAAATCAACATTATTGGGGAATAAGTCCGGTCTCAACTGTGACCTCATACCACGCAGTATTCTGTGGGTTTGATGATACTCACAAAGAGTAAACATATGAAGCTCCAAATTGATTAGGCGTCTGGACTCATATTCAAATTGCTTTTTGGTATCCAATAGTGACAGAGTGAATAGAAAAGTGGTGTCTCTCACCGTATCCCGCATTATCCTCAGTTCATCCTCCCTACTGTAGGTAAAGACATCTGGGTAACGGATTTCAGAAGGTGTAGCCATTGTTAGGTGCAGGGCGTCCTCAGGTGCAAAAGGTAAACTTGGAAAGTGAAGATGCAGCACACTATCTTGTTCGGGTACAAATCAGGCCGGTGTGGACCAGCACCACGGTCCAATTCAGTAAAAAATGAAAAAAGCCAGCAGCACACCAAGGATTTCAAAAGGAAAACGTGCGGTTTATTCACCCAATGTCAGTAGCAGCGATGTTTCAACCGCTTGTTACGGTCTTTCTCAAGCTGTGTGCACATGTGTTACAATCACATAATACACTGCGTGCAGAATTATTAGGCAAATGAGTATTTTGACCACATCATCCTCTTTATGCATGTTGTCTTACTCAAAGCTGTATAGGCTCGAAAGCCTACTACCAATTAAGCATATTAGGCGATGTGCATCTCTGTAATGAGAAGGGGTGTGGTCTAATGACATCAACACCCTATATTAGGTGTGCATAATTATTAGGCAACTTCCTTTCCTTTGGCAAAATGAGTCAAAAGAAGGACTTGACAGGCTCAGAAAAGTCAAAAATAGTGAGATATCTTGCAGAGGGATGCAGCACTCTTAAAATTGCAAAGCTTCTGAAGCGTGATCATCGAACAATCAAGCGTTTCATTCAAAATAGTCAACAGGGTCGCAAGAAGCGTGTGGAAAAACCAAGGCGCAAAATAACTGCCCATGAACTGAGAAAAGTCAAGCGTGCAGCTGCCAAGATGCCACTTGCCACCAGTTTGGCCATATTTCAGAGCTGCAACATCACTGGAGTGCCCAAAAGCACAAGGTGTGCAATACTCAGAGACATGGCCAAGGTAAGAAAGGCTGAAAGACGACCACCACTGAACAAGACACACAAGCTGAAACGTCAAGACTGATTTTTCTAAGGTTTTATGGACTGATGAAATGAGAGTGAGTCTTGATGGGCCAGATGGATGGGCCCGTGGCTGGATTGGTAAAGGGCAGAGAGCTCCAGTCCGACTCAGACGCCAGCAAGGTGGAGGTGGAGTACTGGTTTGGGCTGGTATCATCAAAGATGAGCTTGTGGGGCCTTTTCGGGTTGAGGATGGAGTCAAGCTCAACTCCCAGTCCTACTGCCAGTTTCTGGAAGACACCTTCTTTAAGCAGTGGTACAGGAAGAAGTCTGCATCCTTCAAGAAAAACATGATTTTCATGCAGGACAATGCTCCATCACACGCGTCCAAGTACTCCACAGCGTGGCTGGCAAGAAAGGGTATAAAAGAAGAAAATCTAATGACATGGCCTCCTTGTTCACCTGATCTGAACCCCATTGAGAACCTGTGGTCCATCATCAAATGTGAGATTTACAAGGAGGGAAAACAGTACACCTCTCTGAACAGTGTCTGGGAGGCTGTGGTTGCTGCTGCACGCAATGTTGATGGTGAACAGATCAAAACACTGACAGAATCCATGGATGGCAGGCTTTTGAGTGTCCTTGCAAAGAAAGGTGGCTATATTGGTCACTGATTTGTTTTTGTTTTGTTTTTGAATGTCAGAAATGTATATTTGTGAATGTTGAGATGTTATATTGGTTTCACTGGTAAAAATAAATAATTGAAATGGGTATATATTAGTTTTTTGTTAAGTTGCCTAATAATTATGCACAGTAATAGTCACCTGCACACACAGATATCCCCCTAAAATAGCTAAAACTAAAAACAAGCTAAAAACTACTTCCAAAAATATTCAGCTTTGATATTAATGAGTTTTTTGGGTTCATTGAGAACATGGTTGTTGTTCAATAATAAAATTAATCCTCAAAAATACAACTTGCCTAATAATTCTGCGCTCCCTGTATATAGGTGTATCAATCAATGGTGTAATCAAAACAATTTGGACATAAAAGTAGCAAAATTCCTAATATCAACAGTTAGGGCATGTGGATAAATCTCCTGATGAGTGTCAAAAAGTTCATGGATACAGTACATTTACAAAGTGCTATAATTAGTTACATAATGTGTCCTAAACATACATAATGTACTGTAATTGCTTGCAATTCGGTGCAGGTGTATCCTATTACATATTTTAAACTTAAAAACTCACAATCAGCTGATAAGCTGCACATAAGGAGCATCGCGGTCTCGGCGGCGTCCCCATTCAGTCTCTGCGCATGCGCGGGAACACCAAATCTCGTGATCCCTCAGACGCAGAGAGACGGAGTAGAACCCATATCAAAGATGGCTCGGTCTGTTCATTCACAAGTGTGCGCATGTCAATGCAGAAGCGTCCGCCTCCCGCCAGTAATCATGTGATCATTGTCACATGATCAAGCAAAAGCAGATAAACAAACAAGTTTAGGTAATTTAATAATAGATTATGGGTCAGGATCGCATAGATACTAGGACTCCCAAAGGTATGCGGGTCACGCACACATGGGGATCTAGGCTCCAACGTCCTGTCAACCCTGCGGTCTGGTTCTAGATCCACTCTAGACGTGCACA
Source organism: Bufo bufo (assembly GCF_905171765.1). Classification (NCBI taxonomy): domain Eukaryota; kingdom Metazoa; phylum Chordata; class Amphibia; order Anura; family Bufonidae; genus Bufo; species Bufo bufo. The sequence goes on from NC_053395.1 coordinate 97,637,148, forward strand.
TAGCAGGGAAGGCTGGTGTCCCACAGCGGGGAGCAACCGTATCAACAGTCAAGTCACCGCCGTGGTAAGGAGACGGCGGCGGCGCCGCGGATCATCGCTGTGAATCGTCCCCGTCCCCATTGAGTCACCTCACCATCCACCCGGTACACTGAATGGCTAGTGTCAGACCTGGCGATCCTGACCCATAATCTATTATTAAATTACCTAAACTCATTTGTTTATCTGCTTTTGCTTGATCATGTGACAATGATCACATGATTACTGGTGGGAGGCCGACGCTTCTGCATTGACATGCGCACACTTGTAAATGAACAGACCGAGCAATCTTTGATATGGGTTCTACTCAGTCTATCTGCGTCTGAGGGATCGCGTGATTTGGTGTTCCCGCGCATGCGCAGAGACTGAATGGGGACACCGCCGAGACCGCAATGCTCCTTATGTGCAGCTTATCAGCTGATTGTGAGTTTTTAAGTTTATAATATGTAATAGGATACACCTGCACCGAATTGCAAGCAATTACAGTACATTATGTATGTTTAGGACACATTATGTAACTAATTATAGCACTTTGTAAATGTACTGTATTCATTAACTTTTTGACACTCATCAGGAGATTTATCCACATGCCCTAACTGTTGATATTATGAATTTTGCTACTTTTATGTCCAAATTGTTTTGATTACACCATTGATTGATACACCTATATATTATGTGATTGTAACACATGTGCACACAGCTTGAGAAAGACCGCAACAAGCGGTTGAAACGTCGCTGCTACTGACATTGGGTGAATAAACCGCACGTTTTCCTTTTGAAATCCTTGGTGTGCTGCTGGCTTTTTTTCATTTCTACCGAATTGGACTGTGGTGCTGGTCCACACCGGCCTGACTTGCACCCGAACAAGATAGTGTGCTGCATCTTCGCTTTCCAAGTTTATATATATATATATATATATATATATATATATCAGTATATATATATATATATAGAGAGAGAGAGATATCAATCGATCAAATAGCATCCACATACAGGCTTGATCCTTTCAAAAATAAAAATGGAAAAAAATGATCCTATTGGGAATTAATACACAAATATGATTCTATCAAAAACTCTAATAACAAAATAGCATATATGTTATATACCCTTTAAATCATTAAAACAGACCAAATATTATTGGCATACAACAGTATTACTGCTGATTAGGGTTGAGCGAACCCGAACTGTAAAGTTTGGGTTCGTACCGAACTTTAGGATTTTTGGACCCCGAACTTTTCAGTAAAAGTTCGAGTTCGGTGTTCGGCGATTTATTGGCGCTTTTTGAAAGGCTGCAGAGCAGCCAATCAACAAGCGTTTTACTCTTGTGCCCTTAGAAGCCATCACAGCCATGCCTACTAATGGCATGGCTGTGATTGGCCAGTGCAGCATGTGACCCAGCCTCTATATAAGCTGGAGTCATGTAGCGCTGCATGTCACTCTGCTCTGATTAGTGTAGGGATAGGATGCTGCTGCTGTGAGGGAGAGAATAGGAAAGAATCTTTAATCTGAAGTGCTTGTTAACTCAGCGATCTACATAGATTTAGTTTTGTGGGTGAGGTGCACAATCTTTTTACCCTGCCCGGAGCCCAGTGACACAGAAAAATAACTTTTTTCCGTCTATTAGTTAGGTATGCGGTGGCAGCCATTTTATGGAAGCCCAGTGCACCAGCACTGCATATGTGCATTTGTGACATTTAAATCCAAGCTTGAAATACTGTAATAATAATCTGGGTTAAAAAAACTTCTGGCAATATTCTACATCTGGTGCCTTTGCAGCATTTGTCAATGTGAAATACAAGCTTGCAATACTTAAATGATTTTCTGGTTTAAAAAAAAACACACACATTTTTGGCAAAACCCTACATCTGGGGCCTATGCTGCATTTGTTAGTGTGACATACAAGCTAAAAATACTGCAATAATATTCTGGGTTTAAAAAAACACCCATTTTGGCCAAAAACTAAATTTGCAGCCTTTGCTGCATCTGTCAGTGTGATATACACTCCTTAGATACTGCTGTTCTATTCTGTTATTTAAAAAACACCAATTTTGGGCAAAATACTTAATTTTGCAGCCTTTGCTGCATCTGTCAGTGTGAGATACAAGCTTGAAATACTGCAATAATATTCAGGGTTTATAAAAACACCCATTTTTGGCAATACCCTACATCTAGGGCCTATGCTGCATTTGTTAGTTTGACATACAAGCTAGAAATACTGCAATAATATTCAGGGTTTAAAAAAAACACCCATTTTGGGCAAAAAACTAAATTTGCAGTCTTTGCTGCATCTGTCAATGTGAGGTACACGCGTTAGATACTGCTGTTCTATTGTGTTATTAAAAAAACACCCATTATGGGCAAACTACTTATTTGCAGCCTTTGCTGCATCTGTCAGTGTGAGATACAAGCTTGAAATACTGCAATAATATTCAGGGTTTTAAAAAAACACCCATTTTTTGCAATACCCTACATCTGAGGCCTATGCTGCATTTGATAGTGTGACATACAAGCTAGAAATACTGCAATAATATTCTATGTTTAAAAAAACACCCATTTTGGTCAAAAAACTAAATTTGCAGCCTTTGCTGCATCTGTCAATGTGAGATACACGCGTTAGATACTGCTGTTCTATTGTGTTATTAAAAAAACACCCATTTTGGGCAAACTACTTATTTGCAGCCTTTTGCTGCATCTGTCAGTTTGAGATACAAGCTAGAAATACTGCAATAATATTCTGGGTTTAAAAAAACACCCATTTTGGGCAAAAAACTAAATTTGCAGTCTTTGCTGCATCAGTCAGTATGAGGTACACACGTTAGATACTGCTGTTCTGTTCTGTTATTAAAAAACACCAATTTTGGGCCAAATACTAAATTTGCAACCTTTGCTGCATCTGTCAGTGTGAGATACACGCGTTAGATACTGCTGTTATAGTCTGTTATTAAAAAAAACACCCATTTTGTGCAAGATCGTAAATTTCAGAAATATGAGAGCATCAAATAAGGGACGTGGCCCCGGTCGTGGTGCTGCTGGTGGAGTTCCTGTTGCAGGAAGAGGATGTGGTCATTCTATGCCAGCTACACGCACAAGTGAAACACCTTCCTCAGGTGCGAGTAGGCGGCAGAACCTTCAGCGTTATTTGGTTGGGCCTAATGCAACTCTACGAATGGTGAGGCTAGAACAAGTACAGGCGATAGTAGATTGGGTTGCTGACAGTGCCTCCAGTTCCTTCACATTGTCTCCCACCCAGTCTCCTGCTGAAAGATCAGAGTTGGCACCTGCAGCTGATGTCCGTCAGTCTTTCACCTTACCCCCTTGCAAATCAGCCAAGCAGTCTGAGCCCCAAGTCATGCAGCAGTCTCTTCTTCTTTTTGATGACTCTGCTAGCAGGGTTTCCCAGGGCCATTCACCTAGCCCAGCCCCAGAAGAGGAAGAGATTGAGTGCACCAATACCCAACCACTTGTGTTTCAAGATGAGTACATGGGAGGACCACCGCAGCACGTCTCGGATGATGATGAAACACAGGTGCCAACTGCTGTGGCTTTCGAAAGTGTGCAAACCGACAAGGAGGGCAGGGGTGAAGACTGGGTGGAAGATGATGTGGAGAACGATGAGGTCCTCGACCCCACATGGAATCAAGGTCATGCGAGTGACCTGTGTAGTTCGGAGGAAGAGGCAGTGGTCGCACAGAGCCACGAGCACAGCAGAAGAGGGAGCAGGGTGCAAAAGCGGAGCGGCCGTCCCCTAGACAGTACGCCTGCTACTGCCCACCACAGCAAGGGACAGAGCACACCAAAGCCAGCTCCAAGGAGTTCCCTGGCGTGGCAGTTCTTCAGACAATGTGCTGATGACAAGACACGAGTGGTTTGCACGCTGTGCAATCAGAGCCTGAAGCGAGGCATAAACGTTCTAAGCCTGAGCTCAACCTGTATGACCAGGTATCTAAGTGCAAAGTACAAGCTGCAGGGGAGTAGACACCTCAAAAACAAAGAAACGTCTCTGGCTCCTCCTGCTTCCTCTTCTGCTGCAGTCTCAGCCTCTGGAGTGACAGTGGCACCTGCCACCCCCCAAACAGAGGATCTGCCAGCAACACCACCACCTGGGTCACCAAGAATCTCCACAATGTCCCACGGAAGCGTTCAGCTCTCCATCTCCCAAACGGAAGCGGAAGAGGAAGTACCCCCCTACCCACTGGCGATTCCTGGCCCTGAATGCCAGCATTTCAAAATTACTGGCCTTTGAAATGCTGTCATTCCGTCTGGTGGAGACGGAGAGCTTTAAAAGCCTTATGGCGGTGGCTGTCCCACAGTATGTCATGCCCAGTCGCCACTGCTTTTCCAGGTGAGCCATCCTTTCCCTGCACAACCAAGTGGGGACAAAATCAGGTGTGCACTGCGCAACGCCATCTGTGGCAAAGTCCACCTAACTACGGATACAAGGACCAGTAAGCACAGTCAGGGACGCTATATCTCCCTAACAGCACACTGGGTAAATGCAGTGGCGGCTGGGCCTGAGGCGGATAGCAGTTTGGCGCATGTCCTTCCACCACCGAGGATTGCAGGGCGCTTCAGTTTGACTCCTGTTGCTTCCTCCTCCTACTCTTCTTCCTCATCCTCTACTGCCTCCTTATCCGGTCAGCGTAACATCTTCACCACCAACTTCAGCACAGCCAGGGGTAAACGACAGCAGGCAGTTTTAAAACTTATCTGTTTGGGGGACAAACCCCACACTGCGCAGGAGCTATGGACGGGCATGGAACAACAGACCGATGAGTGGTTGGTGCCAGTGAGCCTCAAGCCCGGCCTGGTGGTGTGCGATAATGGCCAAAATCTCGTAGCAGCTCTGGGACTAGCCGGTTTGACGCACATCCCTTGCCTGGCGCATGTGCTGAATTTGGTGGTGCAGAGGTTCCTTAAAAATTACCCCAATATGTCAGAGCTGCTGCAGAAACCAGCACCACTTCACCACCAATGACTGGGCCTCCATGCGCGACATTGTGTTCCTTGTTGCGCTGTTTCGAGTACTCCACCAACATGGCCAGTGCCGATGACGCCGTTCTCAGCGTTACTATCCCACTACTATGCTTCCTTGAAAAAACGCTTCTGGCGATGATGGAAGAGGATGTGGCACAGGAGGAGGTGGAGTAAGAGGGATCATTTCATAGGGTTTCCGGCCAGTCATTCACAAGTGGCTCCGAGGGTGGGTTCCTGCACCCACAAATGCCAGGTACACAATTGTCTAGCCAGGGCACAGTTATGGAGGATGAGGAGATGGAGGAGGAGGAACCGTGTTCACAGCAAGGTGGCAGCCAAACCAGCTCATGGCCATCACTGGTGCATGGCTGGGGGGATACAGAGGGGACAGACGATACACCTCCCAGAGAGGACAGCTTGTCGTTGCCTCTGGGCAGCCTGGCACACATGTGCGATGACATGCTGCAGTGTCTCTGCAAAACGACCGCTGAGATGCCCACATTCTAACTTGTGCTGATTACTGGGTGGCCACGATGCTGGATCCCTGTTACAAGGACAACGTACCTTCCTTAATTCCGTCACTGGAGCGTGATCGTAAGATGCGCGAGTACAAGCACACACTGGTAGACGCCCTGCTGGTGGCATTCCCACCTGACAGCGGCAGCACAGTGGAAGCACAAGGCGAAGGCAGAGGAGGAGGAAGAAGAGGGTACCAACGCAGCTAAGGCACCACCAGCACCTCAGAAGGCAGGGTTAGCATGGCCGAAATGTGGAAAAGCTTTGTCATCACGCCAAAATAACCAGCACCACCAGCTGATATGGAACGTCTTAGCAGGAGGCAGTATTTCACCAATATGGTGGAGCAGTATGTGTGCACACACCTACACGTTCTGAATGACGGGTCTGCCCCCTTAAAATTAACCAGGCATGGATCCCACAAGACTTGTCCGTACCTTGTGCAGAATAGACATGTATACCGACCTTACCCAGCCATTTTTATACTACAGCGCAATTGCTCATTGTTGCATTTTGGATATTTCCCCCTCTTTTGGAGTGTACCCTAATATAAATATAAATTTAAACCAAAACCAGTGTTAGCTACCTTGTCCTCCTCCACCGCTGCTTCCACCTACACCGCTACGTCCACCTCCTCCTCAAACTCCTACTCCATATGGACCTCCACTTTATAAATCAAGATTTTTATTTTTTTTTGTACGTGTTTTATTTTATTTTATGTCATTTCACTAATTTGTCTGTTGCATTTTCGGGTGAAATTAACCAATTTTTGACTGTGATATACCACTTCTATACCTAGTAGACAGGTAAAAAAAAATCACTAATTTGTCTGTTACATATTCGGGTGAAATTCACAAATTTTTGGGTGTGATATACCCCTGCTCTACCTAGTAGACAAATAAAAACATTTCACTAATTTGTCTGTTACATTCTCTGGTGAAATTCGCAAATTTTTGGGTGTGATATACCCCTGCTCTACCTAGTAGACAAATAAAAACATTTCAATAATTTGCCGAACCCGTCGAACCCGAACATCCAGGTGTCCGCTCAACTCTACTGCTGAACATTAGAATATATCATATATTAATATCTATGATCTAGATCAGTTTTCATGCCAGACTCAAACCAATACAGCGTTAATGGGTTAAAGAGCTATCTACCTATTTATTTATACCTATTTTATAACTGTCTACTACACTATAATTATGAAATATAAATATATATATAAATTAAATATACTATATAAATTAAATACCGTATACTACACCATATTATAGCCGGTACATAACATAACATAATAATATAAATAAATAAATACAATAAATATATAATAAACGATTGCCAGCTATATATATATATATATATATATATATATATACACAAATAGTTATATATACTCTGAACTTGAGCCATTCCAATATTTATATGTGCGCTTTATATTAAGTGCACAGATTTGTCCACCACAAGAACGGCCATCTGTGAAATTATATGAATGGCCGAACTTGAGCCATTCGCACATATACACAGTATAGGTATGCGCATTATATTAGTCAGGTCCATAAATATTGGGACATCGACACAATTCTAATATTTTTGGCTCTATACACCACCACAATGGATTTGAAATGAAACAAACAAGATGTGCTTTAACTGCAGACTGTCAGCTTTAATTTACATCCAAATCAGGTGAACGGTGTAGGAATTACAACAGTTTGCATACGTGCCTCCACTTATTAAGGGACCAAAAGTAATGGGACATAATAATATTCATAAATCAAACTCTCACTTTTTAATACTTGTTTGCAAATCCTTTGCAGTCAATTACAGCCTGAAGTCTGGAACGCATAGACATCACCAGACGCTGGATTTCATTTCTGGTGATGCTCTGCCAGGTCTCTACTGCAACTGTCTTCAGTTCCTGCTTGTTCTTGGGGCATTTTCCCTTCAGTTTTGTTTTCAGCAAGTGAAATGCATGCTTAATCAGATTCAGGTCAGGTGATTGACTTGGCCATTGCATAACATTCCACTTCTTTCCCTTAAAAAACTCTTTGGTTGCTTTTGCAGTATGCTTTGGGTCATTGTCCATCTGTACTGTGAAGCGCCGTCCAATGAGTTCTGAAGCATTTGGCTGAATATGAGCAGATAATATTGCCCGAAACACTTCAGAATTCATCCTGCTGCTTTTGTCAGCAGTCACATCATCAATAAATACAAGAGAACCAGATCCATTGGCAGCCATACATGCCCACGCCATGACACTACCACCACCATGCTTCACTGATGAGTTGGTATGCTTAGGATCATGAGCAGTTCCTTTCCTTCTCCATACTCTTCTCTTCCCATCACACTGGTACAAGTGGATCTTGGTCTTTATCTGTCCATAGGATGTTGTTCCAGAACTGTGAAGGCTTTTTTAGATGTAGTTTGGCAAACTTTAATCTGGCCTTCCTGTTTTTGAGGCTCACCAATGGTTTACATCTTCTGGTGAACCCTCTGTATTAACTTTGGTGAAGTCTTCTCTTGATTGTTGACTTTGACACACATACACCTTCCTCCTGAAGAGTGTTCTTGATCTGGCCAACTGTTGTGAAGATATAACAAAACAATGACAAACACAGGTGCACTCTGCAGTATTACTAGATCCTCAAACTGATTTTAAAATTGAGAGATTAGTCAACATGTCCTACGGTGTAGAACATGTCTAAGCCCGGACACCGCGACAAGGTTTCTCAAGTAGCCCGGGACCCTACACTCTCCTACCTGAGCCATATGGGCAATACCAGGAGCCAGTGGGCAAATTACAGGAGCATAAGGCCGACTCACAAACAACTCACCAGATACCTCCAGCATGTGGCCATGCTTGCAATGGGAGGAGGGAGGAGTCTGTGAGTCCCACTCAAGACTTGCTGATATGTCCCAGGCCTCACAGGTGCACCTAAATGTGACCTGTAGATGGAAAACAGGCACATTTAAATAGGAGTTTATACACCTCCAGAAATCTATATATACAAACTAAGAAGACAGGTTGGCATTAGCAGGAGGTGCTTCAAACCCACATGCAGTTGTGCATATATATAGGGGAGCAGATCCTGCACTTGTGGCCCGTTGCTAATGGCAATCCCCAGCAAAATGCATACAATGGAGGATGCCCGCAGCGAACCACAAGTACCACAATAGACATCCTACACAAGGTAACAAGTGCGGATGTAATAATTAATATAACAATATAACAAAACAATGACAAACACAGGTGCACTCTGCAGTATTACTAGATCCTTAAACTGATTTTAAAATTGAGAGATTAGTCAACATGTCCTACGGTGTAGAACATGTCTAAGCCCGGACACCGCGACAAGGTTTCTCAAGTAGCCCGGGACCCTACACTCTCCTACCTGAGCCATATGGGCAATACCAGGAGCCAGTGGGCAAATTACAGGAGCATAAGGCCGACTCACAAACAACTCACCAGATACCTCCAGCATGTGGCCATGCTTGCAATGGGAGGAGGGAGGAGTCTGTGAGTCCCACTCAAGACTTGCTGATATGTCCCAGGCCTCACAGGTGCACCTAAATGTGACCTGTAGATGGAAAACAGGCACATTTAAATAGGAGTTTATACACCTCCAGAAATCTATATATACAAACTAAGAAGACAGGTTGGCATTAGCAGGAGGTGCTTCAAACCCACATGCAGTTGTGCATATATATAGGGGAGCAGATCCTGCACTTGTGGCCCGTTGCTAATGGCAATCCCCAGCAAAATGCATACAATGGAGGATGCCCGCAGCGAACCACAAGTACCACAATAGACATCCTACACAAGGTAACAAGTGCGGATGTAATAATTAATATAACAATATAACAAAACAATGACAAACACAGGTGCACTCTGCAGTATTACTAGATCCTCAAACTGATTTTAAAATTGAGAGATTAGTCAACATGTCCTACGGTGTAGAACATGTCTAAGCCCGGACACCGCGACAAGGTTTCTCAAGTAGCCCGGGAATGTTCTTGATCTGGCCAACTGTTGTGAAGGGTGTTTTCTTCACCAGGGAAATAATTCTTCGGTCATCCACCACAGTTGTTTTCCGTGGTCTTCCGGATCTTTTGGTGTTGCAGAGCTCACCGGTGCGTTCCTTCTTTTTAAGAATGTTCCAAACAGTTGTTTTGGCCACGCCTAATGTTTTTGCTATCTCTCTGATGGGTTTGTTTTGTTTTTTCAGCCTAATGATGGCTTGCTTCACTGATAGTGACAGCTCTTTGGATCTCATCTTGAGAGTTGACAGCAACAGATTCCAAATTAAAATAGCACACTTGAATTGAACTCTGGACCTTTTATCTGCTCATTATAATTGGGATAATGAGGGAATAACACACACCTGGCCATGAAACAGCTGAGAAGCCAATTGTCTCATTACTTATGGTCCCTTAACAAGTGGGAGGCACATATGCAAACTGTTGTAATTCCTACACCGTTCACCTGATTTGGATGTAAATACCCTCAAATTAAAGCTGACAGTCTGCAGTTAAATCTTGTTCATTTCATTTCAAATCCATTGTGGTGGTGTATAGAGCCAAATATGTTAGAATTGTGTCGATGTCCCAATATTTATGGACCTGACTGTATATTACTAAATGCACAGAATTATAGGGGAAAATAAGTTTATATTTTTTATAATAAAAAATAAAATCGGGAAATGGTCAATAATAACCAAAAGTACAGTAGCAACAATTTAATAATATGCAGAGGAGAACTACAATTACCAAAGGATATTTTTATGCTTTATAATATCGTTACAAAGTGTCAAATGTTCTATAGAGTACATGAGCGCCGCACTAGTAACAAACAGAGGGATTGGAACTGTGTGTGTACAGATGCGTCCTCTCTTACCTGATCTCCAAACTGGAAGTGGTGTCAATTTTGTCCTGACAGCAAAACAACATCATATCGCGAGACTGTAACTAAACTCTAAAAAGCTGCAATACGCATCACAACCACTGGGCGGTGAGTGCTCAACATTTAGCTTATTGGTTAAGCTGCAGAGAAGCTAGCCTCAAATATGAGATATTTAGCGGCAGACCTAGCTAGATTTGGTGAGATCTAGTGAGAATATTAAATGTGCGAAAGTCAAACACATGAGAATAAAGGAACACTAAATCCAGAATCCAAATATCATGTGTGATACTGCCTGCTTAGCTGTGTTTCTAATCATATCATGTGTGATACTGTCTGCTCAGCTGCATATCTAATCATATCATGTGTGATACTGTCTGCAGAGTTGTGTATCTAAACCTATCATGTGTGATACTGTCTGCTGAGCTGTGTATCTAATCCTATTGTGTGTGATACTGCCTGCTGAGCTGTGTATCTAATCCTATCATGTGTGATACTGCCTGCTGAGCTGTGTATCTAATCCTATTCTGTGATACTGTCTGCAGAGTCGTGTATCTAAGCCTATTGTGTGTGATACTGCCTGCTGAGCTGTGTATCTAATCCTATCATGTGTGATACTTTCTGATGAGCTGTGTATCTAATCCTATCATGTGTGATACTGTCTGCAGAGTCGTGTATCTAAGCCTATTGTGTGTGATACTGCCTGCTGAGCTGTGTATCTAATCATATCATGTGTGATACTTTCTGCTGAGCTGTGTATCTAATCCTATCATGTGTGATACTGTCTTCTAAGCTGCGTATCGAATACTATCATGTGTGATATGTTTTTCTAAAATGTGTATTTAATCCTGTCGTGTGTGATAATTTCTGCTGAGCTGTGTATCTAATCCTATCATGTGCGATACTGCCTGCTAAGATGCGTATCTAATCCCATTATGTGTGATACTGTCTGCTGAGCTGTGCATTTAATCCCTTCGTGTGTGATACTTTTTGCTAAACTATGTATCTAATCCTATCATGTGTGAGTTTGCCTGCTTAGCTGCGTATCTAATCCTATTTTCATTTTACATTCCCAGGTTTTGCTGTCTCTGTCATTCCTACAATTCCCTCTAGAGAGGAAGGTTTTATGTTAAGGAACAGATATGAGCAGGAGGTCAGAGGGAGGGAGAGATAAGAAGTTCCTTGCTGGGTGCAGGGGTTTTCGGCAGTGCAGGAAAATAGGGGTAATAGTTGTGGAAAGCAGAAACATTGTTTGCAGTGTATATTTCATTAGTTACAATTCTGGTATAATTAGATTTTGTGCACTTAGGAAGTTTGCTTTTTGGATGAAGACCAATGTCTCAAAAGAACTAAAGCCTTACTTTTATACATCTAGGTGTGAACAATAGAGGACGGGCTGTATTTAACTTAATCAGGGACTAATCAAAGAACAGCTGGATACAATGGTGAATATTCAGAGCAAACAAACAGCTAATAAAGAGACAGGGCATGGAGACTGAAACCTTGACATAAGCAGTAAATATGAAGCCTGGACACTGAGATAATGGGAAATTTGTGAGAAGCTATATTGCTAACATACCAGGGCTAAACACAGCCGATTTTCAGCCAAAGCCAGACGTATAAATCCTTCCTTTACTGTATATTTCTAATTCCTTTCCAATCCATTTCTGTAGGCAGGTCTGCTTCAAATCCTCATCCAAAAAACATTGTGTATTTAGCCTTAGTGCATTCACATGACCATATTTTTGGTCTGCATCTGATCCGAATTTTTTTGAGGACCCATTCATTTCAATGGGGGCAAAAAAGATGTGGACAACACTGGTGGCACTACTGGTGGAAACTGAAGAGCATTAAACACTGGAGCCATTAAATATATATATATATATATATATATATATACATACACTCACCTAAAGAATTATTAGGAACACCTGTTCTATTTCTCATTAATGCAATTATCTAGTCAACCATTCACATGGCAGTTGCTTCAATGCATTTAGGGGTGTGGTCCTGGTCAAGACAATCTCCTGAACTCCAAACTGAATGTCAGAATGGGAAATAAAGGTGATTTAAGCAATTTTGAGCGTGGCATGGTTGTTGGTGCCAGACGGGCCAGTCTGAGTATTTCACAATCTGCTCAGTTACTGGGATTTTCACGCACAACCATTTCTAGGGTTTACAAAGAATGGTGTGAAAAGGGAAAAACATCCAGTATGCAGCAGTCCTGTAGGCAAAAATGCCTTGTGGATGCTAGAGGTCAGAGGAGAATGGGCCGACTGATTCAAGCTGATAGAAGAGCAATGTTGAAATAACCACTCGTTACAACCGAGGTATGCAGCAAAGCATTTGTGAAGCCACAACACGCACAACCTTGAGGCGGATGGGCTACAACAGCAGAAGACCCCACCGGGTACCACTCATCTCCACTACAAATAGGAAAAAGAGGCTACAATTTGCACGAGCTCACCAAAATTGGACTGTTGAAGACTGGAAAAATGTTGCCTGGTCTGATGAGTCTCAATTTCTGTTGAGACATTCAAATGGTAGAGTCCGGGCCAACATTTCTAAAGAATGCTATCAGCACCTTGTTGAATCAATGCCACGTAGAATTAAGGCAGTTCTGAAGGCAAAAGGGGGTCCAACACCGTATTAGTATGGTGTTCCTAATAATTCTTTAGGTGAGAGTATATATATATATATATATATATATATATATATATATATATATATATTGTAGGGATTTGCTCTGGTAGACAGGCTTGCTAAGCAAAACAAAAAGTCAGTTTCAAGGAAAACAGTCACCTTGAGTCTGGTGTTTGTTCACCCCATGCAGCAATGCAGAAGTCCTTGGACATAGCAGAAATCCCCTGCTCTCACACCAACAAGGTAGCAGGCCTTTACCCAGGCCCAATCTCCCAGGTCCCAACACAGAGACTGACAGAGCTTCACTATCAGAGACGAGTAAATTCCTCCCACCTGACAGTGCTGCCTGTGTTTTATAGGTAGTCGGCCGCTTGATCATCGGGGAGATACAAAAAAACAGGAACGGAGCGACGGCCTCAGCCCACTGGTCTTGGAGTAACTTTTCACCTCACGGACACCTTTTCAAACACCGCCAGATAGGTCTCGACGTCATCCGAGTGGGTCATCTTAAGGAACACCGCACGGACAGCTTTCCTGGCATCGTGGACATTCAGGTATGCTCCTGCCGCTTGCAATGCCATCACATATTGCAATAGCAGCTGGTTAGTTTCCTGCTGCTGCTTGTTAACCTCCTGCTGCTGCAAGTTAGCCACCTCGAGGGCCTCACGACCGTGTCAGGGGACACCGGTCATAACTCTGCTGGCTTAATGTAGGACATGCACTTGTGCCGGGGAAAACAAAAACTTTTCGGCCTTCAGCCCTGTCTCACTTGGCGCGCGAGAGGTAGCGGGACCAATTGTGGGGATTTTCTCTAGTAGACAGGCTTGCGGACACAGTATAGAGGCAACGACAACGTCTTTAACTTAAACAGTTTGGTGTTTATTCACACATAAGTATAAGCAAAACAAAAAGTCAGTTTCAAGGAAAACAGTCACCTTGAGTCTGGTGTTTGTTCACACCATGCAGCAATGCAGAAGTCCTTGGACATAGCAGAAATCCCCTGCTTTCACACCAACAAGGTAGCAGGCCTTTACCCAGGCCCAAACTCCCAGGTCCCAACACAGAGACTGACAGAGCTTCACTGTCAGAGAGGAGTAAATTCCTCCCACCTGACAGTGCTGCCTGTGTTTTATAGCCCAAACCAAGACCCGGCCTGGAACGTGGGGAGAAGCCACCTACCCTGCACTTTGGCTGCTCCCAGTAAGAGTCGGCCCGGATCGGCTTTATAGCCATACTAAATAGCAAAACCATGCCGCTGACACATGAAATTACCGGCTCTTACCTAACCGAGTGATTAAATGGCCAAAGAGAAAAGGGGAGAAGGCGCTCATAGGTGGTGGTAGACAAGATATGTTGTTATTTGTTCCTAGCCAGGGTGAGTGGTTGCTACTCACCTTGGTTAGGTTGTACTTTTGGTAGTGCAGTTCTGGTGGAGGTAAAATCGTGGGGTGATGTGGGTTGGTGCAGCCGATTGACGTCCAAGTTGACCATGGGCGGGAGCCAAGCCGCCACTTTGGTGCGAATTGTGGTGTATGGGGAGGGGGCTCGTCTGCACTGGGTTCATGCAGTGAGCGGGTGGACACAAGGCGCAGTTCACAACCCAGTTGAGGATACGAAGTATTTTTTATTTTTTGATTAGCAAAGACGACGCGTTTCGGGGTACGCAGACCCCTTTATCAAGTCTAAAAAGAACAACACAAAATTTGATGGTATAATATGTATAAAAATACAATTAAAAATGAAAATGAGTGTAAATATATATATAAAAATATATAAAAATATGAATGAACGGGTCCATAAGTATAAATGGACGAATCAGTGGGTAAAATAATTTTGTTTGGTTAAAACAAAGACGAGAAAGTTGTATATGCATAAATATAAATAAATATAAGCTTGCGTATAGAGCGTGTAAAATGATATAATAATAAGGGATAAATGAATAAATACATATATGCAAACGGATGTGAATTTCTTCAAATCTGAGCAGGTGTATGTGTATGTGGTGCTGGGTGGTTCTATTTGGTTGTATGGTCTGAGTTTCGACTAGGGATGATTAATGCATAGAAAAAGAGTTTTTTCAAAAGACAAATGTATTTCTGGATGGGTGTGTGAGTATGTCAGAGATACTGTGTATGGGTCATATATTGTATAATAAGTACCTGTATCCTTGTCACCGTAGGCTAATTGGAGGTCACTCTTGTTGGAGATCCCTTATTTGGGGGGTGTACGGCGGTCCGCACTGCTGTGATGGGTGATAAAGTGATGTTTAGTAGGGTGGCGTTTACATATAGAGATGGGAGGGACAGAATCAGCAAGGGGTTCCTGTATAGGAGAGGGTGGATGAGAGAATGTAGTTCTGCTGGTTGGGCTATGTTTCATGGTTGGTTAGATGGTTCAGGTGGGAATTAGTTGCTGGGGGACGTGGATGGGTGGCAGGTATGGGGAGAGTCACTGTGGGTGATATAAGGCATGGATCCGGGTTTGATGCAGAATGCAGATAGGCACTGAGCAGTGAATGGTGAACAGTGATGGTCTGTTTGGGATGTGGGGGGTGGCAGTGGTTGCTGGGTGGCGGTGACGTGATATATAGAGATGGAAGGGACAGGATCAGCAAGAGGTTCCTATACAGTGAAGGGTTGGTGAGAGAAAGTGATTCTACTGGTTGGGCTGTGTAGCATGGTATGTATGATGGTCCAGGTGGGAGTAGTAAGCTGGGGTGCGTGAATGGGTAGCAGGTTGGGGAGAGTAACTGTGAGTGATACAAGGCTAGGATCCGGGCTGGGTGCAGATTGCAATAGGCAATGAGCAGTGGACAATGATGTGGGGGATAGCAGTAGTTACCTTGGTAATGCGGCCGGTGAGTGTCCTCCAGTGGTAGCGCTTCTGCACGTGTAGCCAGTGGTGTGCAGAAGCGCGCTCTATCCAGGGGTTATGAGGGCGGGGGTGGGGGCGTGGCCGGGGCGTGTGTGGTAGGGGGTAGGCGGTGATCACTGTTGGTGGAGGAAGGACTGTGTACGCTGGAGCGGGGGGCGGGGCTTGGCACTGTGGGCGGAGCGGTGGGCGTGGTGGGAAGCCGGACCTGAGTGCCTGGGTATGTGTTGTGGTGGTGGGCGGGGCGGCGTTGCGGTGCAACAGCGGGCTGGAGGGGGTGTGGCTGAGGTCCATAGGAGCCGGTGGTGGGGGCGGGCGTGGAGGACATGGGAGGAGCGGGGCATGTTGCTAGGGACGCTGCCGGGTTGTTCGGACTATGGAATGGGTGTTTGGCCTGCCATGTGAGGGGCTAGTGGATGCCGATGTTGGGGTGTGTATATGTCCTGGGGGAGAATTTGGCTAGTGTATCGGTGGATGGGGGTAGGAGTCTGTGTGACTGGCCGGCCATAGGTGGGCGTGATGGGGGGGCGGTCCCATAGCTGTTGCTGCTGGGCGGCGGATGCAGTGGTGACTGCTGTTGCGATGTTTAGGCAGAGGGTGGATAAATGGTGTGGGCTGGCCAATGAAGGGGGACTGGCATGGGTGGATGAGGGGGGACTGGCTTGATTTGGGGGGTACTGGAGTGGTGGGAGGGGACTTGTGTAAGGAGGATGGCTGGGGGTAGTGGTGGGTGCTGTAGGGTGTGGAGGGGAGGTATGGGGGTGTGGATGTGGATGAAATGTGTGGTGTGATGAGCATATTGGGGTATTGCCTGGAGGTGTTGGAGTGACTGGAACGGGGATGGGGACGCGGACCAATTGGTTGGTGTGGGGGGGCTGTGTACAAGGTGGACTGGAAGTCCGGATGGAGGGTCCCGCTGGGAAGGAAGTTGGATGAGGGGCCGAGTGTCAGCAGGACGGTGGGTCCTGGGGTCAGACCGAGTGTCTAGTTGTGTTATGGAGGCGTGGGAGAGTGTGGAACTGGAGTAGAGGGGGGCGGGGTGGGACATGACAGCGTTGGTGCTAAAAACACTGTGTTTCTATGCTCTCGTTTAGTCCATTGGGTTCAAGTGTGTGGAGCTTGAATATCCAAAACATCTCACGTCTTTGGAGGGTCCTGTATCTGTCTGGACAATGGGCCTCAATGTGTTCTATGGGGGTGATGGATAGTTTGGAGGGGTCCTGGTTGTGAGTAGCCAGGAAGTGTCTGGAGACGCTATGTTTTAGGTATCCCTTGGTGATGTTGGATCTATGTTTGTTGATACGTTCCCTTAGGGCCTGGATTGTCCTGCCAATGTACTGTAAACCGCAATCGCACTCCAATAAGTAAATCACGTATGATGTTGCACAGTTGATGAAATTCTTTATTTTGAAGTCTTCGCCAGTAGTTTTGCTCCTAAAAGTCTGTGTTTTGTTAGAAATGTTGGTACAGCATTTACACAGAGTGTGGCCACATCTGAAGCTGCCAACAGGGGCAGGGGTCCCACTGATAGTATTGAGTGAGGCTGTTTTTTTCTTTTTCAGTTTGCTTGGGGCCAGGATGTTTTTTAGCGACTTTGCTTTTCTGAATGTGATTTGTGGTCTCTGTGGTATGTTGGGTTTGAGGTATGGATCATTAGTTAAAATGTGCCAGTGCTTCATCAGGATCTTCCTTAAGGTTTCGTGGTTAGTGTTGTAGGTGGTGATCAGTGATGTTTTGTACGGATTTGTAGTTTCTGTTTCTTTTGGTTTGGTTTTGATCATCAGGCATTCGTCTTGACTTAGGTTGTTTGCCCGGGAGAAGGCGTTCTCAACGATCTTACTCGGGTATCCTTTGTTCATAAATCTGTTCTGTAGGATCTTGCTTTGGGTAATGAAGTCCTCTTTGGTAGAACAGTTCCTCCTTATTCGTTTAAATTGGCTGTATGGAATGTTGTTCTTCCATTTTCTGTAGTGCGCGCTCCTAAAGTCCAGATAGTTGTTTCCGTGCACTTTTTTGAAGAAGGTTTTGGTTTGGATATTTTCATTGCAGGGGAATAGGAGTAGATCCAGGTATTCGATTGAAGTGGTTGAGATGTTGGCTGTGAAGGTGAGGTTCCAGGTGTTGGTGTTGAGGTGTGTAATGAATGCTTCTGCCTCTTTATTGCTTCCTCCCCAGATTATGATGAGGTCGTCGATGTATCGTTTGTAGAAGATGATCATGTCGTTCCAGTTGTGATTATTGTAGATTAGTTGTTCTTCAAAACGTCCCATGTAGAGGTTAGCGTAACTCGGCGCGAAACGCGTCCCCATAGCGGTCCCCTTCTGCTGTTTATACAGACAGTTTTCGAAGTTGAACACATTGTGGGTTAGGATGAAACGGATGGCGTCTGTGATGAATGTCTTATGTTCTGAAGAGAGTTGGTTATCCGTATCTAGATAATATTGAGATGTAGTGATACCTGCTTCGTGCGGAATGTTTGAGTATAGGGATGCTACGTCTAGTGTCATCCAGCGGTACGAGGGGTTCCATTTGATATCCTTTAGTAAGGAAATAAGTTGGGCGGAATCTCTAAGGTGAGAACGGAGGTTAGTGACATGCTTCTGTAAGAAAAGGTCGACGTAGTGTGAGAGGTTACTAGTCAGGGAGTTGATCCCTGATATGATGGGTCTTCCTGGCGGGTTTTTGATGTTTTTGTGGACTTTTGGTAAGTGGTAAAATGTTGCTGTGGTTGGGTGATCAATGGTGATGAATTCCCTTTCTTTTTTGTTTAGTACATGGTTGTCTTCAGCTTGTTTTAATAGTGTTCCGAGTTCCTTTATCTCCTCGGTGAGAGGGTTAAAGGTGAGGGGTTTGTAATAAGAGGTGTCTTCCAGGATCCTGTGTGCTTCTTTGATGTAGTCAGATTTATTTTGCAGTACAATCCCGCCTCCTTTGTCCGCACTCCTTATTATGATGTTATCGTTAGTGCTTAGTTCTTTCAGAGCGTCTTTTTCTTTCTTAGTGAGGTTCGGTTTGGTGCTGGTGTTTTTGTTGATGGTTCTGACGTCTTTGGAAACGAGGGAAAAAAATGTATTTATGTGGTTGCCTCTATGGTAAATGGGATTGAAAGTGGATTTTGGTTTGAGTTCAGTGTGTAGAGTGATATCCAAGCTTGGGTCCTGTGAGGGGTCTTCTTTTCTCGCTGTGGGTTGTTCAGCTCGAATAGCGAAATGTCGCTGTAATGTGATTTTACGAATAAATGCATTAAGATCAACGAATAATTCAAATTCGTTGAACTTTTCTGTTGGGCAAAAGGTTAGCCCTCTTTTGAGTAAGGTGATCTGTGCTTGTGTGAGGTCATATCCAGAGAGATTAAAAATTTTCACAGTTGTACAGTTTTGTTCCGTTTCGGACTGTGTTTGTTCTGGGGGGTTTTCTTTGGTTCCTTTGTTTTTGGTGAGACGTCTGATGGTTCCTCCTCCTCTCCGTCCTCGTCTGCATTTTTTCTTTTGGTCCCTTTTTGGGTTGGTGCTGTTTTTGTTTTGAAGAAATCTGTTATTGTAGAGGTCTTCCCTGATGGGTGTTTGAGGACATAAGTTGTTTGTGGGGTCAGGGTCCCCGGAAGCGGTAAAAAAGAGACTGATGCGATGTTAGTGTGATAGGGGGATACAGGAGGGTTGTCCAGATTGCTGTCATTATGAACTGTGAGTAGTGAGTCCTCATAGGCAGAGGAGTCTAATCTGTTTGGAGGTGGTGAAGGTTTGGTGGGACCAAATGAAGTGGGGGGCAGGTTGAGTGGACATCCCTCTGGGAGTTCCAACGGTGAGACGGAGGTGTGATTGCTGTGTTGAGGTATGGATGGTGGGGTGAAGAAAATGGGGGTACCAGAGTGGGTATCTGGATGGATGGTGAAGGAGTGTGGTTTGGTCATGCGTGTGTTGGGGTTTGGGGGTGTTATAGGAAGAATTGAATGGTGTACATCTCGGTTGGGCTGATACCCAGCTGGAGGTGACTCTCGGTGTGGGGTTGGGTGGGGACTGTGGGATGAGGTGTTGGTATGCGGATTGTGGGTGGGTTTGGATGTGGGTTGGTGATGGTGGTGTGTGTTTGTTTTGCGAAAGAACATGCCGGGTTTCTGTTTGGATGGTGCTTTTTGGAATGTATGTGGGTGATTCTGTGTGTGATGTGTTTGAGTGCGGTGCTTGGCTGGCAAGTGTGTGTTGGGTGGATCTTGGTTAGGCATATTGGTTGGGTCCGTGTTTTTGGACCAGAAGTGGATGTTATTGTTCTGGAAGTCGGTCCTATCTCTTTTGAGTTTGGCTGTTTTTTTTCTCAATGAGTTCACGCTCATGTTGTATTAGTCTACCTGTGGTCTGTCTGTTTAGTCTGATGTAGTCTGTGTGAGATTTGTGTGTTAGAAGTAGTTTGGTGTGTACTTGTATTGTGTCTTTGAGGTTGTGGCAGAGGGATTCTCTTTTTGTTACTAAGCGTGTGATCATGCCACGGGCACATTCTAAGAGGTAATTGTTCCAGTCTTTTGTAAAGTCTGGATCGTTAAGAAAAGGGCTTTTGAATCTTAGGCGAAGTCCTCTTGGAACCAGAGACTCGCTGAGGTAAGTCTCTAGAAGGATCCAGTCCAAATGGTGTTGTATTTCTTCTTTGAGAGTGGATTCCAGGCGAAAAAATAGATTCGCTAGTTCTTTTTGACTTATCGTCTCTTTAACGGGTTCCCCCATTGTTGTGCACTTGGCAGTGCTTCTGGTGGTCTCTGTTTCGGTCCATATGCTGGTAAGTTTCTTCCGTTCGTGTAGACGGTGTCCATTAGTCCATACAGTAGTCCATTCTTGGTGGTTGTCAGTGGTGGGTTCCTTTGGTTGGGACCTAGAGCCGCCGTATCTCTGAGTGGGTTTAGCACTCTTTACCCGAAGGTTCGGGACAATACAGTGATTAAATGGCCAAAGAGAAAAGGGGAGAAGGCGCTCATAGGTGGTGGTAGACAAGATATGTTGTTATTTGTTCCTAGCCAGGGTGAGTGGTTGCTACTCACCTTGGTTAGGTTGTACTTTTGGTAGTGCAGTTCTGGTGGAGGTAAAATCGTGGGGTGATGTGGGTTGGTGCAGCCGATTGACGTCCAAGTTGACCATGGGCGGGAGCCAAGCCGCCACTTTGGTGCGAATTGTGGTGTATGGGGAGGGGGCTCGTCTGCACTGGGTTCATGCAGTGAGCGGGTGGACACAAGGCGCAGTTCACAACCCAGTTGAGGATACGAAGTATTTTTTATTTTTTGATTAGCAAAGACGACGCGTTTCGGGGTACGCAGACCCCTTTATCAAGTCTAAAAAGAACAACACAAAATTTGATGGTATAATATGTATAAAAATACAATTAAAAATGAAAATGAGTGTAAATATATATATAAAAATATATAAAAATATGAATGAACGGGTCCATAAGTATAAATGGACGAATCAGTGGGTAAAATAATTTTGTTTGGTTAAAACAAAGACGAGAAAGTTGTATATGCATAAATATAAATAAATATAAGCTTGCGTATAGAGCGTGTAAAATGATATAATAATAAGGGATAAATGAATAGATACACCTATTACCTAACCGAGGCCAGGAATCTCGGTGACACACACCTTCTGTCAATGATTGACCCTTGCACCTTCCTTTAATATATATATATATATATATATATATATAGACACAGACACTTCAGGGGGCATTATAATACAGGGCACAGTACAGGGGAGTTATAACTGCAGAGGGCATTAGAACTACATGGGGACCTGCAGGGATGGCATTATAAATACTGAGGACACTATGGCACTATAGTGATATTATTACTTGGGAATCATTGCGTTGCTTGTTATTGAAGGAGACCACTACTATTATATGTAGCAATCTCCTTCATACTATTGGGAGGAGCAAACAATAATGACATCGCTCCTCCGCATATAGAATAGGTTGGGAAAGGTTTAAATCACTCACAGTCCCAAAGTTGTATTTTACACTTCTGATTGTAAAGTACTTTTTTTTTTATACCTTTTGCTATATTATTTTATTTACTGTCCTTCTGTGTTCATTGTGCCTACAGTCATATTTTTACTTTACAATTAAAATATAATACCCAACAGATAAAAAATATTTAAAAAAATGTAAGGGGGACAAAACCAGTGGCATGTATGTGGAAAGTGTTTTTTTCTTCTTCTAAAAATAAGCACGATTCAGGGACCCAGGACAATAAGAATGTTTTGTGTTATGTTTTCAAATAGCAACATGAATGGGCTTCTATAACTTATTTAACTTGTAATCAGGCATCATCCACAAGACAGGGAAATACAGGGACTGAAATACATCAGCACCTCACTCACCTCTCTTTTCTCTGCAGTGGCTGGAGTATACAGTATGTACACAAAGCAGAGCTCCTTATCTCTGTATCTGTATAACACTCTCTACAGATACATACAATAGTTCCATATACAATATCATACAAGGAAGGATTAAAAATACAGGTCAGCAGACAGTATCACACTCTATACACATACATATAATAGTTTCATAGACAGTATCACACCTAATAGGATTAGATACACAGCTCAGCAGACAGTATCACACAGAACAGAATTAGAAACACAGCTCAGCAGACAGTATCACACATGATAGGATTCGATACGCAGCTCAGCAGGCAGTATCACACATGATAGGATTCGATACGCAGCTCAGCAGGCAGTATCACACATGATAGGATTAGATACACAGCTCAGCAGACAGTTTTAAACACAATAGGCTTAGACACACCACTCTGCAGACAGTATCACACATGGTAGGATTAGATACACAGCTCAGCAGACAGTATCACACAGAATAGGATTAGATACACAACTCTGCAAAAATATCACACATGATAGGATTAGATACACAGCTGAGCAAACAGTATCACACATGATAGAAGTAGATACACAGCTGAGCAGACAGTATCAAACACAATAGGCTTAGACACATGACTCTGCAGACAGTATCACACATGGTAGGATTAGATACACAGCTCAGTAGACAATCAATAAGTATTTTAAATGTCATGCAAAAATTGCAGTATATACTGACACCCAATGTGTCTGAATTGCATTATGTACATTTGTAACATGTAATAGGACTTTTAAAAGTATATAATAATCTCTGCATAATACTGTGGTTGGTGTGTGTTATTTTGAATATAATAAATATAATACTAGACTAGCACTGTATACTGACACCAAGTGTATCTAAATCATAGTATACGGCATATAGAATTGTAGTGAACAATGGCATAGGTCAAAATATATGAGAATCTTTGCACAGTTAAAAAAAAAAGAGCATCCGTTGGAGGGATTTGTTTAATGTGTACAATATATTTTTTATATACACTGCTCAAAAAAATACAGGGCCACCCTTCCCCCTTCTTGCCTTCTCTGTCTTTCCTGTATAGAGAGAACCCTGGTATTGATATATCCCAGTCATTACTCCCCTTGAACCACGTCTCAGTAACAGCCACTACATCTATATTCTCAGATGCCATTATAGCCTCAAGTTCATTGATCTTATTCTCTAAACTGCGAGCATTTGTAGATAAGAATCTGAGCTTGTCATTTCTTAACCTTTGTGCTACTGGCATCTTCTGGCATTGTTCCGGGGGGCAGTCGGACTGCTGGATTATCACTCTTTTGCCCCCTTTCCTAGTTTAAATGCTCCTTAGCAAATACTTGGAACTGTTCACCGTGGACATTTGTTCCTTTGAGAGAAAGATGCAAACCATCTTTCTTGTACAGTTCTTTTCCATTCCAACAAGAGCTAACATGAGACACAAAGCCAAACTCTTGGTTCCGACACCATTCACCAAGCCATACATTGAATTCCTTAATGCGCATCTTCCTGTCATGCTGAAGGTTATGTACAGGCAAAACTACAGAGAATGAAACAGTTGATGCAACCTCCCGTATATCCTTTCCAAGTGTGTGAAAAGCTTCTTTCACCTTTGAAACCTCATTGCAAGCCAGATCGTTTGTCCACAGATGGACAATAACATCCACTTCCCTTCCCTGTTTTGCTTGCCTAACAATATTAAGGATCCGTCGTCTCTCCCTGCGAGCGGTAGCACCAGGGAGACATCTTACAACACCATTCTCCTTAAACTTCACACCTCTTATGATGGAATCGCCCACCAACAGCTGCTTACTATCAGTCCTCACCTTCTCCTTTTTGTCTTTGGCTGCAGTCTTGCATACTTTAGGCATGGGAGATGATTGTTTCTCACCCACTGTGCTTGAGCCATCCTCCATGTTGCTCTTGCACTCTGAAAGTGCTGCAAATGAATTATGGAGAGCCACAGACTGTGGGACATGTCTTCTATCCACAACTCTCAGTCTACCAGAACCTACAGTAACCCATCTTCCATTTCTAGGGGGCCTCTGTGGCAGTGGCATTGCAATGTTCTCAGTCTGAGTTTGCTTAATGGTTAATTTACAAATCTCATATTTCAAAAAGGTAATTTTCTGTTGCATTATGGAGAGCTGTCTACAGATCACACAGTATCCAAACCTCTGAAGAGTGGAATCTGAAATAAAAGCACAACAATTCCTGCACAGAACCAGGTCTGCCATTGCAAAGAGGGAGAATTTAAACAAACAAATCTTACTTGTTTAGATTGTATCCACCTCCAGATTACCTCCTGAGTATCTCCTGAATATCTCCAATACACTTGCAGACCAGCACTTGATTAGACCAGCACTAGATTAGCAGCCTTGAAAGAGCAGCAAGCTATAATTCCCTTTATTTTTTTGAGCAGTGTATATTAAATGTAAGAGAAAGACCTGATGTGAACCCGGCCAAATTTCACAATTGTAATTCCATTACCAGGTATTTAGCTAGTAACAAAATGTGCCACCTGCTGTCTGAACGTTGTATAGTGTGGTAAGGTGGATATGTGTAAAAAGAAAAGGAAAAAGGAGGATGCGGTTACCAAACACTACCTAAGTACAAAATGTACAACAGGTGGAAAAGAACCAGAGGCGCCACAGATAATGAACAAAAAAGTTAATAATAGAAATGATAGTGATCTTCTAGAAATAATAATAATAGAGAAGGCAGCTCAGACCAGTGTTAGCAAAGCTACACACTTAAACAAATGAAGAGATAGATAAAGGATGGGCCGTGAGCACCTGAAACGTCCAAGCAGGAAGTCTCAAGATGGCCCTGCCCTCATCTAAAAATAAACAAAGTACAAACAAACAAAATTCAGCGCCACTCTCAGCAATAGATAGTATTACTATTAATATTAGTGGCCCATACGCGAGCCTCAGGGTAAATATTAACTCCTAGGTGGATACCAAGATATTAGCGTACTCTATGTACTATATATTAGCGGTATTTTAGGAGCTAACATAGCACGAGAAAGTAGACTATACCCTGAATTACGCGTTGAATTAAAATATACACTCATTAAGTGGTAAATTGAAATAGAATTAAAATCAAGGTTAAAAAAACACCCTGATGCACTCACTTCACAGGGGGTGTGCCACCAAGATAAAGCTCAAGACACCTGGAGCAGAACCCCATAGCCAAGATCGCCTGTAGTATGTAGAAGATATGACGTCAGCGCTCCAATTGTACCAAGATGGAAACATACGGCACGTGGGACAGCGATTCTTCATCAATCTTTTTTTATTCCAATAAAATGTCTCAACGCGTTTCGGGGAGAACAAACAATCCCCTTCATCAAGAGCAAAGTATATAACACACTGGCAGTAGTACACAAATATATATAATACATAATTCCCGCCTAAAAACATTCACTTCCGGTTTCGGGAACAAACCGGAAGTGATGCGTTCCATTGTGGAACGCATATAATGTCAAGAATTGTATTGGCCAATATATATAATTCCCAATACTCCGGTGGCCAGTAATAAAGCCTGTTCTCACATTCAGCAGTTGTACATAAATAAATAAAACATCAATAATAAGACAGTTTCAGATTAGGAGCGTTCGTTCCTCGGTAGAAATGCAAGTGCGCCGACTTCCGGTGGGCCGAGGTGGAACGCATCCATTGGAACGCACTACAGCCGGAAGTCGGCTAACTTCCGGTTTGGTGGAAGGATGAATCGCGTCGTTGGAACGCAAGATCCACAGCGCGCATGCGTTCAACTAAAGCGTGCTCAAGAATTGGACTAACTATGTATTAACCATTTAATCGGGACCTCAATATTAAATTTAGAAGAATTAGAGGATATATATGGGGACAACTAGATCCATGTGCATATGGGGGCTAGATTAAAATGTATATATAGGAAAAAAACTATGAACTATATATAAATAAGGAATTGTCCACAAGATGTATAATTTATGATCATTACAGTTAAAAATAATATTTAATACCAATAAATTACTGAGGGGCACTAAGAGAGGATGTCAAACTCACTGAGGGGCATTAGGAGAGGGCATTAATAAACTCCATTTTGATATATATATATATATATATATATATATAAAATCAAAACTCAAAACATGTATACACATACACAGGGACCTATTGTGCATGTATATATACACATAGAAAAAAGAGGGAATTCATTGATAATAAAATTAACATTATAATAAGACCATAAATAGTAACATACACTCACCTAAAGAATTATTAGGAACACCATACTAATAAGGTGTTGGACCCCCTTTTGCCTTCAGAACTGCCTTAATTCTACGTGGCATTGATTCAACAAGGTGCTGATAGCATTCTTTAGAAATGTTGGCCCATATTGATAGGATAGCATCTTGCAGTTGATGGAGATTTGAGGGATGCACATCCAGGGCACGAAGCTCCCGTTCCACCACATCCCAAAGATGCTCTATTGGGTTGAGATCTGGTGACTGTGTGGGCCATTTTAGTACAGTGAACTCATTGTCATGTTCAAGAAACCAATTTGAAATGATTCAAGCTTTGTGACATGGTGTATTATCCTGCTGGAAGTAGCCATCAGAGGATGGATACATGTTCTCATTCTGTTTACGCCAAATTCGGACTCTACCATTTGAATGTCTCAACAGAAATCGAGACTCATCAGACCAGGCAACATTTTTCCAGTCTTCAACAGTCCAATTTTGGTGAGCTCGTGCAAATTGTAGCCTCTTTTTCTTATTTGTAGTGGAGATGAGTGGTACCCGGTGGGGTCTTCTGCTGTTGTAGCCCATCCGCCTCAAGGTTGTGCGTGTTGTGGCTTCACAAATGCTTTGCTGCATACCTCGGTTGTAACGAGTGGTTATTTCAACGTTGCTCTTCTATCAGCTTGAATCAGTCGGCCCATTCTCCTCTGACCTCTAGCATCCACAAGGCATTTTTGCCTACAGGACTGCTGCATACTGGATGTTTTTCCCTTTTCACACCATTCTTTGTAAACCCTAGAAATGGTTGTGCGTGAAAATCCCAGTAACTGAGCAGATTGTGAAATACTCAGACCGGCCCGTCTGGCACCAACAACCATGCCACGCTCAAAATTGCTTAAATCACCTTTCTTTCCCATTCTGACATTCAGTTTGGAGTTCAGGAGATTGTCTTGACCAGGAGCACCCCCCTAAATTGGTTGACTAGATAATTGCATTAATGAGAAATAGAACAGGTGTTCCTAATAATTCTTTAGGTGAGTGTATAATCCAATAAAATCCCAGTAATCATGGCTAAAATTTTCATAAAATCACGGTAATCATAGCCAAAATCAATATACATGTTATCAACACACGATCCTATAAACATTAAAACACTAGACATAGTAGATATTAATATAAAATGGTATGGTGTATAATCATAAGAATAACAAAATATATATAAAAAAAAATATATATAAATATAAATAAATGATAAAACATAAATAATATAAAATAATAATAATAAAAAAAAAATATATATATATATGTATATGTATATATATATATATATATATATATATATATTGTGACAGGACCAGGGGGAAAGTAGTAGAAGGAGTCTACATTTCACCTAGGTTCCTCTCCTATACGTTCTAAAAAGCAGCCAGGGAATTGACAGCAAGGAAAACTAGGTTTTCTCTTTGCAAGGGTTTTGTTATAAAACCTGGTTAGAAGGGCCTGGCTGCTTGGAGCAGGGAGAGTTGGGTGGGTCCCTGCTCCAATTAGCCACTCCAGGTATTCAGGGTAACTGTGGCTAATCACCTTGGAACCTGAGTGTGCTATAAAAGGGCAAACAGCTCACTAGCTGATCTCTCTGCTCCTGGGAAGAACCCTGCTGGGTGAGTGAAAAACAACTGTGTGTTTTGTTGATGGAGCTGGGCACAAGGCTCAGTTTCATGTAGTTAGGGACTACTGCCTGTTTAGAAGTAGTGGCCAGACGGCCAGGTATTTCATTTGTTTTGAACTGTTTTGTTTAATTCTTTTTCTGCAAAAATCAATAAAACTGGCTGAGGCCAGTTGCACCATACTTGCTTGGACTGGACTGTGTTTTATGTGCCTATAGCGCCCGTCTATCCCAGGAGACGGCGGTCCTGTGAGCTAATCCCGCTACATATGGTGGAGGATGCGGCACAAAAATCCAGCAAGTTTTATGTCCTGGGTTAAGTCTGCTGTTCTGAAAAAAAACTAACAGTGCAGATATGGAGGAAGTGCTGAAACAGCTGATCCAGGCTAACATACAGCTCCAAAAGGCGAATGCTAACCAGCAGGAAACCAATCGGTTGTTCATAGAGACTACGCAAGCTGGTTTCAGAGAACAGCAATCGCTTAATAAAAGTCTGGTGGAGCAGATAGCGGTGCTGGCTGAAAGGCCCCATGTCCAGGAGGAATCCATCTCTGTGGGGAGGAGAGTGAAAGCTTCCCTTCAAAAAATGGTAGCAGGGGATGATGTGGAGACCTACCTCACCATTTTTGAAAGAGCCGCTGAAAGAGAGAAACTCCCAGCCGAACAGTGGGTAGACACCCTTGCTCCTTTTCTGAGTGGGGAGCCACAGAAAGCCTACTATGATTTGAGTGAGCAGGATGCCAGACAGTACCCAAAACTGAAAGCAGAAATTCTCGCTCGCTTGGGTGTAACATCTGCAGTCAGAGCCCAGCGGGTGCACAACTGGACTTTCCAATTGGATAAACCAGCGAGGTCGCAAATGTATGATCTTTTTCACCTGGCTAAAAAATGGCTACAGCCAGAGGTATCTACAGCCACTCAGGTGGTGGAAAGAGTGGTCCTGGACCGGTTTGTTCGTGCTCTACCAGTTCGGATACAGCGCTGTGTGGGACAAGCGGACCCCAGGGATGTGGATCAACTCGTCGCCCTAGTGGAGCGGTATCTGAACACAGAGGAGTATCTCCAAGACCTCTCTCCTACTTGGCCAGCCCCAGGGAGCCAGAAGTCTACTGATCGCGGTAAGACTGTTCCTAATCTAAAAGGGGCGAGGGAGGGCCGTAAAGTAGGAACTGAGACTGACCTATTAGCCAGATCTCTTAAGCCAGTTAGCCCTAGACAGCCTTGGGCGATCAAAAACATTGTTTGCTGGCGATGTCAAGGACTGGGCCACGTGGCTGCCAACTGTCCTTTGGCTGATGAGCCTATGGAGTGTGACAGTGGGCGGAGGAGGTCATTGTTTGCGGGACCTGCCTACTCTGCCTTGCCGACCCCAGATATGGAGCGACAAACTTGCAGCTTGGTGATTGAAGGACACTCAGTTCAAGCTCTGTTGGACTCTGGTAGTCTAGTGACTCTTGTGCATGGCAGCCTGGTGGACACTAGGAAGCTGCAAAAGAGACAGATGGGGGTCATCTGCATACATGGGGATACAAAAGAGTACCCCTCTGCTATAGTCTCTTTTGAAACCCCGTGCGGGAAAGTAACCCATGAAGTGGGGGTTGTAAATAAACGGTCTGTTGCATACTGTCATTGTGGGGTGTGATTTTCCTCTGTTTTGGAAAATGTGGAATATGCTTGATAAGTGTTTAAGTGGGTCTGCTGTAGATCCCATTCCCCTGGCTGAGACTGAAAATGTGCAAACAGTAGGGGTGACCCAGAGTGAAACCGAGAATTTTCCCTTAGCAGTGCTTGCAGGTGATACTGATGATGTCCCGGAAATTGGTCTCCCTGACTTGCCAGTCTCCAATGATAACTTTGGGACAGCTCAACTCAGGGACCCTACATTAACCCACGCATGGCAAAATGTGAAAGTGGTCAATGGGGTACCTCAAGATACTGGGGTAGAGAAAATATTTCCCCATTTTTCTGTAGAGAATGAACTCTTATATAGAGTTGATGAGCAAAATGGACAAGTTGTGGAGCAACTTGTGGTCCCAAAATCGCATCGCCAAAAGGTGATGGATCTAGCCCATTCACATGTGCTAGGAGGGCACTTGGCTTATGGAAAAACCAAAGACCGGATTTTGCAGAGGTTTTATTGGCCCGGGGTACATAAAGAGATAAAAGAATACTGTGATTCATGCCCAGAGTGTCAATTACATAACCCGGTAGCGACCTTTAGGAGTCCGTTAGTGCCACTCCCGATTATTGAAACTCCCTTTGAGAGGATTGCAATGGATTTGGTGGGACCTCTTGTTAAGTCTGCCAGAGGTCACCAATACATTTTGGTTGTCCTTGATTATGCTACCCGCTATCCTGAAGCAATACCTCTAAGGAAAACCTCTGCAAAAGTGATAGCCAAGGAGTTGTTCCAGATGTTTACTAGAGTGGGCATACCTAAAGAAGTACTCACTGACCAGGGGACGCCCTTTATGTCAAAGGTTACAAAAGAGTTGTGTAAACTGTTGAAAATAACTCACTTGCGTACCTCAGTTTATCACCCCCAAACGGATGGATTAGTCGAAAGGTTTAACAAAACCTTAAAAGGGATGCTCAGAAAAGTGGTGGCACAGGATGGGAAAGACTGGGATTGTCTTTTACCATATCTTATGTTTTCTGTACGGGAGGTGCCTCAAGCATCTACCGGATTTTCTCCGTTCGAGTTAGTGTATGGTCGGCACCCTCGGGGTCTTTTGGATATTGCCAAAGAGACCTGGGAGAGTGAGGCTACACCCTACAAAAGTGTGATTGAACACTTGTCCCAAATGCAGGAAAGGATTGGAAAAGTAATGCCCATTGTAAAAGAACACTTGCTGCAGGCCCAGGAGAGTCAGTCCCGGGTTTACAACAGGTCGGCTAAAGTAAGAAACTTCAACCCTGGGGATAGGGTATTAATCCTTGTCCCCACAGTAGAAAGTAAATTTTTGGCCAAATGGCAAGGACCTTATGAAATAGTTGAGAAGGTTGGAGAGGTGAATTACCGGGTTCACCAACCAGGTAGACGTAAGCCATACCAAATTTATCATGTGAACCTAATCAAACCCTGGAAGGACCGAGAGGTGTTAGCAGCTTACAGCAGTGGGAAAAAGGAATGTAGCGTTGAGATACCAGAGGTAAAAATTGCAGAAACTTTGTCGGGATCTCAAACCCAAGAGGCAAAGGAGTTTGTACAGAAAAATAAAGATGTATTTTCTGAGCTACCTGGTCGAACAGATATAATTAAACATGATATTGTAACCAAAGCAGGGGTCAGAGTCAACCAAAAGCCTTATAGAATACCTGAGGCTAGACGTAAAGCTGTCTCCCAAGAAGTCCAAACAATGCTTCAGTTAGGGGTTATAGAGGAGTCCCATAGTGACTGGTCTAGTCCTATAGTCTTGGTTCCCGAACCTGATGGCACCATACGTTTCTGTAATGACTTCAGGAAACTGAACACTGTCTCAAAGTTTGATGCTTACCCAATGCCTCGAGTGGATGAGCTGATTGATAGGCTCGGTAATGCTAGGTTCTTTACCACATTAGATCTTACAAAAGGTTACTGGCAAGTACCGTTGACTGAGGGGGCCAAAGAAAAAACTGCTTTTAGTGTCCCTGATGGCCATTTTCAGTATGTAGTCCTTCCCTTTGGTTTGCATGGGGCCCCGGCCACATTTCAGAGGATGATGGACAAAATTTTAAGACCACATTGTAGATACGCAGCTGCCTATTTAGACGATGTGATAATCCATAGCACGGATTGGGAAAGTCATCTACCCAGGGTAGAAGCCGTCCTGAATTCTATTAGGGAAGCAGGGTTGACAGCGAATCCAAAAAAATGTGCCATTGGGCAAGAAGAGGCAAAGTACTTGGGGTACATGATTGGGCGAGGAGTTATAAAACCTCAAATAAACAAAGTGGAAGCCATCCAGAGCTGGCCAAGGCCTTTGAACAAAAAACAAGTCAGAGCATTCCTAGGTTTAACTGGTTATTATAGGCGTTTTATTGAAAATTTTGCCAGCATTGCGAGCCCTTTAACAGACCTTACAAAAGGGAAGGATTCAACCATGGTCAAATGGACCACGGAAGCGGAACAGGCCTTTCAGAACCTGAAGCAGGCTCTATGTGCCCACCCAGTGTTAGTCACACCAGATTTTAAAAAGGAGTTCATTGTGCAAACAGATGCCTCGGATGTTGGTATAGGGGCTGTGTTGTCGCAAGTAAGGGCTGGGGAAGAGCATCCTGTAGTGTACTTGAGTAAAAAATTAAATGAACATGAAAAGAAATACTCCATTGTAGAAAAGGAGTGTTTGGCAGTTAAGTGGGCCATAGAAGCTCTCAGGTATTATTTGGTAGGGAGAACATTCAAACTGGTAACTGACCATGCCCCCCTTAAATGGATGTGCCAAAACTGTGAAAAAAACAGGCGAGTGACCCGATGGTTCATGTCTCTTCAAGATTATAGTTTTACAGTTGAACATAGGCCCGGGCGTCAGCTTGGAAACGCTGATGCCCTGTCCAGGATGTACTGTTTAAGGGCACAGAGTGTTCCTACCCCAAGGTCGAAACAGGGGGGGAGGATATGTGACAGGACCAGGGGGAAAGTAGTAGAAGGAGTCTACATTTCACCTAGGTTCCTCTCCTATACGTTCTAAAAAGCAGCCAGGGAATTGACAGCAAGGAAAACTAGGTTTTCTCTTTGCAAGGGTTTTGTTATAAAACCTGGTTAGAAGGGCCTGGCTGCTTGGAGCAGGGAGAGTTGGGTGGGTCCCTGCTCCAATTAGCCACTCCAGGTATTCAGGGTAACTGTGGCTAATCACCTTGGAACCTGAGTGTGCTATAAAAGGGCAAACAGCTCACTAGCTGATCTCTCTGCTCCTGGGAAGAACCCTGCTGGGTGAGTGAAAAACAACTGTGTGTTTTGTTGATGGAGCTGGGCACAAGGCTCAGTTTCATGTAGTTAGGGACTACTGCCTGTTTAGAAGTAGTGGCCAGACGGCCAGGTATTTCATTTGTTTTGAACTGTTTTGTTTAATTCTTTTTCTGCAAAAATCAATAAAACTGGCTGAGGCCAGTTGCACCATACTTGCTTGGACTGGACTGTGTTTTATGTGCCTATAGCGCCCGTCTATCCCAGGAGACGGCGGTCCTGTGAGCTAATCCCGCTACAATATATATATATATATGAATTTATTCTTTAAAGGGAACCTGTCACCAGTTTTATGGTGTCCTAACTAAGGGCAACATAAATAAGTGACTGATTCTCTTAGCAAAATTCTGGGTCACTTTCTTTAATTGACCCAGTCAATCTGCCAACATCTTGTATTGAAAAGCTCCAGCTCATAATGATGAGTCATGAATATTTATGAGCTCCTGACTCTCCCCGTCTACCGGCTGCTGATTGACAGTTATTTTCCATATGAATCAGCAGCAGGTGGGCAGGGGAGTGGCTATAGCTGTTAATTAAAAAAACGCTGGACTCACTGACATCACGCTGGACTCAAATCAGCTCATTAGCATGCGGCATGTGGCATCTTTGTGTGTATATTATGAGGTAACCATCTGTCACACCAGTAAGTGAATACATCTAAGGTACTTTTTAGTAGTTAATGATTGTATATAATTAGTTAGATTATAATCAAATATCCACATGACAGGTTCCCTTTAAATTAGGTTCATAGCTATTAGTAATTCGTGTACTCAAGTGACTTGTTCAGCCCAAAAGGTGTCAAAGTGTTAAGTTTAAAAATCCAAAACATTTCCTTTCTACATAATGTCTGGTAGGAGTGCGGGATCCATTCAAGGGGATTGACCCTCAGTGAAGATGGATCCCCATCATGATAGAGTGAAAAATGGCGGGATACACTATGGGTAGTTACTTTCCGTCGTATATTTGAACGGTGGTTATTCATCCGTTCTCTTAAACACTGGGTGGTTCTACCTACATACAAAAGGTCACATGGGCATTGAAGAAGGTAAATCACATTTGAGGTGCTACAGTTCATAGCGTGACGTAGTATAATCTGTTCTCTGAGCAATGGTAATTGAACTTGTCTCACACAAATAATGGCGCAACATTTACATCTTTTGATGCCACATTTGGATGAGCCTAATTTTAAGTATGTTTTTCGTAGTTTTAGTAATTTTGGGCATAAGAGGGATGGGATCTTGGGACAATTTAGGATAAGAGGGTGCTATAATATTTTTTATAGTACGGGCTTTTCTGTAAGTAAGATTGGAAAGTTTAGGAATCGTTGTACCTATGATGGGGTCTTTCAGGAGAATAGTCCAATGTTTATTAAGGATCTTTCTAATCTCAGAGTGCTGAAAATTATAGCGTGTTATAAGGTTGAATTTCGCAATTGCATGCTCTCTTTGTTTTTTCACCTTCCCTGCCAAACTCTCCTTTTGACTTCTTTTTAGGACCCTAGTTTCTGACTCCCTTAATAAATTCCTAGGGTAGCCTTTATCTAAAAACCTTTTTTTGACGATGGCAAGCTGTTCCTTCAGCACTCCATCGTCAGAACAGTTTCTCCAGATACGTCTCATCTGGCTGTATGGAATATTGTTTTTCCATCTGTTATGGTGGCAACTCTTCAATTCAAGATAACTGTTTGTGTTACTTTTAGGTGAGGGCAGGGCCGTCTTGAGACTTCCTTCTTGGACGTTTCAGGCGCTCACAGCCCATCCTTTATCTATCTCTTCACTTGTTTATTAAGTGTGGTAGGGTGCAGGGTACCGTAATGAATGGCAGACACGTGTCACCGAGGTTCCTGGCCTCGGTGAGGTAAGAGCCAGATTTTGTGTGTTAACAGCAGAAGCTGTTGACACCTTTAATACTTAGTATGGCTGCAAAGCCAATCCGGGCTGGCTTTTATTGGGAGTAGGTAAAGAGTTGAGCGGGTGCCTACTCCCCACGTTCCAGAACCAGGTTTTGGAGCTGGGATTTAAATTACCAGGCAGCAACCTCAGTTGGGAGGAGAAGGAAGGAAAATCACTGTAAGTCTGGGTGGTTTTTGCAGTGTGTGGAGCTGAGGCCTGGACCCCGACACAGGCATACAGAGCGCCCAGCATCCTGTGAGGAAACTTTATGTGGCTGTGCGATCGGCCAGGACAGGACTCATTCCAGTAAAGGAGCCAGGTTATTTTGTGTGTGAACTAACACCAAGTGACTGTTCTGCTTTTCTGTTTGAGCAAGTGTGAAATAAACGTTCTTTTGCTTCATTACCTGGACTCCATTTGCCTCTATACTGCACCCACAACCCTGCCTACCGGAGTAATTCCCCACATTTGGTGTCGGATGCGGGCAGATTCAGTGAGGCTGGCCTGAGGGCCGAGAAAGTTTTGTTTTGCCTAAAACACCGGTAGATGTCATACATTAAGCCGGCAAAGCTGTGCCCTGAGTTTCCTGACAAGATGGAGGCTGTGTCAAGGATGGTGTTGCAGAAAACTAGAAGTCACAAATAAAGATCCGACTGGCTTGATCCCAAACTAAGGAACATAACGGTGAGCCCTATAAAAGCCCTAGAGCTCTCCCTGACTGCTCAGCCCATGCAAAGATCTTTATGATAGAAAATTGCATGCCCTCGTACCTCGACTGCGTGACACCTGCAAACCCTACAATAGTGAGGGGACACGACCACCTGCTCCCTGCACTTAATACGGAGGGAGTCAGGGTCACCTAGAATCAAGCCAACAGGAAAACACAAATAAAGGAACAGGGGGGCGTGGCCTGAGCATGGACGTGTGAGCAGCTTACCTTCAGAGCTCCTGGTTCCTGGGCCCTTGTTTATACCTTAAACTAGACTCCTTGTGGCCCTTTTCTTCTGTAACCTCCTGTAGTATGTCACTAAACTCTTTCTCCCTGCTACAACATGTCAGGTGCATATGTATTGCCATCTTGTGTAATCTAACAATGCATTTTCCATTATGTGTATTTTCCAAGCCTGTTATATACATATTTGCTGTAATTTCCATGTACACCAGCAGGTGGCAGCAATGTGTTTAGTTCAGTTTAGAATAGCTAGACTGGAATAGTTCATTCCAGTGTTTAGCTCCCCCTCTTCTAGGAGCAGAAGTGGGCTGGTCCCACGCCCTGCAGCAAGGGAGGGAAGAAACCAGTTAGATCCAGTGTGTACCAGCCACCCCGGCTAGGGGAAGGCTGTGTTAGTAGGAGCTCTCAGAAACAGGGATCCCAAGACAGGATCAAGTCTTGGTTGAGGCCAAGATCACTCTTCCCAGACTGAGCCATCAGCCTCAGCTGGTTGACAAGAAAAGCAGCCATCTCCAGCCTCCAGGAAGAAGCATTCCTTGTGAGCCAAGCTGTGAGTACATATCCAGAGACCAGGAGAAGCCAAATCCCTCCTCAGCTAGTCAGTCCCATATCAAGCAGAAGACAGACAGAGCAGAATATAGATACCTGCCAGATTCTCCAGGCATATAGTATAGGAGCAGAAGAGGCATTAACCCCTGCCATACATCGCCAATACCTGCTGGGACCTAAAGACTATTGCTGTATCTTGTATGGATTCAAAGCTGCATTAAGTAAAGACAAGTTGGATTATATCACAAGTCTGGATCTCATTTACTATTACCCAAGTTTCTCAGTTGCTCACATTTTATTGCATGTGAGCCAGGATCCAGGAGTCCAGCCGTACCAAGGTAGGAGACACCGTTGACACTACAATATCTACCACACAGAGATAATATCCCCCTCTGGCATTCCTCACTTGGTACGTGAGCTATAACATCTTAAAGGGCCCTGCTACAGTACCTGCGCAAGCTGCAATTGGCGTCACAAACTAAAAACTATTAATATTGCGCCAGTGTGCATCTGTCCCCATCCGGCTTACTGCATGTTTTGGCGTCACTGTGAACAGGATCGGATTGAATTGTGTGCCATCCCTGTCCAACAGAACCGGATCCAATTCTGTGTTAAAATGGATCCCATCGCATATTTCACAGTATTGCAAGAGCTGCAGTTTGTACAAAACCCTGAAAATTGACTTTATTGCCTTGTTGCTGTACAAGAAAGCACCATGCGGTGCACACGAGTACTCAGGGGGTTAATTCTCCGTATTCGCAAGATGGCGCCGCCTCTCCATGCTTGTCGGAGGCGGGAAAAGACAAGAGCGCCCTCTCAAGAGCGCGAAAATGATGACTACTCCCCCCTGGAAGCTGGAAAACTAAAGACTGCCCACCATGAACTTTGTATTGTGAACCAAGGGAGTGCAGACTCCTCCCTCTGGGCTCAACCCTTACCTCCTGCATGCACCATGACGGAAAAGAAGATGGCCGCCAACCCAGAAACCAAGATGGTCGCCGATGCTGAGGATGCCGCTGATACAGTCGCCCAGGCTTTGGACCAGCCTGCACCGCAGACGGTGATTGGACCCCGCGATGACCACCAGGAGGCACCGGAACCGGGCACCCGGCCGGGACATCAGGTAGGAGCAGACGCGCTCCCTGAGGCCCAGGCCTGGTCTGTACCTGCCCTTGCACCGCTCCCTCAAGGTCCCGATACCCCAAACAGGCCTAGGCCTGCTCCACTAAGGACACTTACTGGTGCGGCGGAGGCGGCCGGAACTTCCACTCTGCCGCCCAGAACTAATACCGCCAGAGCCGGACGTTTAAACCCAGAGGTCCCCATAGTGAGCCCTGAAATCCCTGCGGCTCCAACTCTACAGGTGGGGCAAATAAATAACTCTGTCCTGACTTTCAATCCCAGAGTGCAACCCTACATTCTGCCCTGGAAGCTGCCACAGGCACTCTCAGTTTGCCTACCAGAGCCCCTTCAGCCGGAGGTTTTGTCCACCTCTGCACCAGCAAGGGATCCCGGCTTGCAGCATGTCACAGCTGCATTCACCAGGCTGACTGCTCAGTCAATTCCTAAAGACACCACAAGAGGGCAGTAGTGCACCATTACAGCTGCAGAGAGCACCAGACAGCTTAAAGAAAAACTTTTGCATCCTCAAACATGGGATCCAGGAGGATGTTTTCCAGACTTTCCTGTGAGGAAAACTACCCATTATAGCAATTAACCACTACCTTGTTTGGATTACAAGTGACTTATGGACTTTTTGTTCCTGTCCACAGTCAAGCATCTCAAGTAAAAGGACTCAAGTCATATTTGAGTGTATTATTGCATTGATATTTGCATAATGTTTTTGCACTCATTTTTCAAGTTTACATGTTATGTAACGTTTAAGATAACCTACCCATTGTGTGTATTCTCTCCTAGGTGCCGCAATGTGAACTTTATGCACTGTTTATAATGATTGCACTTAACCATTGCACTTAACCAAAATGTAGCAACTTACTTAAAGTGTGCCTTTTTTACAGCTCTTGTTCTCTCCCCCTTTATACGGACTGTCTACATACAGACGTTGAATACTAATGGCCTACACCCGGTGATATATACCCATAGATACCCAGGGTAGGACCAAGTGGTAAGTCCAGGCAGATCCAGTTACTACACAGGTACCCCTGCTGCTTCGGGAATCATTAGAAGCCCTAGGCTGCTCCTTCCCGCTTGTTTTATGTTCCGGATTGTTCCCATCCGGAGGTGTCTCATTTCCAGGAGATCCATGGGAACGTACTGCCCTCCTCCTGTGACTTGCCAGAAGATACGGAGACGATAAATACCTCCCCTTCTGAGCCTTTTGCCTAAGGTAAGGCGCCTCAAGCCTTAGAGCCATACTTTAGCTTCCTCTTAGTCATCATAGTGATCGTGCTTTAAGCCAAATTTCTTCAGGCTATGGTGCAGGGAAGGGAATACAGGATAAAGCCACCCTTTCATTTGCAGGCTTTGCATTACACAATGGTGGGATTACAGAGTAAAGACACCCCCATACTTTCTTTGATGTCTACCGAGCTCAGGACATACGAAGTCAGTCAGTAATGTTTGCTTTGTGCAGTATTTAGGTTACCTGGTTATACCAAGAGAAGGAAACTGTGTGTTGGACACCTTACTCTAGCGGGCAGGAACCTCGAGAAAGCCGTTTCATGTTTTGTCTATGTATGTCATTATGTGTAAATTCACGCAGCACTTTGTATTTATTGGGTACCCAGAGCTGATTCCTTCACCCTCCTAAGCATACGCCGAGGACGGCTTCACTTAAAGTAAGCGGGTATGTAACATCCTGTAGTATGTCACTAAACTCTTTCTCCCCGCTACAACATGTCAGGTGCATATGTATTGCCATCTTGTGTAATCTAACAATGCATTTTCCATTATGTGTATTTTCCAAGCCTGTTATATACATATTTGCTGTAATTTCCATGTACACCAGCAGGTGGGAGCAATGTGTTTAGTTCAGTTTAGCATAGCTAGACTGGAATAGTTCATTCCAGTGTTTAGCTCCCCCTCTTCTAGGAGCAGAAGTGGGCTGGTCCCACGCCCTGCAGCAAGGGAGGGAAGAAACCAGTTAGATCCAGTGTGTACCAGCCACCCCAGCTAGGGGAAGGCTGTGTTAGTAGGAGCTCCCAGAAACAGGGATCCCAAGACAGGATCAAGTCTCGGTTGAGGCCAAGATCACTCTTCCCAGCCTGAGCCATCAGCCTCAGTTCGTTGACAAGAAAAGCATCCATCTCCAGCCTCCAGGAAGAAGCATTCCTTGTGAGCCAAGCTGTGAGTACATATCCAGAGACCAGGAGAAGCCAAATCCCTCCTCAGCTAGTCAGTCCCATATCAAGCAGAAGACAGACAGAGCAGAATATAGATACCTGCCAGATTCTCCAGGCATATAGTATAGGAGCAGAAGAGGCATTAACCCCTGCCATACATTGCCAATACCTGCTGGGACCTAAAGACTATTGCTGTATCTTGTATGGATTCAAAGCTGCATTAAGTAAAGACAAGTTGGATTATATCACAAGTCTGGATCTCATTTACTATTACCCAAGTTCCTCAGTTGCTCCTATTAACAACACTCATTTTATTGCATGTGAGCCAGGATCCAGGAGTCCAGCCGTACCAAGGTAAGAGACACCGTTGACACTACAATATCTACCACACAGAGATAATATCCCCCTCTGGCATTCCTCACTTGGTACGTGAGCTAGAACATCTTAAAGGGCCCTGCTACAGTACCTGCGCAAGCTGCAATTGGCATCACAATCTAAAAACTATTAATATTGCGCCAGTGTGCATCTGTCCCCATCCGGCTTACTGCACTTCTCCAGGGGGTATGGTGAGACGCTCTGGTCGCCGAGGGACCCGCTTCATGCCGGCTGAACCGCAGATCGCCCGGTATTTCGCGCAGCAGCCGCCGGCAGTGCCTCTGAGCAGCTCTCCCAAGATGGCGCTGATTGAAGTAACAGGGCCGGATGTGAATGAACGGCAGAGTCCGCACCTGTCCCCAGCCCCAGCTACCTTGCTCTCCGGATCCCCGATTGCTACAGACCGGAGCTCAGAGGGGACACAGTTGATGCCTGCAAAGGCCACCTTCACTTTTGCCTCTGGCTCCTGGCCCTCACTGCAAGCGGCATCCCTGCCTTCTACGCCGGTGCCTGCATCCACTAGAACTGAGGTGAGACTGCCGCCCGACTCCCCCTGTCAGGAGATCCGCCGACCGCAGGTTTCCGCGGCGCCCTCACAGGGCTCAGAGACTCTGGGGGTAAATCCTTTTGGAGCACGGGCACCTGAGGTAGCAAGACCGCAACTGCAGACATGTCAGTCTATCGTTACGGGGTCTCCCCCTGCGGCCGCTTCGCAGACCATGCCTTATGTCGTCCATGCAGGGGTCCCCACCGTAGGGGGGAATCCTTTGGTGTCACAGCAGGACTTACCAGGTACCCCTGCCATTTTCCATCCGCAATCAGTGTCAGAGGCCTCTGACTCGATGTCCTCTACCTCCTCCTCGCCTGACAAACGCGTTAAAAGACCCAAGCTGCGTGATATTTTGTCGCTGCTCAGTACTTTGCCCACTAAAATGGACTTAGAGGCGATGTTATCGAAGCTTGAATCTAAACAAGACAAGGCAATTGCCTCAGTCAAAGCTGATATCTGCGCCATTTCCTCCAAACTGTCCTCCCAGGAGAGTCTCTCTACCTCTCTGGACTCACGTTTGACTCAGGTGGAGGCAAGTGTGGCCTCTCAGAAAGCCATGAACAGAATATTAAGCTGCGGGGGATCCCTGAAGACATTCAGTCCTCAGAACTGCGTAAAGCGGTGACGTTTATCTTCAATACTCTCCTTGACAGACCGGAGGAGTCCGAGATTGAATTGGATAGGGTCCACAGAGTCACAGGCCCTCGACGTGTCAGTGCCTCCAACCCACGAGATGTGTTGTGTAGCGTACACTTCTTCAGACAAAAAGAGGACTTGATTCAGAGAGCATGGAGACGTGGCCCTGTGCCTTTTGCAGATTCTCAAGTACATATTCTACCTGATGTCTCTAGAAGAATCTTGATGATGAGACGTGTTCTGAAGCCGATCCTCCAAACCATCACTGAAGCTGGAGCCACGTATCGCTAAGGGACACCCCTTCCATCTGATTGTTCACAGGAATGGGACTACCTTTGCTCTTCTCTCACTGGATCAGGCAGAGGACTTATCCCGCTTCTTGGATGTTCCGTTAGTTTCACTGCCGAACTGGTAGGACATTCCGATCCCTGCTTCTTTTGTCCTGGACTCATCTAGTCTTCAGGGTGGGGGTGATAGCCAGTCATTGCCTCAGGATGTACCAAGGGGGGGACGAGAGTTTTCGGTC
Source organism: Bufo bufo (assembly GCF_905171765.1). NCBI lineage: Eukaryota > Metazoa > Chordata > Amphibia > Anura > Bufonidae > Bufo > Bufo bufo. Next base: position 97,679,090 of record NC_053395.1, read on the forward strand.
TGCGCTGTTCCAGATTGACGGGCCTTTGCTGTGGCGTGTAGGCCTCTACTGTCTTAGTCAGTAACTGATTCTCTCAGGGTCCTTGTGTGATATGCCCCAAGTGCCAATGCCTCACTCCTGACGAGTGGGCTTACTGTTACTGTTCCATCTACTAGCCAGTTGATTTTTGTTTGCCATCTAGAATCATATGATCTGGGCCCAGGGATTGGGAGACATTTGGTTCTTCTTTTACTGTTTGCTCTTCCTCTCTCCAACTAGGTCTAGCGAATCTTGGTCGACTCATATCGAGCCTTCCAAACATCGCATAGTGGGAGTTTGTCCCACATTTTTCTGCTGAGTTTTTCTCTGCAGGCTTTGTGCACCCTCGCTGGACTAGCCAGTTAGGGTTATATTGTACTGTTTTTATTGTCTTGTCTTGTCTCCCCCCCCCCCCCTTCCTCTTGTTTCCTCTGTTGTGAGTTTTTTATTTGCACTCTCCTCTCTCTCAGCAGGTTACAACCATGTCCACGGTCCAGTTTGCGTCTATCAATGCCAATGGACTGAATACCCCTGAGAAGCGCTCCTATGGAGTAAGAAGGTACAGGTAGCTTTTATCCAGGAGACCCATTTCCGCAGGGACGCTATGCCAACGCTTAAATCCCCTAGGTATCATGATACCTACCATAGTTGTTTCTCAGGGTCAAAATCTAGGGGAGTGAGCATACTCATTGCCATATCTGTTCCTTGGGAATTCTTAGTTGCTCGTACTGATGATAACGGGCGTTTTCTTTTTCTCAAGGGACGTCTAGTGGGGCAGCTTTTCACCCTGGCTAACTTGTACCTGCCTAACACCAAACAACTCAAGGCCCTAGCTGGGATACTGACTCGCCTGGAGGATTTTGCAGAGGGTACCTTGTTGGTCAGGGGGGGGGTCTCAACGTGGCACTAGATCCGGTTGTGGATGTCTCTAGGGGATCCTCTCACCTTTCTCATTCGTATCGCCGGGATTTCAAAAAGCTTCTCCATTCCCATCAATTAGTAGACGTCTGGCGTGTTCTTAACCCTGAGGTCAAGGACTTCACGTTTTACTCTGCAGCGAGGGACACTTATTACAGACTAGACTACTTTTTACTGAGACACTCGCCGGTATCCCTCCTGGCTTCGTCGGTCATAGATCCGCTGACCTTTTCAGACCACGCGATGCTCCATGTTTCATTGAATTCCCCCCTCCCTGCTCCGAAATCTTGGCAGTGGCGATTGAATTAATCCTTACTGCAGGATTTGGTGGTGGCTCAGGAGGTACATACGGAGATCTCCCATTACTTTTAAACTAATCAAACTGATGACGTGTCACCCATCTCTGTTTGGGCGGCTCACAAATGTGTAATCCGAGGTGAATTCATCAAGCATGGAGCTAGACGTAAGAAAGAGAAGGCAGCGGAAATCTCACAGATTTTGGTGGAAATAGTTACCCTTGAACAGGCCCATAAAAAATCTCATGCGGTGGCTGTACACACTTCCCTCCTATTGGCTAGAAGTAAGCTTAAGGAAAAGTTAGATGTACGTACGAAAACCATTCTAGCCAAAGGCCGCCGATATTTCTTTGAGTTTGGAAACAAAAGTGGCAAACTCTTAGCCAGATTACTTAGGGAGCAAAGAGCTAGGAATTATGTTCCCCGTATCGCCTCTACCCGAGGGCCCCCTCTTAATAACCCGGTCGCGATTGCAGAAGCGTTCGCTCAGTATTATCATTCCTTATACAATCTCTCACAACCTAACGACACGAGTGAGTCTCTGCATTCAATGATTAACCAGTATCTGGCGGATTCGGGCATGCCAAAACTACCTGCAGACTCCCTTCAGGACTTAGATAGACCGATCTCGACAGAAGAAATAGCAGAGGCTTTGAAAAACATGCAACCCAGTAAGGCCCCGAGCCCAGACGGTCTCCCTGCGTCATATTATAAGAGATTCTTACCACTGCTCCAGAACCCTCTGGCTAAAGCTCTCAACACACTTAGCACAGGACGTCCTCTCCCGGCTGACATGTCACATGCTCATATCACCGTGATACATAAGGAAGGGAAGGATCCCACCCTATGCGGCAACTATCGTCCCATTTCCTTATTAAATGTGGACCTTAAGTTGTTCGCAAAAATTCTGGCCACGCGGATGGTTCCACTGCTCTCTGATCTCATACACAATGATCAGGTGGGTTTCATTCCGTCGCGTGAGGCGAGAGATAATACCACTAAGGTTCTAAACCTGATTCATCATGCCAAGATTCGAGATACCCCACTCTGTCGGCTGTCCACGGATGCTGGAAAGGCCTTTGACAGGGTGGGATGGCCTTGGTTGTTCGCGGTGTTTTGCGATATCTCGGTATCACTGGTCCTTTGGCATCATGGATCAAAGCTTTATATGAGTCTCCCTCTGTGGCCGCAAAGGTGAATGGTGTTTTTATCTCCGTCCTCATGCAATACGGAATGGGACCCGCCAGGGTTGTCCCCTCTCCCCATTGATCTTTGTTCTTACCCTGGAGCCGCTCCTGAAGACAATCCGACAGAACCCGAATATATCGGGACTCTCAGTTGGGGGTAGAGAATTTAAGATAGCGGCATATGCGGACGATCTGTTGTTTACTCTAACTAATCCAAAGATTTCCTTCCCGAACTTGATGGCGGAATTCCACACGTTTCACGGCCTCTCGAATCTGAAGATTAACTTCCAGAAATCAGAGGCCTTGAATGTGTCTCTTCCGACCTAGTTGCCTCCTTCCCTTTCAAGTGGGCATCTGGAGCAGTGAAATATCTAGGCACATTTATCCCCACGGATCTGAAAGAGGTATACCACAGAAACTTTATCCCTCTCCGGGATCGGATTAGGGAAGATCTTAAGAAGTGGTCGAAAGGACTGCACACGTGGTTTGGACGATGTGCCATTTTCAAAATGAACATTCTCCCACGGGTGTTATATCTCTTTCAGACCCTCCCCATCAAACTCCCCGCTAGTTTCTTCAACAGGATTCATGGGGACTTATTTAGGTTTATTTGGGCAAAGGGTAGCCCGAGACTCGCCAGATCTCTTTTACACATACCAAGGGACAAGGGGGGGCTAGGTGTACCTGACCTACGTAAATATCATTCAGCCTCCCTGCTCCAAAGGATAGTGGATTGGTGTAGGCACTCACAGCTCAAGCAGTGGGTATCAATTGAACAACTCTGCTCGAACTGTCCGTTAGCCTCCCTGCCCTGGGTGGATTTAAAACCCCCTTCAGCCCTTTCTAATCATCCCACAATCGGTCCCACCATTTAACAGTTCCATAGAATTAGAGAGAATCCCCTGATCTCCCCCTCCCCTTCACCTTTATTACCCATCTTGGGGAATCCCACCTTCCCAGCGGGTTGCAGGGGTGGACCGTTCTTGCAGTGGAGGACTAATGGTAGGTCCCGTGCTCCCTTTTTCAGAACTTCAGGCAGATGGCGCACCTATGACGAGATTTTGAGCATAACAGATCCCTGCCCTTTGGGTTTCTGGAGATCCAGGCAACTGACGCATTTTCTATCCTCTATTCCGACCTCCACGGGGTATGACAGGGCTTTTACTTCGTTTGAGAAAATTTGTGTTGGGTTGGGCGCCTACAGACATTCCCTTTCCGAATGTTATCAGTCCTTGGTAGCCCCTGCTCTACAGGTCATCCATAGCGAGTAGGTTCCAGGAGGCGGGTTATAAGATAATATCCAGATGGTACTATGTTCCAACCAGATTGCAGAAAATGTTCCCATTCGCGTCTCCTATTTGCTGGCGCTGTGACTCCGCTTTGGGCTCCATGATGCACATTTTCTGGGAGTGCCCAAAAATTGGTCCTTTTTTTCAGTTGGTCCATCAGACCTTGTCCTCAATTTTCTGATTTACGATACCACACACCCCTGGTTTCTTCTTATTATTTCTCTCGGATCTGCCAATGAGTGTGCTTCGTAAGTCATGTTTGTGCTCCCTGGTGATAGCGGCTAGGTCGTGTATCCCTGTGAGATGGAAGCTCTCTGTGCCTCCGAAAATTAGTTGCTGGATCCAAAAGGTGGAGGAGATCCGGAGAATGGCGGAACTCACCTCGCAGCTGCGAGCCAAGCATAAAGCCTTCCTTTATTCATGGGCCCCTTGGTTTTCTTTTCAGGAGTCCCAGGAGTTTCAGGACCTTATGGCCTGAGCTGCGGATCTTACCCTGTATTCTATGGGTTTACCCCCTCTCTAGTACCCACCCCCCTTTAGTGTCTATTGTCTATGTGTATTGTTTTTCTCCTTTTGTTGTTATTTGTCTAGTGGTTGCACCTCCTAATCTGTGTGCACTTATGCTGCCTTACTCTTCCTGGTAGCTATGTTTAAAGGCCAGGATTATGCTGTTACTATTTTAGCCCGATGTGGTCATTGATCAGTCGAAAGGGTTCCTGCTCTGACGAGGTTCCTCTCATTATACCACAATTGCCAATAGATATTGATATTGTTATGTTGGCTGGCATATAAGGTGATCTCGTTGTTGTGCTATATCATTGATACACTGGATGTACTGTATTGACTTTGCTGATGCACGATTTGATTTCCGTATTCATTTAAATAAAGAATTTAAAAAATAAATAAATAAATAAATAAAGGAACAGACTTATCTGAGGAACCAGCAGTTGCAGCATCTAGCAGTGAGCACAATCCAGGAAGTTGTATAAACCGCAAAGTGATGCAGCATGGGAGGCGATATAAAGGGATGCAATCAGTGCAACTAGATGACAGCTGAGAGAGGGAAACGAGATGACAAAACGAAACCAAAACAAAAGAACCTCAAGCAAGAGGTACTGAAGAAAGTCTGTCAGAGCTTCTCAGAGATCTGGCGGTGACAGTACCCCTCCTTCTACGAGTGGATTCCGGATACTCAGAGCCCACCTTCTCAGGATGGGACCTATGGCAAGCCCTGATGAGACGAGTGCCCTTAATGTCCGCCACTGGGACCCACATCCTCTCCTCAGGACCATAACCCTCCCAATGAATGAGGTACTGGAGAGAACCGTGGATAATGCGAGAATCCACAATCCTAGAGACCTGAAATTCAAGATTACCATCAACCACAATCGGAGGAGGAGGCAAAGAGGAGGGTACAGTGGGTTGGACATAAGGTTTTAACAGGGACTTGTGAAAAACATTATGGATCTTCCAAGTCTGAGGAAGATCAAGACGGAAGGCAACGGGATTGATGACGGACAGAATCTTGTAAGGCCCAATAAACTTAGGACCCAACTTCCCGGAGGGAACCTTCAATTTGATATTCTTAGTAGACAACCACACCAGATCACCCACATTCAGGTCCGGACCAGGCAGACGTCTCTTATCCGCCACACGCTTATATCTCTCACTCATCCTCTTCAGATTACCCTGAATCTTTTGCCAAATAAATGACAAAGACGTGGAAAATCTCTCCTCATCAGGTAAACCAGAAGACCCCTCTCCAGAGAATGTCCCAAACTGCGGATGAAACCCATATGCACCAAAAAATGGTGACTTATCAGAGGACTCCTGGCGACGGTTATTTAAAGCAAACTCAGCCAGGGACGAAAAAGAACACCTATCCTCCTGATTCTCAGTCACAAAACAGCGCAGATATGTCTCCAGATTCTGATTGACGCGCTCTGTCTGGCCATTCGACTGCGGGTGAAAAGCAGAAGAGAACGACAACCGAACCCCCAAGCGAGAACAGAAGGCCTTCCAGAATCTGGAAACAAAATGCGTGCCCCTATCCGAGACTATGTCTGAAGGAATGCCATGCAGTTTGACAATGTGATCAACAAATGCCTGTGCCAGCTTTTTAGCATTGGGTAACCCAGGAAAAGGAATAAAATGCGCTATTTTGCTAAAACAGTCTACTACTACCAAAATCACAGTCTTCCCCGAGTAACGAGGCAGGTCCGTAATGAAGTCCATTGACAGATGTGTCCAAGGACGGGAAGGAATGGGTAACGGGAGGAGAGGACCCGATGGCCGTGAATGAGGGACCTTGGCACGAGCGCAGGTCTCGCAGGCTGCCACAAAACCCTCAACCGTCTTACGAAGAGCCGGCCACCAGAATCTCCGAGCAATGAGATCCACAGTAGCTCTACTCCCCGGGTGCCCAGCAAGGACAGTATCGTGGTGCTCCTTAAAAACCTTGTGTCGTAACGCGAGAGGCACAAACAACCTCCCAGGAGGACAAAGATCAGGAGCCTCTGCCTGGGCTGCCTGTACCTATGCCTCCAAATCAGGATAAAGAGCAGAGACGACCACCCCTTCAGCCAAAATGGGACCCGGGTCTTCAAAGTTCCCCCCTCCCGGAAAACGTGACAGGGCATCGGCCTTCACATTTTTAACCCCAGGGCGGAACGTGACAACAAAATTAAACCTGGAAAAGAATAAAGACCATCCGGCCTGTCTCGGGTTCAGACGCTTGGCTGACTCCAAGTAGGCCAGATTCTTATGGTCGGTAAACACGGTAATAGGGTGTCTGGCTCCCTCTAGCCAATGGCGCCATTCCTCAAAAGCTAATTTGATGGCCAACAACTCTCTATCTCCCACATCGTAATTTCTGCGGAGGAGAGTTTCTTTGAGAAATAGGCACATGATCGCCATTTGGCAGGAGAGGGACCCTGAGACAAGACCGCACCCACACCCACCTCAGAAGCGTCCACCTCAACAATGAAAGGTAGAGAGACATCAGGTTGTACCAAGATGGGAGCGGAAGCAAAACTCTCTTTGATACTAGAAAAGGCCTTACGCGCATCTACCGACCAGGAGGAAAAATCTACCCCCTTTTTAGTCATATCAGTGAGTGGCTTAACAACAGAGGAATAATTCAAAATTAACTTCCTGTAATAATTGGCAAAACCCAAAAAGCGCATCAGTGCCTTCTGATTCTCAGGAAGCTCCCAATCAAGCACAGCGCGGACCTTCTCAGGGTCCATGCGAAAACCAGAAGCGGAGAGAAGAAAACCCAGAAATGGAATTTCTGGAACCGCAAACACATTTTTCCAGTTTAGCGTACAATTTATTCTCCCGCAGAATGAGCAAGGCCTGCCATAGGTGGTCCCTATGAGTTTTGAAATCAGGAGAAAAAATCAAAATGTCATCTACAGTCGTGGCCAAAAGTTTTGAGAATGACACAAATATTAGTTTTCAAAAGGTTTGCTGCTAAACTGCTTTTAGATCTTTGTTTCAGTTGTTTCTGTGATGTAGTGAAATATAATTACACGCACTTCATACGTTTCAAAGGCTTTTAGCGACAATTACATGACATTTATGCAAAGAGTCAGTATTTGCAGTGTTGGCCCTTCTTTTTCAGGACCTCTGCAATTCAACTGGGCATGCTCTCAATCAACTTCTGGGCCAATTCCTGACTAATAGCAACCCATTCTTTCATAATCACTTCTTGGAGTTTGTCAGAATTAGTGGGTTTTTGTTTGTCCACCCGCCTCTTGAGGATTGACCACAAGTTCTCAATGGGATTAAGATCTGGGGAGTTTCCAGGTCATGGACCCAAAATGTCAACGTTTTGGTCCCCGAGCCTCTTAGTTATCACTTTTGCCTTATGGCACGGTGCTCCATCGTGTTGATAAATGCATTGTTCTTCACCAAACTGTTGTTGGATTGTTGGAAGAAGTTGCTGTTGGAGGGTGTTTTGGTACGATTCTTTATTCATGGCTGTGTTTTTGGGCAAAATTGTGAGTGAGCCCACTCCTTGGATGAGAAGCAACCCCACACATGAATGGTCTCAGGATGCTTTACTGTTGGCATGACACAGGACTGATGGTAGCGCTCACCTTTTCTTCTCCGGACAAGCCTTTTTCCAGATGCCCCAAACAATCTGAAAGAGGCTTTATCGGAGAATATGACTTTGCCCCAGTCCTCAGCAGTCCATTCACCATACTTCATGCAAAAGATCAATCTGCCCCTGATGTTTTTTTTGGAAAGAAGTGGCTTCTTTGCTGGCCTTCTTGACACCAGGCCATCTTCCAAAAGTCTTCGCCTCACTGTGCGTGCAGATGCGCTCACACCTGCCTGCTGCCATTCCTGAGAAAGCTCTGCACTGGTGGCACTCCGATCCCGCAGCTGAATCCTCTTTAGGAGACGATCCTGGCGCTTGCTGGACTTTCTTGGACGCCCTGAAGCCTTCTTAACAAGAATTGAACCTCTTTCCTTGAAGTTCTTTATGATCCTATAAATTGTTTATTGAGGTGCAATCTTAGTAGCCACAATATCCTTGCCTGTGAAGCCATTTTTATGCAACGCAATGATGGCTGCACGCGTTTCTTTGCAGGTCACCATGGTTAACAATGGAAGAACAATGATTTCAAGCATCACCCTCCTTTTAACATGTCAAGTCTGCCATTTTAACCCAATCAGCCTGACATAATTATCTCCAGCCTTGTGCTCGTCAACAGTCTCACCTGAGTTAACAAGACGATTACTGAAATGATTTCAGCAGGTCCTTTAATGACAGCAATGAAATGCAGTGGAAAGTTTTTTTTGGGATTAAGTTAATTTTCATGGCAAAGAAGGACTATGCAATTCATCTGATCACTCTTCATAACATTCTGGAGTATATGCAAATTGCTATTATAAAAACTTAAGCAGCAACTTTTCCAATTTCCAATATTTATCTAATTCTCAAAACTTTTGGCCACGACTGTAGATACACTAGTACAAATTTCCCCATTACATGATAAAAAATGCTGTTCACAAAATGTGGGAAGACGGCAGGAGCATTCATCAGACCAAAGGGCATAACCAAATTCTCAAAATGGCCCTCAGGAGTATTGAAGGCCGTCTTCCATTCCTCCCCTTCCCTGACCCTGACCAGGTTGTATGCCCCTCTCAAATCTAACTTAGAAAAAACTTTAGCCCCAACAATCTGGTTAAACAGGTCCGGGATCAGAGGAAGCGGATAAGGGTCACGAATTGTGATACTGTTCAGCTCCCTGAAATCCAGACATGGTCTTAAAGAACCATCTTTTTTCTTTAAAAAAACAAAACAGCGGCAACAGGTGACCTCGAGGGTCGGATGTGTCCCTTTCTCAGGCTCTCAGAGATATACATAAATGTATAGTGGGCACTCAATATCTGGTACTACACATTGGGTACAACATATTTATTATTTTCTACAATACCAAATTAATCTATTCACAATATTCACAATATTATCACTCAATTACATAACACACAATAAAAGTATTATTCCCAATTATTATATATGACCATGTATACCAATCCCTAAATATTTCTAAAAATTTCCATAAAAGTTCCTGGAGGTTAGAAAAATTAATTATATATAGTTCCTGAGGATGGTTAGTAGTTGATTAGGGTATTACGCATTTTTCCATAAAATTCATAAAATCCCTCTAAAAAATTTCCACACTGTTCTATAAAGTGCAATTGATAGGGTGCAGTTGATAAAGTGCAATTTGTGCGGTGCACTTATTGATTATTTGTTAATGTCCTTCAACAGTCTTTAGATATACAACTCATTGGAAAGTCTCAATTGTATAGCAGATTCTTAGTTGGGTAATACTTCTAGTTAGGGGTTATTTGTATGCTGTTTTATATTTTACTTACTGCTTGTTGTTCACCTTTCTCTGTATCTAACTGTAGTGGCGTCCCACTACCAGTCAGTTCACTCACCCCTCTTCTTATACCCAGTGGCGTGTGTTTGCCTGCACTTCTCCTCAGAGATGTTGCTGCGTTGATCTCAGGTCTCCTTCCGGTCTCTGTTCGGCGTCCCACGTGTTCACAATGTATCAAGTGATCGGAGCATCAGAGCGTCCCACGTGACCTGAACTTAGTGTGATTCGCCTGGTTCAAATGATCCGGAGGCGGTACCAACCTCCGTACATGCCGTTTTTCGGCGATATTCCTGTTGATTTTTCGCAATAGTCTTTTTGATAGTTGCAAAGCTTTAAGACGTCTTCTTAGTGTAAGGATCTCATCCACTCCTGCTATACGCGTTTCGAGGTTGCGTACCTCTTCCTCAGTAGCTGGTTTTTGAGATCTTACATTACTTGCTTATATACCCATATGGGTTCCACTCTTTACTCTAATTGAGGTTCCCCACAAAATCTGGTCAGGAACTTATAGGATGTGGATTGTATATCCTCATTTGGCCATATATATCATATCCTCTCCCACATTTAAAATCTTATATAATTTTCGTACGATTTTCTTCCGAAAAAATATATCATACGAAAATTTTCATATGGTTAAAAAATTCATATAATTAAAAAATTCATATAGTTAGAAAATCCATACAATTATACAATTATCGTACGAATATAATATCTCTTTATAATCGGATTGTTGGCTATGTGTCATATATAGAATGCATATGTATATACTTAAAATATGAATAAAATTTACAATAAAATTATAACTTATTGCTATGATACATCTAAAATTGTCTGTCCTCACTCTTCAATATATTTCTGCGATTTTTCTGCAATTTTTCAGCGATTTCGGTTATTATCTATTTTCTATTCTATTTCGATTATATTCTTAGTGTGTGGGGGTGGGGGCCCTTCGCCGAGAGGAGATCGGAGTGCTGATATAACAGCCAGACTCCGATGTTCCATCAACGAGGGGCACCCATCCCTATGTTTTACAGGAAGCCAAATATCTCAAAGTCTGCATTAAGACCTTCAGGTAGTAGCGTGTTAAACTCATATATCTGTCTTGCCTCCTGTCGGGACATATTGGAAATAAGATCGCCTCCCCTCCAATGTATGTCAACTTTTTCGAATGACATGAATTTTAACTGAGAGGGCTCCTGGTTATGATAATATTTAAAATGCTTTGACAATGAGTGCTTCTCGTATCCTGTCCTGATTTTCGTCATATGCTCTGCGATCCTTGTTTTCAGTAATCTCTTTGTGCGCCCTATATACTGTTTCTTACAAGGGCATTCGATGATAGATATAAGACATTTGATGTATTGCAGGATAAGAATGTATCAATGTCATAGGAGAATGTGTTCGTAGTAGAAGAAACCTTACTGGTCTTTTTCGGGAACTTTGTGTTCTTACAGTTGTTGCACGAATTGCATCTGTAGAATCCCTTTAAAATGAATAGATTGTGATTTATTCTTTTCTTATTTTTTATAGTAGGTGCCACTTTTAAAGCTAAATTCGGTGCCTTCGTATATACCATTTGTGGACCACTAATTAGGTATGGTCCTATTAATTAATCTTTTATGACATGATGCCAATGATTTTTAATGATGGTTTAAATTTTTTTATATTGTGCACTGTAGGGTAGGATAATCCTAATTAGATCGTCTGTTTTTTGGTCATCTGTTTTTTGATCTATACGTGATTTAGCTTCTTTTTCTGCGAAAAACATTGTTCTATCCATTTTTGGTATTTCTATCAAGGATTTATCCACCTGTTTAGGAGGGTATTTTTTCACAAGAAATTGTTCCTTCATAATAGTGGCCTCTCTCATATAATCGTCTTCCTTTGTGCAATTTGTCTCAACCTTCTGAACTGACCCTTAGGGATGTTCAGCAGCCATCTTGGTAGATGGCAGCTCGTATATAGAATATAGCTGTTTCTAGCTACTTCTTTCTGATATGTGTGACATATCAGTTTGTCTTCTTCTACTTTAATAGTCAGATCCAGAAATTCTATCTGTTTTTTACTGACACTTGAACTGAATTTTATATTATTGTCATTTAAATTTATCTCATTTAGGAACAGTGACAACTCTTCCTCTGTTCCCTGCCATATAAAGACCACGTCGTCTATGAATCTTCGCCAGAGCACCAGGTTCGTCCCCATCCTTGGCGCTATATATTGGTCCTCCCACTGCGCGATAAACAAATTAGCATAGCTGGGGGCGAACCTGGTGCCCATGGCGGTCCCTCTTGTCTGAAGAAAAAACTCAGAATCATATGAAAAATAATTGTGGGTTAAGATATGTTCCACCGCTTCCGCTATATATTTTACTTGTTCTGGTAAGAATTCCCCATATAGTGTTAAGTGCTAAGAATAAGAATATAATCGAAATAGAATAGAAAATAGAAAATAACCGAAATCGCAGAAAAATTGCAGAAAAATCGCAGAAATATATTGAAGACAATTTTAGATGTATCATAGCAATAAGTTATAATTTTATTGTAAATTTTATTCATATTTTAAGTATATACATATGCATTCTATATATGACACATAGCCAACAATCCGATTATAAAGAGATATTATATTTGTACGATAATTGTATAATTGTATAGATTTTCTAACTATATGAATTTTTTAATTATATGAATTTTTTAACCATATGAAAATTTTCATATGATATATTTTTTCGTAAGAAAATCGTACGAAAATTATATAAGAAGATTTTAAATGTGGGAGAGGATATGATATATATGGCCAAAGGAGGATATACAATCCACATCCTATAAGTTCCTGACCAGATTTTGTGGGGAACCTCAATTAGAGTAAAGGGTGGAACCCATATGGGTATATAAGCAAGTAATGTAGGATCTCAAAAACCAGCTACTGAGGAAGAGGTACGCAACCTCGAAACGCGTATAGCAGGAGTGGATGAGATCCTTACACTAAGAAGACGTCTTAAAGCTTTGCAACTACCAAAAGATCTATTGCGAAAAATCAACAGGAATATTGCCGAAAAACTGCATGTACGGAGGTTGGTACCGCCTCCGGATAATTTGAACCAAGCGAATCACACTAAGTTCAGGTCACGTGGGACGCTCTGACGCCCCCGATCACGTGATACATTGTGAACACGTGGGACGCCGAACAGAGACCGGAAGAAGACCTGAGATCAACGCAGCAACATCTCTGAGGAGAAGTGCAGGCAAACACACGCCACTGGGTATAAGAAGAGGGGTGAGTGAACTGACTGGTAGTGGGATGCCACTACAGTCAGATACAGAGAAAGGTGAACAACGAGCAGTAAGTAAAATATAAAACTGCATACAAATAACCCCTAACTAGAAGTATTACCCAACTAAGAATCTGCTATAAAATTGAGACTTTCCAATGAGTTGTATATCTAAAGACTGTTGAAGGACATTAACAAATAATCAATAAGTGCACTGCACAAATTGCACTTTATCAACTGCACCCTATCAATTGCACTTTACAGAACAGTGTGGAAATTTTTTAGAGGGATTTTATGAATTTTATGGAAAAATACGTAATACCCTAATCAACTACTAACCATCCTCAGGAACTATATATAATTAATTTTTCTAACCTCCAGGAACTTTTATGGAAATTTTTAGAAATTTTTAGCGATTGGTATACATTGTCATATATAATAATTGGGAATAATACTTTTATTGTATGTAATTGTGTGATAATATTGTGAATAGATTAATTTGGTATTGTAGAAAATAATAAATATGTTGTACCCACTGTGTAGTACCAGATATTGAGTGCCCACTATACATTTATATATTACCATTTTTAAATTGTGGTTGGGGTGAACCACAGCATAGTGAGAGCACCTGTCTGTGATAACAGGAAGGGTGAGCCACTATCTATACAATTCTCAGAGATATACGTACGCATAGCGACCCTTTCAGGTTGGGAGAGATTGTATAAACGCGATTTAGGCAGCTTGGCGCCTGGGATGAGATTAATAGGGCAATCGTACTCCCGGTGAGGGGGCAGCTCCTGGACACCACTCTCTGAAAACACATCCGAAAATTCAGAGAGAAAAGATGGTACAGTCTTGGTAGAAACCTCTGAAAGAGACGCAGAGAGGCAGTTCTCTCTGCAAAAGTCACTCCAATCATTTATTTGCCTTGCTTGCCAATCAATGGTGCGGTTATGCTTAGTGAGCAAAGGTAGCCCCAACACTAGAGGCGTAGGTAATCCTCTTAGGACGAAACATGAGACATCCTCAACATGAGCATTACCCACAGTCAAACGGATATTGTGAACTATGCCCTTTAACGATTTTTGAGAAAGTGGAGCGGAATCGATAGCAAAAACAGGTATATATTTTCCCAAAGTGCATACCTGGAAACCATGTGTTATAGCAAATTGATAATCAATTAGATTGACAGCTGCTCCACTATCTACAAAAATCTCACAAAAAATGTTCTTGCTCTCTAGCGCCACCCTGGCAGGTAGGACAAAACGGGAACTACAAGCAAACGGAAAAGCTTCAATTTCCGCATCAGCCTTGCCAATGGTAACAGATGGAAAGTTTTTAGAGGATTTTTTTCTTTTTGTTTCTTTATCACCCTAAAAACTCTCCCTGAATCTTCTAGAGGGGCAAACATTTGCCAAATGATTTATACCTCCACAACAGAAACAAACCCTCCTCGGAGAGCTGAATCCTCTATTATTAGAGGCAAGCAAACCCAGCTGCATGGGCTCCTCCTCAGAGGGGATTGAGAGAGACTGAGACCCCTGCGCACTGAATGAGACAGCCCCACTGTCCTTGGACTGAATATGACAGGAAGGAGTGATCTCTCTTCTCTCTCTAAGACGCCTGTCAATACGAACAGCCTGAGACATGGCAGACTCCAAGGAGGCAGGTCTCTCATGAAAGGCAAATGCATCCTTCAATCCCTCTGAAAGACCATGGCAAAATTGACTTCGGAGTGCAGCATCATTCCAACCAGAATCAGCTGCCCATCTCCGAAATTCTGAACAGTATATCTCTGCGGACTGTTTACCCTGGCATAAAAGACGCAGTCTAGATTCAACCAGAGCAATACAATCCGGATCATCATATATCTGACTCAGGGCTACAAAAAATTCATCCACGGATCGGAGGGGCCGTGCCCCCACCGGTAGTGAAAAGGCCCAAGACTGAGCGTTATCCCTGAGCAGCGAGATGATGATCCCCACCCTCTGCTCCTCATCACCAGAGGAATGGGGAAGTAGGCGAAAATGGAGTTTGCAAGCCTCTCTAAAACGAGCAAAATTCTCACTACCCCCGGAGAACGTATCCGGGAGCGAGATCTTAGGCTCAGAACAAACTTCATGAACGCAAGCTGAACCAGTCACCTGAAACTGAGATACAGTTCTACGGAGATCTGCTACCTCCAGTGAAAGACCCTGCATGCGTTCAGTCAAGAGTAAAACCGGATCCATGCTAAAGACGGTTTTGGCGGTTTATAATGTCACAGATGGTGTTGCAGAAAACTAGAAGTCACAAATAAAGATCCGACTGGCTTGATCCCAAACTAAGGAACATAAGGGTGAGCCCTATAAAAGCTCTAGAGCTCTCCCTGACTGCTCAGCCCATGCAAAGATCTTTATGATAGAAAGTTGCATGCCCTCGTACCTCGACTGCGTGACACCTGCAAACCCTACAATAGTGAGGGGACACGATCACCGGCTCCCTGCACTTAATACGGAGGGAGTCAGGGTCACCTAGATTCAAGCCAACAGGAAAACACAAATAAAGGAACAGACTTATCTGAGGAACCAGCAGTTGCAGCATCTAGCAGTGAGCACAATCCAGGAAGTTGTATAAACCGCAAAGTGATGCAGCATGGGAGGGGATATAAAGGGATGCAATCAGTGCAACTAGATGACAGCTGAGAGAGGGAAACGAGATGACAAAACGAAACCAAAACAAAAGAACCTCAAGCAAGAGGTACTGAAGAAAGTCTGTCAGAGCTTCTCAGAGATCTGGCGGTGACAGGCTGTTGTGAAAGCACTCGTGGAGGCTACCCTGCAGCAGCGGGAGGGGATCAAACATCAGCAAGAAACTGACCAGCTGCTGTTACAACATGTAATGGTGTTGCAATCAGCAGGAGCAACCCCAAGCACTTTTGATGCCAGGAAAGCGGTTCGGTCTGCCATCCCAAAGATGGGTTCCTCTGACGATGTTGAGACCTACCTGGCAGTGTTTTAGAAAGTAGCCATCCGGGAGAAGTTGCCCCGAGACCAATGGGCTGAGATTCTCGCCCCATTCCTGTCGTCTGGACCCCAGCAGGTTTTCTTCGATCTGCCCGAGGACCAAGTTGCTGATTACCAGGTTGTCAAGGGTGAGATATTGGCCAGACTGGGGGGTGAACATTTTGGTATGGGCTCAGCAGGTGCATCAGTGGGAGTTTAACCCGGGTGAACCTGCCAGACTCCAGCACTATGATTTGTTGCATTGTTTACAAAAATGGCTGCAGCCAGAGATACTGAGCCCCGCTGCTATGCTGGACCGGTTGTTGGCTGACATCTTCTAGAGGGCTTTGCCATACACTCTCCAACACTGGGTAGACAAGGTATCGCCGGCTAATGCCCTAGAGATGGTTGACCTCATGGAGTGTTTTGAGGCCACTAAAAATATACAAGGGGGTTCTTTTGGGAGGGGGCCGGTTAAAGCCAGGAAAGCCCCTCCTTCGACCAGACGGCCGGTTACAGCAAAGCCTGCTCGGGACGTGCCCCCCGCAGACCCGGCTCCCATTATCTGCTGGCGGTGCCAGGAACCGGGTCACATAAGAACTGACTGTCCCCGTCAAGACGAACCCATGGACCTGCCAAACTTGTGCCCAAAAAAATAATCTTCTATGAACTCGCTATGCCCCTCACTGAATACCTTGGGGTGTCTTCTTTCCAAAATGGGATCACTTGTGGGGTATTTATACTGCCCTGGCATTTTAGGGGTCCTAAAGCGTGAGAAGTAGTTTGGAATCCAAATGCGTAAAAAATGCCCTGTGAAATCCTAAAGGTACTCATTGGAATTTGGGCCCCTTTGTGCACCTAGGCTGCAAAAAAGTGTCACACATGTGGTATCGCCGTACTGAGAAGAAGTAGGGCAATGTGTTTTGGGGTGTATTTTTACATATACCCATACTGTGTGTGAGAAATATCTCTGTAAATGACAACTTTTAATTTTTTTTTATGCAAAGTTGTCAATTTACAGAGATATTTCTCTCACCCAGCATGGGTATATGTAAAAATACACCCCAAAACACATTGCCCTACTTCTTCTCAGTACGGCGATACCACATGTGTGACACTTTTTTGCAGCCTAGGTGCGTAAAGGGGTCGAAAGTCCAACGAGTACCTTTAGGCTTTACAGGGTTGCTCACAATTTAGCCCCACCCAAAATGCCAGAACAGTAAACACACCCCACAAATGACCCCATTTCGGAAAGTAGACACCCCAAGGTATTCACTGAGGAGCATAGTGAGTCCGTGGGAGATTTTATTATTTTTTGCCAGAAGTTAGCAGAAATTGAAACTTTTTTTTTTTTCCTCAGAAAGTGTCATTTTCCGAAAAAAAATTAAATCATACAAAAACTCACCATGCCCCTCTGTGAATACTTTGGGGTGTCTTCTTTCTAAAATGGGGTAATTTGGGGGGTATTTATACTATCCTGGCATTTTAGCACCTCAAGAAACATGACAGGTGCTCAGAAAGTCAGAGCTGCTTCAAAATGCGGAAATTTTTGTACCATAGTTTGTAAACGCTATAACTTTTGCGCAAACCAATAAATATACACTTATTGGATTTTATTTTATCAAAGACATGTAGCACAATAAATTATGACACAAACTTGTATAGAAATGTAATTATATTTGAACAATTTAACCAGAGAAAGTTAAAAATACACTTTTTTTGAGAAAATTGGGGTCTATTTTGATTAATATCAGAAAAATGAAAAATCTCAGCAGCAATCAAATACCACCAAAAGAAAGCTGTATTTGTGAAAAGAAAAGGAGGTAAAATTAATTTGGGTGCCAAGTTGCATGACCGAGCAATAAACCGTTAAAGTTGTGAAGTGCCGATTTGTAAAAAAGGGCCTGGTCACTAGGGGGGTATAAACCTGTGGTCCTACAGTGGTTAAGATGCTCTGTTATTGGAATGATTAATAAAAAAATATAGGGAATGTCACTAGGGTATTTTTGGATTTGGAAACGTTAGCCAGGAGAGGCCCTGCTGTCGCTTTGTTGACTCTAGATAACCTCTGCCTGATCGCACGTCCCCGTGAGGTCCACGATCCATTTGGATATCTTCTCTATCAACTTTCGATGTTCTTTTCTGAGCCTACCATGTTGATCACGGCTATCGGTGAATCAGGGTTCCACGCCGGAGAGGGAGCATGAGAAAGGGATACCACATCCAAGGGCGGTCAATGGCTGCAATGTGATCGAGCTGAAATGTGGGACAAGTTATTAAAGGGTTTCTACCACTTCGTTTCACATATTTAACTGTCAGACACTAGCGATCCGCTAGTGTCTGCTCTAACAAACCATCCTAATATAATAGGTTTTGGGGCAGCCGTTTCGCAAAAAAAAGAACTTATATCGATATGCTAATGAGCCTCTAGGTGCTATGGGGGCGTCATTAGCACCTAGAGGCTCGGTCTACCTTCACAAACTGCCGCCGCCCAGCGCGTCCCTCCAGCCCGCCCATCTCCTCCGGAATGCGATCCTCCCTGTGAGCGTATGTATTCGGCGCATGCGAGGTGAATGTCTGACCGCTTCCCTGCTCAGACATCTCCACTGCGCCTGCGCCGATGACGTCATAGTCCTCCGAGGAACAGGGAGATGTCTGTGCAGGGAAGCGGTCAGACATTCACTGCGCATGCGCCGAATACATACGCTCACAGGGAGGATCGCATTCCGGAGGAGATGGGCTGGCTGGAGGGACGCGCTGGGCGGCGGCAGTTTGTGAAGGTAGACCGAGCCTCTAGGTGCTAATGACGCCCCCATAGCACCTAGAGGCTCATTAGCATATCGATATAAGTTCTTTTTTTAGCGAAACGGCTGCCCCAAAAGGATGGCTTGTTAGAGCAGACACTAGCGGATCGCTAGTGTCTGACAGCTAAATATGTGAAACGAAGTGGTAGAAACCCTTTAAAGCAGAAGGATCGAATGAAAGGGCCAATTAAAGACAAATTTAAAAAATTTCATTCCTTGTCACCTATGCAGAGCAGGGGTTTTTCATTGCCAGAAATGGGTTAATGTCACCCACCAATGGAACAGATGATTTTTTAAAATTTTGGTCCCTGTCACCTATGCAGAGCAGGGGTTTATGAACGGCAAAAATGGTAAAATGGCACCCAAGAATGTAACAGAAAAATTTGTGAAATGTATTAACCTGTCTACTAGGTAGAGCAGGGGTATATCACAGCCAAAAATTGGTGAATTTCACCCGAATATGTAACAGAAAAATTTATGATTTTTTTTTACCTGTCTACTAGGTATAGCAGTGGTATATCACACCCAAAAATAGGTGAATTTCACCCGAGCATGTAACAGACAAATTATTGAAATGTTTTTACCTGTCTACTACGTAGAGCAGGGGTATATCACACCCAAAAATTTGTGAATTTCACCCGAATATGTAACAGACAAATTAATGTTTTTTTTTTTTACCTGTCTACTAGATATAGCAGTGGTATATCACAGCCAAAAATTGGTGAATTTCACCAGAAAATGTAACAGACAAATTAGTGAAATGTTTTTACCTGTCTACTAGGTACAGCCGGGGTATATCACACCCAAAAAGTGGTGATTTTCACCCGAATATGTAACAGACAAATTAATATCATCTTGAATAGATGATATAGAGGGATTCCACATCACAGGTCACCATAAAGGTGTCCTCTTCTAGAGTAATTCCCTGTATCTTTTGCAGGAAGTCAGATATACATATGAAGGCAAAGTTTCCACAATTGGTTTAAGATGAAAATCCAGCAGTTTACAGATGTTTTCTATCATGCTATTGCACCCCGATATAATAGGCCTACCTGGAGGTACGGAGGCGTTCTTGTGAATTTTGGGTAGCAAGTATAGAGTTGGAATAGGGTGTTCCTGAATAATAATGGCTTCATACATCTGTTTGGAGATGATATTCCATATTTACCATTCATATATATTTATATATATGCAGCCAGGACCATAAATATTGGGACATCGACACAATTCTAACATTTTTGGCTCTATACACCACCACAATGGATTTGAAATGAAACGAACAAGATATGCTTTAACTGCAGACTGACAGCTTTAATTTGAGGGTATTTACATCCAAGTCAGGTGAACGGTGTAGGAATTACAACAGTTTGCATATGTGCCTCCCACTTGTTAAGGGACCATAAGTAATGGGACAATTGGCTTCTCAGCTGTTCCATGGCCAGGTGTGTGTTATTACCTTATTATCCCAATTACAATGAGCAGATAAAAGGTCCAGAGTTCAATTCAAGTGTGCTGTTTGCATTTGGAATCTGTTGCTGTCAACTTTCAAGATGAGATCCAAAGAGCTGTCACTATCAGTGAAGCAAGCCATCATTAGGCTGAAAAAACAAAACAAACCCATCAGAGAGATAGCAAAAACATTAGGTGTGGCCAAAACAACTGTTTGGAACATTCTTAAAAAGAAGGAACGCACCTGTGAGCTCAGCAACACCAAAAGACCCGGAAGACCACGGAAAACAACTGTGGTGGACGATCGAAGAATTCTTTCCCTGGTGAAGAAAACACCCTTCACAACAGTTGGCCAGATCAAGAACATTCTTAAGGAGTTAGGTGTATGTGTGTGAAAGTCAACAATCAAGAGAAGACTTCATCAGAGTGAATACAGAGGGTTCACCACAAGATGCAAACCATTGGTGAGCATCAAAAACAGGAAGGCCAGATTAGAGTTTGCCCAACGACATCTAAAAACATCCTATGGACAGATGAGACCAAGATCAACTTGTACCAGAGTGATGGGAAGAGAAGAGTATGGAGAAGTAAAGCAACTGTTAATGATCCTAAGCATACCACCTCATCAGTGAAGCATGGTGGTGGTAGTGTCATGGCGTGGGCATGTATGACTGCAAATGGAACTGGTTTTCTTGTATTTATTGATGATGTGACTGCTGACAAAAGCAGCAGGATGAATTCTGAAGTGTTTCGGGCAATATTATCTGCTCATATTCAGCCAAATGCTTCAGAACTCATTGGACGGCGCTTCACAGTGCAGATGGACAATGACCCAAAGCATACTGTAATAACAACCAAAGAGTTTTTTAAGGGAAAGAAGTTGAATGTTATGCAATGGCCAAGTCAATCACCTGACCTGAATCCGATTGAGCATGTATTTCACTTGCTGAAGACAAAACTGAAGGGAAAAATGCCCCAAGAACAAGCAGGAACTGAAGACATTTGCAGTAGAGGCCTGGCAGAGCATCACCAGGGATGAAACCCAGGGTCTGGTGATGTCTATGCGTTCCAGTTTTCAGGCTGTAATTGACTGCAAATGATTTGCAACCATGTATTAAAAAGTGAAAGTTTAATTTATGATTATTATTCTGTCCCATTACTTTTGTTCCCTTAACAAGTGGGAGGCCTAAATGCAAACTGTTGTAATTCCTACACCGTTCACCTGATTTGGATGTAAATACCCTCAAAGTAAAGCTGACAGTCTGCAGTTAAAGCACATCTTGTTCATTTCATTTCAAATCCATTGTGGTGGTGTATAGAGCCAAAAATGTTAGAATTGTGTCGATATTCCAATATTTATGGACCTGACTGTACATATATTTTTTCATTCATTATATTCATTTTCCCTTTCCTCCCCTTCTTTCCCTCCCCCACCCCTCTTGTGCTATATACAATAACAATCATGGTATTATTTTTATTATCAGAATCATGCACTCGTTTCACATTTTTATATATTTTTATGGAACATTTTTATCATCAAATATAACTGTTTGATTCTCAATTACGTACTAGCACTATCATAAGTATTACCATTCATGTATTGTCTATGCACACACGCACTGTCACAATGACAATAATATGTATTATCATGTAATATTATAATTTTTGTATCAGCACCATGTATTATAATTTTGTATTAACACCAATATATGTATTGCCATTTATGTATTCTTTATGCACCTATGTATCGTCACATAATATGTATTATCATGTATCATTATAATTTTTCATTATCACTATTTTGTTTCGTATGTACAATTAACATTGAAAGGAGTCAGATACTCCATGTTATTATGCTACTATTGTATATATATTCTTTTGTTATTATATCTACTTCTTATATTTTGCACAGACACAAATAGCCAATCTACGTTTACTAGGTAGTGTAGCGAATGTTATTATTCCTCTCCTCTTCTGTGATGTGTGTGCGTGGTGCATGGCGCCGCACCCGGCACCTCTTGCCTGTGCGTCCTTACGCTTTGATCGTCTGATCATGTGACCATGTCACGTGATGTGGGCGTGTAGGTGGGACGCCGGCCGGGAGCTAGCTGGGCGCGGTTTGACTGGAGTCCCGTGCGCCAGCATACATACACAGGTGGGGACAAGCATATGCAATTATTGTTTAACATCCAATTGGTGCAGAGGACGTATAAATATGCAATTCACAGTGATGGCGTTACCACCAGACGAAGGCACGCCGAAACGCGCGTCGGGGTGGCGCCATCCTAGTTGATACAGCACACGATCTCTTTAGGTGAGTCTCTGTCATCTTTAACTTACACAGCATTGGATATAGGTACTATTTTGATACCTGGTTACTATTGTGGATTGTTCCCATTTGGTCACCACTGCACTTGCATGCAATCCCTTCCTTTCCAGCCGTGCAGTTATTATTTTTGACTGTTGACTCACCCAATATTTATGACTTATTCTCTTTCAATAGTTGGTCCTTGTACTACATACAATCAATACCATTCATTATTACGTTTCTATATTTGATACGTGTGCAGCCCCAGGATTTGCTGCTTCTCTTCACTTTTTAACGGCATATTATTTATTCTTTTTACATTTTAATCATGTTACAATAAAAAATTTATTTTTACATACCGTACTATGAGCTCCAATCTTTGTTTTCTGCTTGTTTCACTCGGGAGCTAGTACCGAGTTATTTGTATGGGTGACCTCTTGGTTTCACTGGGTGGACACTGTCATGTCTCCATACAGCTTCTCATAAATGTGTGCTAATTAATTCATATAGGGTTTGTCCTGTATTAAAACATGGTCAATTAGCGCCACCTTCTGACCACTTCCATATTGTTCTCTGTGTATGTTCAGCCTCTTTGTTACTCCTCCCCCTTGTGACCTCACTTATTACAAGAAGGGCAGTAGTTTCTAGAACTTGCCATGTTCACATGCTCTGCTGTACAAGATTATCTAAACTTCTACTATAGGCTGTATAGCCGGTAAGGCATTATTTCTTGCTGTTCTTTCATACCTATGTGATTATTACTAGCTATAGACATGCATTATGTGTATTTCTGTGTAGGCAGCTAGTTAGCAGTTCAGATGTAAAGTAAGGGCCTAGTCAGCTAACCTTGCAGACATGTTGTATGCTGTTCTATGATATGTATATTTGCAGTTCATGTACTTATTGTATTCTTTATGTTACTGGTTCACAGTTTCACACCAACTTACTTCGGCTCATTAAAGCTACAGATCATTACCTGGTCTCAATTTACTGAGTAGTAGGAGGGTGTTTATCTGCCTGCCAAGTCCATACACACCCCAGGGGTACACGTGGTAACGAGGACAGGACAGTGAAACGGCTGCGACCTGGCGAGTGGAAAATAAGATACAGACTTCAGAGGCCCCTATCCCACCACGCAGTTACCTGCATATGAGAACATAGCAGTCTCCTCACAGTCAAGATCCTGAACAGCAGCATCATGTCACAAAGCCAAACTTCTTACAAGACAAGGTCTAAAGCCAGTCGCTCATCAAGATCTTCAGCAATCAGCAATGCCACCGCCATTGCACGTGCAGAAGCAGAGGCAGCAAAAGCACGCGCTGCCTTTGCAGAGCAAGAGATGCAACTAAAGCTACGTCAAGCGACATTTGAAGCTGAGAAGGCAAGTCAGCAAGCAGCACTGGAGAAGCTCTCAGCGCAGAAGGAAGCTGCCGCAGCCATTGCCAAAGCAGAGGCCCTGGAAGCACTCTTTTACCCAGACGACGAAAGATGCAGCGGTCCAGCCAACCTAGATCTCATCCATCAAGATTCCCTGCAGCGCACTTCAGAGTATGTCCATCGACATTCCAGAATGATCGACACTCTCCAGCCGACAGAAGATCCTCAACAAGACCTCATCGACAGATTTCATCGAACTCGCCTCACAGCAACCCCGGAAGTCCAGGATAAGTCTCTAATCCGCAGGCCAGAGGACAATCCAGGAAATGAACTAAGTAGGGACCACCCGCCTTCTCATCAGGAGTTCCAGCCTGCGCATAATGTTCCAGAAACATCCTTTTTCGTGCCTAGAAGGTATGATACAGTCCAACCTAAAAGAGAGACTACTGACTTAGGGAACATAGTGACTTATTAATGGAACTTCAAGTAGCCAAATCTGAAGGTGATCTGTCGGGACTCACATTCTTTGACACTGCCAGGGGTGTTAACCTCATAGTACAAAAGTTAACCCCCAGCTTACAAAATGAGTGGGTCAAATGTGGTTCTAACTATAAGAAAAAACACCATGTTTCATTTCCTCCATTTTCTGTGTTTGTAGACTTCATACGTGACCAGGCTAAGATAAGAAATGATCCTAGTTTTGATTTTACACTGGCATGTACTTCTGTTCCAGGTCTTCCTTCATGTAGAGCTTCAGTGGCGGTTCACAAGACTGAACTGTTCCCTTCAGACTCTCTCCACAGGTCTGCTGGTTCCTACCATGCTACAAACAAAGTTAAAAACCCTGGTAAGCAGTGTCCTATACACCGAAAACCACATTCTCTCTTGACATGTAGGGGCTTTAGAGAAAAACCCATCGAGGAGCGTAAAGCCTTCCTTAGAGAAAATAACATCTGCTACAAGTGCTGTTCTTCAACCGCTCATATAGCCAAAGACTGCAAGGTTAGTGAAAAGTGTAAAGAATGTGATAGCACAGACCATAGTACAGCATTACATCCTGGACCAGCTCCATGGACTTTACAACACGCTTACAATACCGTTCAGCATGGTGGAGAGGAGGGTAACACTGCTATCACTACCCTGGAGGTCACTCCACAGTGCACTGAGATCTGCAAAGGATCCATAAGTGGAAAATCCTGTTCCAAAATATGTCTAGTCCGAGTCTACCCAACAGGACAAAGAGACAAAGCAGTCAAAATGTATGCCATTCTAGATGACCAAAGCAATAGGTCTCTAGCCACCTCAACCTATTTTGACATATTCAACATTAAAAGCCCCAGCTTCCCATACTCACTAAGGACTTGTGCGGGATTTGTGGAGACGGCGGGGAGAAGAGCATCCGGTTTCCAAGTTGAAGCGATGAACGGCGAGATCAGCTTGCCCTTACCAACTCTAATAGAGTGCAATCAAATCCCTGATCACAGATTTGAAATTCCTACTCCAGATGTCGCAATGCATCATGCACACCTAAAGCATATAGCCCACCTGATCCCAGAACTTGACCCACAGGCTAAGATAATATTGCTACTCGGGAGAGACATTCTACGAGTCCATAAAGTAAGACAGCACATAAATGGTCCTGGCAACGCTCCTTATGCTCAAAAGCTGGATCTAGGATGGGTCTTAATAGGAGAAGTCTGCCTTGGGAGTGTGCACAAGCCAGAGTCAGTTCATAATATGTTTACATGCACACTAGCCATTGAACGCCCCTCACTTTTCCAACCATGTGTCAACAACTTCCTCATAAAGGAGCTACCGTGTGCTTCCCATCTACCTTGTTCCTTTACAGATGTCTCTAGTGACAGCGACCAAGACCACTTAGGATGCACTGTCTTCCAAAGGACAAAAGATGACAATCAAGTAGCACTATCCATTGAAGACAAGCTGTTCTTGGAAATAATGGAACAAGATTTCGTGAAGGACAGCACTAACAGTTGGGTTGCGCCTCTTCCCTTCAGAACTCCGAGGCCACGCCTACCTAACAACAAGGTACAAGTACTTAAACATTTCTCTTCTCTTAGACGTAACTTCCAAAGAAGGCCAGAGATGAGAGAACACTTCTTTTCTTTCATGCAGAGAATATTTGAGAACAATCATGCAGAGATTGCACCACCCCTTGAAGCTCATGAAGAATGCTGGCACCTCCCAATTTTCGGAGTATATTATCCAAAAAAACCAGGTCAGATCAGAGTCGTGTTTGACTCTAGTGCTAAATATGAAGGCATCTCCTTAAACGATGTACTCCTGACAGGCCCTGACCTGAATAACAAACTGCTAGGGGTACTCCTCCGTTTCCGCAAGGATTCTGTCGGTCTGATTGCTGATATCCAACAGATGTTTCATTGCTTCCTTGTTAGAGAGAAGGATAGAAACTTCCTCAGATTCTTCTGGTTTAAAGACAATGACCCTTTAAAAGATGTCATAGAGTACCGCATGAGAGTACACATTTTCGGGAACAGCCCCTCACCTGCCGTTGCCATTTACGGTCTCAGACGTTCTGCTCAGGAAGGAGAGAGAGAATATGGGTCAGATACAAGACAGTTTGTAGAAAAAGACTTCTACGTAGATGACTGTTTGAAATCTTTACCTTCCAGTGATTCTGCAATCAGTCTCCTCAAAAGAGCCCAGGACATGCTCGCCTGTTCCAATTTGAGACTCCACAAGATTGCTTCAAACAGCAAAGAGGTTATGGAAGCCTTCCCTACTGAAGACCATTCTAATGACCTAAGAGATTTGGACCTGGGGTCAGATACTTTACCTGTCCAACGCAGCCTTGGACTTCTATGGGACTTAAAATCCGATACCTTCACCTTTCAAGTTAGCAAGGAAGAAAAACCTTTCACCCGCAGAATCCTGGATGCCATCTTCTTACAAGTAGGAACTGCTAGACTCACTCACGAGAGCCTTGTAACCTTCATGGCTGAAGTCACAGCCATCATCAATGCTAGACCTTTGACTCTAGTTCTGAGCGATCCAGAGGAACCATTCCTTCTCACTCCTGCAACCCTCCTTACCCAGAAGATTGGGAAAGTGAGTTCTCCTCCTGGTGAGTTCAGCACCAAAGATCTTTATAAACGTCAATGGAGACAAGTACAGTGCCTTGCCAATACATTTTGGGACAGGTGGAAGAAACAGTACATATCCACTTTACAACCACGGAACAAATGGCAAACTGTTAGGCCCAACCTGAAACTTGGGGATGTTGTTCTTCTAAAGGACAGTCAGTTGCAAAGAAATGAGTGGCCCCTAGGACTTGTCACAAAGACATTTCCAAGCGAGGATGGGAATGTCCGTAAAGTGGAAGTAAAGGTCTGCAGATCACAAGAGACCAAGCTGTTCCTTAGACCAGTGTGTGAACTCATTCTCCTGTTATCTCCTGATGACTGATAGTGGTATTAATCAATACCAGACGGGGAGTGTCATGTCTCCATACAGCTTCTCATAAATGTGTGCTAATTAATTCATATAGGGTTTGTCCTGTATTAAAACATGGTCAATTAGCGCCACCTTCTGACCACTTCCATATTGTTCTCTGTGTATGTTCAGCCTCTTTGTTACTCCTCCCCCTTGTGACCTCACTTATTACAAGAAGGGCAGTAGTTTCTAGAACTTGCCATGTTCACATGCTCTGCTGTACAAGATTATCTAAACTTCTACTATAGGCTGCATAGCCGGTAAGGCATTATTTCTTGCTGTTCTTTCATACCTATGTGATTATTACTAGCTATAGACATGCATTATGTGTATTTCTGTGTAGGCAGCTAGTTAGCAGTTCAGATGTAAAGTAAGGGCCTAGTCAGCTAACCTTGCAGACATGTTGTATGCTGTTCTATGATATGTATATTTGCAGTTCATGTACTTATTGTATTCTTTATGTTACTGGTTCACAGTTTCACACCAACTTACTTCGGCTCATTAAAGCTACAGATCATTACCTGGTCTCAATTTACTGAGTAGTAGGAGGGTGTTTATCTGCCTGCCAAGTCCATACACACCCCAGGGGTACACGTGGTAACGAGGACAGGACAGACACTGTTTTCCACTCTCACCATTTGGCCATCTCTGGTCTTTTTTTTCTAATAGGTATAGCAGTGGTATATCACACCCAAAAATTGGTGAATTTCACCCGAAAATGTAACAGACAAATTAGTGAATTTTTTTAACCTGTCTACTAGGTAGAGCAGTGGTATATCACACCCAAAAATTGGTGAATTTCACCCGAAAATGTAACAGACAAATTAGTGAATTTTTTTAACCTGTCTACTAGGTAGAGCAGTGGTATATCACACCCATAAATTGGTGAATTTCACCTGAAAATGTAACAGACAAATTAGTGAAATGACATAAAATAAAATACGTACAAATAAAAAAAAATAGATTTATGAGGTGGAGGACCATATAGAGTAGGAGTTTGAGGAGGCGGTGGACTTAGCGGTGTAGGTGGAAGCAGCGGTGGAGGAGGACGAGGTAGAGAAACACTGGTTTTTGGTTTTAATTTAATTTTTTTATTAGGGTACACTCCAAAAGAGTGTGAAATATCCAAAATACAAGAATGAGAATTGCGCTGCAGTATAACAATGGCTGGTTAAGGCCGGTATACATGTCTATTCTGCACAAGGTACGGACAAGTCCTGAGGGATCCATGCCTGGTTCATTTTAATGAATGTGAGTTTGTCCACATTGGCTGTGGACAGGTGGCTGCGCTTGTCTGTGATAACGCCCCCTGCCGTGCTAAACATTCGTTCAGATAATACACTGGCTGCAGGGCAGGCAAGCACCTCCAAGGCGTAAAGGGCAAGTTCAGGCCATGTGCCCAATATGGAGACCCAGAAGTTGAAGGGGGCAGACCCGTCATTCAGTACGTGTAGGCATGTGCACACATACTGCTCCACCATGTTGGTGAAATGCTGCCTCCTGCTAAGACGTTCAATATCAGCTGGTGGTGCTGGTTGTTGTGGCATGCTGACAAAGCTTTTCCACATTTCGGCCATGCTAACCCTGCCTTCTGAGGTGCTTGCGGTGCCCCAGCTGCATTGGCGACCTCCTCCTCCTCCTCTGCCTTCGCCTTGTGCTTCCACTGTGCCCCCGCTGTGAGGTGGGAATGCCACCAGCAGCACGTCTACCAGCAAGCGCTTGTACTCGCGCATCTTACAATCACGCTTCAGTGAAGGAATTAAGGACGGTACGTTGTCTTTGTAACGGGGATCCAGCAGCGTGGCCACCCAGTAATCAGCACAAGTTAAAATGTGGGCAACTCGGCGGTTGTTGCGGAGACACTGCAGCATGTAATCGCTCTTGTGTGCCAGGCTGCCCAGAGGCAACGAAAAGCTGTCCTCTGTGGGAGGTGTATCGTCTGTGTCCTTTGTATCCCCCCAGCCACACACCAGTGATGTCCATGAGCTGGTCTGGGTGCCACCTCGTCATCCTCCAGAACTGTGCCCTGGCTGGGCAATTGTGTACCTGGCGTTTGTGGGTGCAGGAACCCACCCTCGGAGCCACTTGTTAATGACTGGCCGGAAACCCTACGAAATGATCCCTCTTCCTCTTCCTCCCCATCCTCCTCCTGTGCCACATCCTCTTCCATCATCGCCAGCAGCATTTTTTCAAGGAGGCATAGAAGTGGGATAGTAACGCTGAGAACGGCGCTATCATCACTGGCCATGTTGGTGGAGTACTCGAAACAGCGCAACAAGGAACACCGGTCTCGCATGGAGGCCCAGTCATTGGGGGTGAAGTGGTGCTGTTCCGCAGAGCGACTAACCCGTGCGTGCTGCAGCTGAAACTCCACTATCGCCTACTGCTGCTCGCACAGTCTGGCCAGCATGTGCAATGTGGAGTTCTACCTTGTGGGCCCGTCGCACATGAGGTGGTGAGCGGGAAGGCCGAAATTACGCTGCAGCGCTGACAGGCGAGCAGCAGCAGGGTGAGAACGCTGAAAGCACGCACAGACGGCCCGCACTTTATGCAGCAGCTCTGACATATCGGGGTAATTTTTAAGGAATCTCTGCACCACCAAATTCAGCACATGCACCAGGCAAGGGATGTGCGTCAAACTGGCTAGTCCTAGAGCTGCTACGAGATTTCAACTATTATCACTTACCACCAGGCCGGGCTTGAGGCTCACTGGCACCAACCACTCATCGGTCTGTTGTTGAAGGCCTGTCCACAGCTCCTGTGCGGTGTGGGGTTTGTCCCCCTAACAGATAAGTTTTAAAACTGCCAGCTGTCGTTTACCCCTGGCTGTGCTGAAGTTTGTGGTGAAGGTGTTACGCTGACCGGATGAGGAGGCGGTAGAGGATGAGGAAGCGGAGTAGGAGGAGGAAGCAACAGGAGGCAAACTGAAGCGCCCTGCAATACTCGGTGGTGGAAGGACACGCGGCAAACTGCTATCTGCCTCAGGCCCACCCGCCACTGCATTTACCCAGTGTGCTGTTATGGAGATATAACGTCCCTGACCGTGCTTATTGGTCCATGTATCCATAGTGAGGTGCACCTTGCCACAGATTGCGTTGCGCAGTGCACACCTGATTTTATCCCCACTTGGTTGTTGTCACGACCATGGTCATGGCCGTGATTCCCGGAACCGCACGCAGTTGTCTGCGGTCTTGTCTTTGTCAATCACTGGTGAGGGCAGAAGTAGTTTGCCTCACGTGTGGTTGCCGCTTGCAACATGTTGTATTGGCAGTATAGCAGCCTGAGCTGTTGCTTGGCAGCTTGCTGTCAGGTGCATGCGGTTGCACCTGCAACCTGTCTTTGTAGGTGTGCCTTTTATCTGTTTGGTGTGCACAGGGTTTATATGTGTGTGTGCACTGTGACATTTTCCCTTCACTTGCGGTTGTCTGCGGCAACGTGTTGTTTGTGTATATGTGGTGGCAGTGTCTCGGCCTTCTGGCTGGCTCCCAGGACATGGTTGCCACGCATGTCGTTGCCCGCGGTAACAGCTGCAGTGTGATAGTTGTTTGTACACTTTCCCTTTAAGTGGCTGTCTTCCCTTGCCTGGTGTAGGAAGGGTTAATTCCCTTCCTAGTGTGTGAACACTGGGTGTGTCTGTGTGTGGGTGTGGCTACTTGGGGCTATTTAGCTCCTGCTGGATGCCAGTATCTGAGGGGTACTTCAGCCATGGTTAGCTGGAGTCATTCTCCTGGTTATATACCATCTGCCAGTGAGGGCCACCCTTGTGGTCATAAGTTATACATGATGTTGTGAAGATGTTTCTTTGGTCTCTTTGTTTATTGCAGCTTATGGTCCTGGGTTCCTGTGTGATGTGTGGTGTGTGCTGTGTCCGTTTGTGTTCTTGTGGACAGCAGCACTTGTACATGGGTTCCAGGCTTTGTGTCTGTGGCAGGTGGGTGTTGTACTTGTTTCATTTACCTGCCATTGCCATATGCTGTTTATGTTCCCCTTTCTTTGAAGCTTGGCCAGTGAGACTCCTCTTCGTCCGTATCTAGGAGGAACAGGTCGTCTTACTCTGCTCCTAGTCCAGGGACACCCTGAGGGCTAGTAGGAATCTTAGGTTCCAGAGTATGAGCCCTCCTACCATCAGGGTTGGCTCATACGGCTAGGAGACAGGGTCAGAATTAGGGACGTATTAGGAGGTGACCTGCTCCCTGATTCCTGTCCTGGCCTTGCAGCGACCATCATCTTCTGGCATCGCACGGCTGAGGGTTTTCCCCATCCTCAGCCGTGACAGTTGTGCAGGGAAGGGATGGCTCACCTGGAAAAGTAGTGGCGGCTGGGCACGACGTACCTTGGGACAGCCACCACCATAAGGCCTTTAATACTCTCCGTCTCCACCAGACGGAATGACAGCATTTCAAAGGCCAGTAATTTTGAAATGCTGGCATTCAGGACCAGGGATCGCGGGTGGTTAGGGGGGTACTTCCTCTTCCGCTCCAGTGTTTGGGAGATGGAGAGCTGAACGCTTCCGTGGGAGATTGTGGGGATGCTTGGTGACCCAGATGGTGGTGTTGCTGGCAGATCCTCTGTTTGCGGGGTGGCAGGTGGCACTGTCACTCCAGAGGTGGATGAAGAGGCCGAGACTGCAGCAGAAGAGGATGCAGGAGGAGCCAGAGACCTTTCTTGGTTTTTGAGGTGTCTACTCCACTGCAGCTCGTGCTTTGCACTTAGATGCCTGGTCATGCAGGCTGTGCTAAGGTTGAGAACGTTTATGCCTCGCTTCAGGCTCTGATTGCACAGTGTGCAAACCACTCATGTCTTGTCGTCAGCACTTCGTCTGAAGATCTGCCATGCCAGGGAACTCCTTGGAGCTGGCTTTGGTGTGCTCGGTCCCTTGCTGCGGTGTGCAGTAGCAGGCGTACTGTCTAGGGGACAGCCGCTCCGCTTTTGCACCCTGCTCCCTCTTCTGCTGTGCTGGTGGCTCTGTGCCGCATCTTCCTTCGAACTACATAGGTCACTCGCATAACCTTGATTTCATGTGGGGTCGAGGACCTCATCGTCCTCCACATCATCTTCCAGCCAGTCTTCACTCCTGCCCTCCTTGTCAGACTGCGCACTTTCGAAAGCCCCAGCAGTTTGCACCTGTGTTTCGTCATCATCTGATACGTGCTGCTATGGTCCTCCCATGTACTCATCTTGAAACATAAGTGGTTGGGCATCGGTGCACTCAATCTCTTCCACTTCTGGGGCAGGGATAGGTGGATGGCCCTGGGAAACCCTGCTAACAGAGTCATCAAAAAGCAGAAGAGACTGCTGCATGACTTGGGGCTCAGACTGTTTGGCTGATTTGCAAGGAGGTGAGGTGAAAGACTGATGAACATAGGCTGCAGGTGCCAACTCTGATCTTTCAGCAGGAGACTGGGTGGGAGACAATGTGAAGGAACTGGAGGCACTGTCAGCAACCCAATCTACTATCGCCTGTACTTGTTCTGGCCTCACCATTCGTATAGCCGCATTAGGCCCGACCAAATACCGCTGCAGGTTCTGTCGCCTACTCGCACCTGAGGAAGGAGTTTCACTTGTGTGTGTAGCTGGCACAGATCGACCACGTCCTCTCCCTGCAACAGGAGCTCCACCAGCAGCACCACGACCTGGGTCACGTCCTTTATTTGACGCTCTCCTCATATTTCTCAAATTTAGGATCTTGCCCTAAATGGGTGTTTGATTAATAGCAGAATAGAACCACAGTATCTAAAGTGTGCCTCTCACACGTACAGATTCAGACTAGGCCGCAATTAAAGATTTTTGCCCAAAATGGGTGTTTTTATTAATAGCAGAATAGAACCACAGTATGTAAAGGGTGTATCTCACACATACAGATCCAGACTAGGCCGAAATTAAAGATTTTTGGCCAAAAGTGGTGTTTTATTAATAGCAGAATAGAACCACAGTATCTAAAGGGTGTATCTCACAATGACATATGCAGCAAAGGCTGCAAAATTATTATTTTTGCTCAAAATGGGTGTTTGATTAATAGCAGAATAGAACCACAGTATCTAAAGTGTTTATCTTACACGTACAGATGTAGACTAAGCCGCAATTTAAGATTTTTGCCCAAAAAGGGTGTTTTTCTAATAGCAGAATAGAACCACAGTATCTAAAGTGTGTATCTCACACGTACAGATGCAGACCAGGCCGCAATGAAAGATTTTTGCCCAAAATGGGTGTTTTATTAATAGCAGAATAGAACCACAGTATCTAAAGTGTATATCTCACAATGCAAAATTAATTTTTTTGTCCAAAATGGGTGTTTTTTTATAATAACAGAATATGACAGCAGTATATAACGCTTGAATTTCACACGTGTAAATGCAGCAAGGGCCGTAAAGTTGTGTATTTTGCACAAAAAGCATGTTTTTTAAAACCCAGAAAATTATAGCTGTATTTTTAGCTTAAATTGCACACCGACTAATGCGCCAGAGGACCAAAATGAAGGTTATTGCCAAAAATTGGTGTTTTTTCAAAGCCAGAAAATTATTGAAGTATTTTAAACTTGTTTTTAACAATCACAGATGCAGCAAGGGCTGTAAAATATTTTTTTTGCCCAAAAAGGGTGTTTTTTTTACTAACAGAATATGAAAGCTGTATATAACACTTGCATTTCGCACGTGCAGATGCAGCAAGGGCTCTAAAATTGTGTATTTTGCCCAAAAAGAGTGTTTTTAAAAACCCAGAAAATTATAGCTGTATTTCTAGCTTAAGTTGCACACGGACTAATGCTGCAAAGGCACCAGATGTAGGATATTGCCAAAAAAGGGTGTTTTTTTAAAACCAGATTGTTATTGCAGTATTTCAAGCTTGAATTTGAAAAGCACAGATGCAGTGCTGGTGCACTGAGCTTGCATTAAATGGCCGCCGCCGCCCACCTAACTAACAGACGGATAAAAAAAATAATTCTCTGTCACTGAGCTCAGGGCAGGGTAAAAAGATTGTGCACTGCACCCACGCAACTAAATCTATGTAGATCGCTGAGTTTAATTGGAATTCTGACAACAGATTCTGTCCTATTCTCTTCCTTTACAGCAGCAGCATCCTCTTCCTACACTAAGCACAGCAGAGTGACGTGCAGTGCTACGTGACTCCAGCTTTTATAGAGGCTGGGTCACATGCTGCACTGGCCAATCACAGCCATGCCATTAGTAGGCATGGCTGTGATGGCTTCTAAGGTCACACAGTTAAACGCTTGTTGATTGGCTGCTCTGCAGCCTTTCAAAAAGCGCCAAGAAATTGCCGAACCCAAACTTTTACTGAAATGTTCGTGTTTGGGTCCGGGGTCCAAAAATCCTAAAGTTCGGTACGAACCCGAACTTTACAGTTCGGGTTCGCTCAACCCTACCCATTGGTATATCACACCAGTAGAAATTATTTGTTTCAATAGCGTTTGTCACTCTGTGTAGCTGAGGTAACGCAGCAAAACCGCAAACAAATGCTGCACTCCCACATGGAAGAATAATATATTTCAACTATATGTAAAAAAAACATTCTTAATATATTTTTTTCAAATATATTGACATATATTTTAAATACTACAATTTTGGCCGTTTTCAATATATTTCAAAAATATATTGCAATATATTTGTGGATATATTTTTCAATACATGTTCCAATGCATGCTGAAACATATTTTAAAAATATATTTAGGCATGCATTGTGAAATATGCTGTGAATATATAATAGAATATATATCACATGCATTTATAAACGTATTTAGTAATATATTACTGTGGCCATAAATACAGTACAGACCAAAAGTTTGGACACACCTTCTCATTCAAAGAGTTTTCTTTATTTTCATGACTATGAAGGCATCAAAACTATGAATTAACACATGTGGAATTATATACATAACAAACAAGTGTGAAACAACTGAAAATATGTCATATTCTAGGTTCTTCAAAGTAGCCACCTTTTGCTTTGATTACTGCTTTGCACACTCTTGGCATTCTCTTGATGAGCTTCAAGAGGTAGTCCCCTGCAATGGTCTTCCAACAGTCTTGAAGGAGTTCCCAGAGATGCTTAGCACTTGTTGGCCCTTTTGCCTTCACTCTGCGGTCCAGCTCACCCCAAACCATCTCGATTGGGTTCAGGTCCGGTGACTGTGGAGGCCAGGTCATCTGGCGCAGCACCCCATCACTCTCCTTCATGGTCAAATAGCCCTTACTTTCAAAGTTTTCCCAATTTTTCGGCTGACTGACTGACCTTCATTTCTTAAAGTAATGATGGCCACTTGTTTTTCTTTACTTAGCTGCTTTTTTCTTGCCATAATACAAATTCTAACAGTCTATTCAGTAGGACTATCAGCTGTGTATCCACCTGACTTCTCCTCAACGCCACTGATGGTCCCAACCCCATTTATAAGGCAAGAAATCCCACTTATTAAACCTGACAGGGCACACCTGTGAAGTGAAAATCATTTCAGGGGACTACCTCTTGAAGCTCATCAAGAGAATGCCAAGAGTGTGTAAAGCAGTAATCAAAGCAAAAGGTGGCTACTTTGAAGAACCTAGAATATTACATATTTTCAGTTGTTTCACACTTGTTTGTTATGTATATAATTCCACATGTGTTAATTCATAGTTTTGATGCCTTCAGTGTGAATCTACAATTTTCATAGTCATGAAAATAAAGAAAACTCTTTGAATGAGAAGGTGTGTCCAAACTTTTGGTCTGTACTGTATATTTAAAAATTTATTTTGGAAGACATTGTGAAATATGCTGTGAATATGTTCTAGAATATATATTACATGCATTTATAAATGCATTTAGTAATATGTTACTTTGGCCATAAATATATATCAAAATGTATTTTGGAGTGTACTGTGAATATGTTCTGGAATATTATGTTAAATGTACTTCTGAATGCAAAATATATGAGGGAGAAATAAAAAGAAAACACTTTACTATTATATTCTGAAATGCATTTGTAATGTATTTTATATATCATAGACCTATAAAATCGTCAAGTATTATGCCCCTTTCACACGGGAGAGAATTCCGCACAGGTGCAATCCTGAAGTGAACGCATTGCACCCACACTGAATCCGGACCTATTCACTTCAATAGGGCTGTGCAGATGAGCGGTGATTTTCACTCATCACTTGTACATTGTTTGAAAATCGCATCATATTCTATATTTAGCGTTTTTCACGCAAGCAGGCCCCCTAGAAATGAATGGGGCTGCGTGAAAATCGCATAGCATCTGCAAGCAAGTGCAGATGCAATGCGATTTGCACACATGGTTGCTAAGGAGATGAAGGATGAGTGACCCGGGACCCCATTTACTTTATTATTTTCCCTTAAAACATGGTTATAAGGGAACATAATAACATTCTTAATACAGAATGCTTACTAAAATGTGCCTTGAGGGGTTAAAAAAAAAAATTAACTCACCTCATCCAATTGTTTGCGCACCTGTGATCCTCTTCTTTGTTTTTCTTAAAGGACCTGCAAAAGAACCTTTGATGACGTAATCGTGCTCACCACGTGCTGAGCGTGGTGACATCAGCGCAGGTCCTGCTGAATGAAGATAGAAGGATCTTATGTCATCAAAGGTCCTTTTGAAGGTCCTCAAAGAAGAAGAAAGAAGACAATGCCTGGCTGTGTGATCAAGTGGATGAGTTAATTTTATTTATTTATTTTAACCCCTCAAGGCACATTTTAGAAAGCATTCTGTATTAAGAATGTTATTATTTTCCATTATAACCATGTTATAAGGGAAAATAATAAAATCTACACAACACCGAATGGTCTGGGTACCACATTCAGTTTTTTCCTCACGCGCGTGCAAAATGCATTGCACTCGCACTGAAATAACCGAACAATGCAATCGCAGTCAAAACTGACTGAATTGTGTACGCACTCGCACCCGGGATGCATCCGGAGCAAATCCGGAACACCCGTGTGAAAGAGGCCTTTCTGGTAGTTTTTATAATATATTTCCAATGCATTTCAAATATAATCCACTACGTTAAAAAATGTATAGTATTCAATTCCAAAACATTTTCTGAATGAAGACAAAAAACAGTACAATAAACAAATCTTGTATTATATTATTATCATGTAAAAATACAATAGAATACAATAGAAAAACACTTGTACAACACTCTGTTAACATTTTTGAAACTTAATTGCATTATAAAAATTATTTCTGTAAATCTGCTGAGGTCGTCACTGTTTCCTTCAGTCGATATTTTAATTCTGCAATTCTCCTGTTAACGGGCATCACTTATGACTTTTTGAAGTCCCCCGAAAATTTTTCTAAAGTTGCAGCTTTAAGAAGTAAATCTTATTAGATATTCAAAAGCACTGTAACAGATGCAAAAGTAAAGTAAACTAACAATTAGGGATGCACCGATACCACTGGT
Source organism: Bufo bufo (assembly GCF_905171765.1). NCBI lineage: Eukaryota > Metazoa > Chordata > Amphibia > Anura > Bufonidae > Bufo > Bufo bufo. The sequence continues at coordinate 97,716,777 of NC_053395.1, forward strand.
TCCAGACCAAGTACGAGTACAGATACTTTACGATGCCAATTACTCATACATTTTATACTTTGTTTAAACAATGCAGACTAATGATTTTAGAACAGTGATGGAGCACCAGGGCCCAGTCCTAGCTGCAAATGTTGCATTACTAGTAGTTCGCCACTGACTCCAAGCTGTAGGGGGACTACAAATCCCAGCAATGCATTATACATTAATGCAGAGTAATATGAAACTACATACTATGTGTTCCAGGATGCTTGCCTGATATCCCAAGAGGCTAGGACTCAGGAGGGCTCTGTGGGATCTTAGTGGGCTGTTCAGGGTCTCCGGACCAAGGGTGTTGAATTTCTACTATCCAAAATCAGGTTGTCTTTTTGTATATTTAGCCCTGTTGCGGACTAGCAAGGCTAAATGTTCAGCAAGCAGCAGCCAGGTCCATGCTCATCTGGAGGACCCGGGAGCATGGCAAACATTTCAGGATGCAGAGCGGCGGGCAGAGCAGAGAATGTCTGTTCTCCTTGCTGCTCTCTGTGATCAGTGAGTGCTGTGCTCACAGTGCCAACTCCTATATTCCTTTGATGCTATGTTAACCGATTGCCATCTGTCCACTGTAAATTCATAGGAGGACTGCAGACACTTCCCAGCGGGTGGATGTGCCTGTATGTCATTTCTTTTCTGCAGGCGCGCAAGCAGAATTCCGCCGGGCATGTAAACAGCCGATACTGACTGTTACATACACTGGAGTAACTATAGGGGTCGCACCCCTGGCCCCTAAGCCCAGAGGGCCCCTTTTGCCAGTGGTGCTGTATATTTCCCTTTATAAGATGCAATGCATTGTATAAAGTGAATACTAGTGAGCGCTTTCATTATGGAAGCGCTAACTAGTCTGCAGGAGGAGGGGGAGAGAAGTTCTGTGAGCGCTGTCCAGTACTTACCCCTCCTCCTGCTCGCTCTTCTCAGGACCCTGAGAAGAGAAGACAGCCGGGAGACCGCCGGACCTGGAGAGTGGCTGCAGAGCAGGAGAGGTAAGTTAATTTCTTTATTTTTAAGACTGGTCTGAGGTCTGCTATGTGGAGGCACATAAGGGGGCATTATACTTTGTGGAGGCACATAAGGGGGAATTATGGGGGGGTTTGGAGGTCTGCTATGGGGGTCTGGAGGTCTAATTGGGGGTCTGAAGCTCTGGTCTGAGGGCTAATGGGGTCTGGTCTGAGTTCTGATATGGGGTCTGGTGGTCTGGTCTGAGGTCTGATATGGGGTCTAGAGGTCTGGTCTGAGGTCTGATATGGGGTCTGGAGGTCTGGTCTGAGGTCTGATATGGGGTCTGAAGGTCTAATGGGGGGTCAGGTCTGAGAGGTCTAATGGGGGTCTTATTTGAGGTCTGATATTGTGGCAGGGTCTGATCTGCGGTCTAAAACTTGAGTCTGATATGGGGTCTAACATAGAGGTCTAAAGGGGGTCTGATCTGAGATGGAGGGGTGTCTCATCTGGGGTTTTATATGGGGTCTGATCTGAAAGGTACGGGAGTTAGTTTTTGTACTGGTACATAATAAAGGGGTATTTTTGTACTGGCACACTGTGTGGTACCAGAATTTTCATGGGGACTGTTTCTGCAGGATAGTATTGGGTGGCACAGTATTTAGGGGGGGGGGAGGTCGGGGTGTTGAGAAGGTGGAAGGATGATGGAAAAGTAGGAAACTAAGATGTGTTTGCAAAAGGGATTCGGTCACCTCGTTTTACCCTATAGAGCTGCGGACATGCACGGCTAGATCGCCGCTAGCATGTCCGCAATATACCTGTCCTATATTTTATAGTGTAAAAAATGATTTTATTTATATGCAAATCATCCTGGTAAGGTGCCCAAGGGGCTGTACTAACTGTTCTGGAGCCCAGCCACGCCCCCTGTGAATGAGCCCAACCACGCCCCCTGTGAAGGAGCCCAGCACCGCCTGCGTCCGCCGAATCTCCTTCTTGCTCACGCATGCGCAGTGCCGGCATAGTGTTCCTTCCCTGTGCTGGCATCAGCCTCAGGGAAGGAGCTGCGCATCGCGAGATTACGGCGATCTGACTTTGTGAGCAAGGAGGAGATTCCTGGATGCAGGCGGTGCTGGGCTCCCTCTCAGGGGAGCGTGGCTGGGCTCCAGAACGGTTAGTACAGCCCCTTGGGCACCTTACCAGGCTGATTTGCATATATTGAAAATAATTTTTTACACTCAATAAAAGCACTCAGATATGGGACAGGTATATTGCGGACATGCTTGCGGCGATCTAGCCATGCATGTCCACAGCTCTATAGGCTAAAACAAGGTGACAGAATCCCTTTAAACTTTGCAGAGACGAGACACAGCTGGAAGAAGTCACCATGGCGGTCTGGTCTGAAAGGACAAGATGAGGAAAGAGAATATCAGAGGAGACATCACTGAATGTAAGAGGTACATATGTGGGGCTGTATTAATCTCTATATTCTGTAGCGCTGTATGTAATGTTTTCCAAGTATGTCTTTAAAGGGGTTGTCCGCTTTTTATTTCTGTACGAGCGCTGTCTTCTCTGCTGTGTTTACCTGAGTAGGTAAACAGAGAAAACAGCTCTCATATGAGCGCTACCCTCTCTTCAGACCCCCGCCGATCTGATATTGATGACCTATCCTGAGGATAGGTCATCAGTATTAAAAGCAGGACAACTCCTTTAACAGTAGGACTAGAGTGAATGGGTTAGGTTGCGAATTTGGCATGGCCATACCCCTTGCCACAAAAGGCTAGGCCATACCCCTTGCCACAAAACACAGAGGGAAGGGGGGGCCCAAGCTGAACTCTTGCACCAGGGCCCATGAGCCGTTAGCTACGCCCCTGGTTACGTAGAAGTGTTTGGCCAGCATTACAGCCAGCCAATCGCTTGTATTACAATGTAGAGTGTGCCAACCCTCTGCTGCCATGGCCCCCCTCCACTATCAGCAGCACAGCGACTTTCTATACAAAGAACGGAGGAGAGATCAACATTCCCCTACTGCGGATCACTCTTCTCTCCCTGAAGAGGGAAGCAATGTGTATTATATCAATTCCTCCTTTAACTATCATCATCATGGCTGCCATAGCCAGAGAAGAAGCGGGTGGAGCAGATCTCTGCTTCATCCGCTTCTTTGGGGGTCCCAAGGTTACATAGGTGTCTTAGAGAAACTTGTCTCCATAAAGAGGACCTGTCGGTGTATATTGGCTATCACATAGGGGGCTTGTTAAAAAAAAAAAGTTTAAAAACAATTAGGTTCATATAAAATAAAAAAAAAGGGTATTCTCATCTCAGACATATGCCCCCATTTTCTGATAGGTGCGGGTCCCACCTCTGGGATCCACACCTATATCGAGAAAGGAGCAGGGAATGCTGTGGCTGGAGGACCCCAGATTTCCCGGGGTCCGTCCACCACCCAGCGCTTCTCCCCGCCTCTCCCATAGAAGTGAATAGGAACGTACCGCGCATGCGCAGCCCATGCTCCCATTCATTTCTATGAGGCCGATGGAAATAGCCAAGCCAGTGCTCGGCTATTTTAGGCGGCCCCATAGAAATGAATGGAGGGCGGCTGCGCATGCGCAGTGTGCCCTCCTTCACTTTTAGGGCTCCGTTCTTCATATAGGTGCGGGTCCCAGCGGTGGGACCCGCTCCTATCAGAAACTGGGGGCATATTCTAGCAATCTATCCCCATTGTCTGAGATGGGAAAACCCCTTTAAGTAAAAACACACCCCAAAAAATTAATTCCCCGACCCCTGCATATAAAAACGTAAATATGCGTCTAGTGTGCCAATGTGTGGTGATTAAATAACACCAAAAGAAAGCTCTATCTGTCCCCAAAAAATTCATCAAATTCATTTCACTAAGTCTACATGCACGCAATTGTGTGCCCCCCGTGGTCATATTGCTGCCCGCATACGGCGGGTCCGCAATACATGGGTACCGGCTGTGTGCAGCCTGCATCACGGATCACAGACACATTCACTTCAATTGGTCTGTGATCCGGGAGATACAGTGCAGAGCGCTTCCGTGGTGTTTATGGCTATGCCTCTGCACCGCAAAAAAGTAGTGCATACACTACTTTTTTGTGGAACGGACTGATCGCGGACCCATTCAAGTTGAATGAGGCAGGATCCGTCTGTGGCAGCCACACGGATGTTCCAGTGCATTGGGGACCACAAATTGCACGGAACGGTCATGTGCATGAGACCTTAAGCGTTATCTGACTGAATAAATGTCAAAGCCCCGCAGTGCCGAATACTGAAAAATGACCGGGACAAGAAGGGGGAACACCCCGGTCAGTAAGTGGTTAAGATTTATTTTTCTTTCAAAATGTCTGCTGGGAGGGGATGAGTGACTAAATCCTACCTGGGCACCAGTTTGTATTATAACAATATGTGTGATGCACCAGTCCCCCTGCCCTTTCATAACCTCTCTACATACAGTATAATGCATTCACTCTATTGAGATAAAGTCTGTACTATATACATATGAGGCTATTGACTAAACTGTTAGAAGGGTGAGGGATAAATATTACACCACCAGGGATCTCAAGTCTCCCGGACGTTCAGGGAGTCTCCCGCTATTAGATAGCGGCTCCCTGATGCCTGCATGTGAAACAATATATCCCTGAAAGGTTTACTGATAGCAGAGCACAGAGATAAGAGAAGTGACAGGACACAGAGTTTAGATTACAGGTTGAATTAACCCTTTAGGGTCAAATTGGCTTCTCAAGGAGATATATATGTTAAAAGCATCCCTTCTTCTGTCTCATTCAGTAGCTATATAACTTTTGAGAGAGATGTATTTTTTTAAAATACATTTACACATTTAACCCTCCATTTTAATTATATTATTTACCCCAGTGTTAAATTCACACCCCCTGGATGCTTGTTTTTTTCCTACAGTGGGGTAGATAATTACACACAGGTTTTTAAATTATAAACTTCCTGACTCAGACCAAGAGCCGACTCAGCGAGTCAGCAAGTGAATCGAAGCATCCGCGCATGCGCATTGCGCAACCTAAGCTTCTGTTCACTTGCTTCTTGTCAGCTCAGCGAATGAACCGAAGATTCGATTCATGAATCGGTTCATTTGAATGAACTGATTCAAATGAACCGATTCATGTGAAAGATCCGAACTTCCCATCTCTAGTTTACTCGCAGTAAACCTTTCCGGCAACCTGTAGCAGTGTCCCCTTCTCGGCGCGTGCGCACAGTGCAAGAAGAAGCCAATGCCAGCAGTCCGCAACGGCGCATCAGGCTGAGCCTGTGACCACGCGCGGGATTTCAAAGCGGGAGGAGGGAGAGGGAGGGAGAGGGAGAGGCGGCACTGAGGAGTAGAAGGCGGCGCTGGGCACGAACGGCAATGCGTGCGGCCGGGCACCATGCATCCACAGACCTCCCCTGCTTGGGCACCTTAATTCAATGATTGACAGGTTAGTAAAACCTGTTTTTCCGCAGAATAAAGCCACAAATAGCTTTTTTTAAGGCCACCTTAGAAATCAGAATGCTACCCTGGACATGAGCATATGTTTAGCTCACAGGGCTTATAGGTGGTGACAGAATCCCTTTAATCATATACATAAATATGATAATTTGGGGCAGGGTAATGAGCCCAGTCCTCCACACCATAGAGCAAAGTGTGCAGATACTGCATATGTGTCACGACTGTAAGTGAGCAACTAGAGCATACACAGAAAATAGAGCCACTGACCGGACCCAAACTAGGGAGGATAAAGGGTGACCCCTGTCAGACCCTCAAAGCTTTCCCTATGCTGCTAAGCACATACCCGGATCCTAATGGTGGAACGAGGCATGCCCGCGTACCTAAGACTGATGACCACTGTAACCCCTACAATAGTGGAAGGGGCACGGCCACCGGTGCCCTGCTCAGTATATGGAGGGAACCGTGGTCGCCTCGGATCCGGTCAGAAAACAAACAGATACACTACAATGTCTGCACACTTAGCTGAAGGTGCTGCGGCAGCAGAGAAGACGGATCCAAAGACAGGTGGCAATATCCGGAGTACTTGCTGCAGCAGAACAAAGGTCCAGTGAAAAGATAGCATACAAGTGAAGATACTCAAGCAAGAGCTACAACTCAAATGAGAAATATAATCCACACTCTACAAAAGGAGGAGGGGTGATTTAAAGACAGAGAAATCAAACATAGGAGGAACAGCTGGAAGGAAGGAAACAGAAAGTAATGACCTCATCCCAGGGGCGGAGAAACAGAGCAGTGAGAACTCCTCCAAGCTCTGGTAGTGACATAATCACAGGGGTGGAGAAACAGAGCTGTGAGAACGTCTCAAAGCTCTGGTAGTGACAATATGTTTGGAAAATGTAATAAAAAGTTTGTGAAAGAAAAAAAAAGAAACCCTCCCTGAAATGAGAAGTGCACCTCCCTGAAATAAATTTTTGCAGGTTGGGATGTCTGCACCACTGGAACATACTATATACTAGCACTTAGGAAGATGGAATCACTAGACTGAACTGGGAGCAGGGCAGAGAATAATATATACATTAGGGAGACTGAGTGCAGAGCTCATGCTGCATGGTGACTGGAGGGAAGCCATCTTACAGGACTGTGTGCACAGCTCATGCTGTATGGTGACTGGAGGGAAGCCATCTTACAGGACTGTGTGCACAGCTCATGCTGCATGGTGACTGGAAGGAAGCCATCTTACAGGACTGTGTACAGAGCTCATGCTACATGGTGACTGGAGGGAAGCCATCTTACAGGACTGTGTGCATAGCTCACGCTGTATGGTGACTGGAGGGAAGCCATCTTACAGGACTGTGTGCACACCTCATGCTACATGTGCAATGAGCAGGACACTGGGTCAGTGGGCATGCTATCCAGTGGGTCAGTATATATGTGTATAAGTTTGTGACGCCAGTTGCAGCTTGCGCAGGTACTGTAGCAGGGCCCTTTGAGATGTTATGAGCTCACGTACCGGGTAAGGAATGCCAGAGGGTGATATTGTCTCTGTATAGCAGATATGGTAGTGTCAACGGTGTCTCCTACCTGAGGTACGGCTGGACTCCTGTATCCTGGCTCACATGCAACAAAATTGAGTGTTGTTAATAGGAGTAATTGAGGAATGATGGAAATCCACACAGATAATAGGGTCCAACTTGGTGATATGATATGCAGCTTTGATCCATACAAGTATACAGCAATAGTCTAGGGTCCCAGCAGGTTTTGGCAATATGTGGCAGGAATTTATATGTATTCTGCATCTGATCATATGCCTAGAGAATCTGGCAGGTATCTATCTTCTGCTCTGTCTGTGGTCTGCTTGGTTTGGGTCTGACTAGCTGGTGAGGTACTTATCTTCTCTTTGCCTTTGGATCTTTACTTACAGGACTGCTCGCAGGCTATGGTGGAGGCTTCCTGGAGATCTGATAGTTCTGTGAAGGGCTGCTTTCTCTGTCCACCAGCTGAGGTAAGGGACTCAGGCTGGGAAGGTTGATCTTGGGCCTCAGCAGAGGCTTGAATCCTTGGTTGGGGTCCCTGTTTCTGGGAGCTCCTACTAACACAGCCTACCCCAGAAGGGGGGCTGGTTACACTGCCTAGAACTTTCTTTCCTCCCCCTGAAGTAGGATGTGGGAACATTCCACTCCTCCTCAGACAGGGGGGAGCTAGACTGGAATGGACTATTCCAGCCTAGATCTATTAACTAACCATGGTCTGCTTACATATTGCTGCCACCTGCTGGTGTACATTACAGCAAATATACAATATAACAGGCCTGGAAAATGTACAATATGGAGAGAGTGATGCAAACTTATACCAGATGACAATATGCATATACCTAACATTATGAAGCAGGGGAACAGAAGTTTAGTGACATACTTCAGGATGTTACACATGGTGACTGGAGGGAAGCCATCTTGCAGGACTGTGTGCACAGCTCATGCTGCATGGTGACTGGAGGGAAGCCATCTTACAGGACTGTGTGCACAGCTCACGCTGTATGGTGACTGGAGGGAAGCCATCTTACAGGACTGTGTGCACAGCTCATGCTGCATGGTGACTGGAGGGAAGCCATCTTACAGTACTGTGTGCAAAGCTCATGCTGTATGGTGACTGGAGGTAAGACATCTTGCAGGTCTGTGTGCACAGCTCATGCTGTATGATGACTGGAGGGAAGCCATCTTACAGGACTGTGTGCACAGCTCATGCGCTATGGTGACTGGAGGGAAGCCATCTTACAGGACTGTGTGCACAGCTCATGCTGTATGGTGACTGGAGGGAAGCCATCTTACAGGACTGTGTGCAGAGCTCATGCTGTATGGTGACTGGAGGGAAGACATCTTACAGGACTGTGTGCACAGCTCATGCTGTATGATGACTGGAGGGAAGCCATCTTGCAGGACTGTGTGCACAGCTCATGCTGTATGGTGACTGGAGGGAAGCCATCTTACAGGACTGTGTGCACAGCTCATGCTGCATGGTGACTGGAGGGAAGACATCTTGCAGTTTTCCCTCTCTTGCCTGGTAAGCTGAGCTCCTCCCACAGAGCTGCTGTACTCTCCAGTCTGTGCTGTTTGTATGCACTGTGGGGACTGTGCAGCCAGGGGGGATTTTATATTATAAGAGATTGTCTGAAGGCACAGAAATCTGATCTCCCCCCACCACACACAGTAAAACTAGTATAAAAAGAAATTATTTTATATCTAATGTATGTAAGTGATATTGGAGATACATTTTTTCTCTCTCTCTCTCTCTTATATTTATATACTGCATCTATCTATCTATCTATCTATCTATAATTTATCAATGTGTGTGTGTGTGTGTGTGTGTATATATATATATATATATATATATATATCTTCTATCTATCTATAATTTATCAATGTGTGTGTGTGTATATGTATAGCAGGCTGGATTTCCAGCCTGCATTTGTGGGAGGGGCATAGGGTATTTAGCCGGCTCACGCCCTCCCTCTGGTGTCGGCATCGCTCAGTGCATCTCGTGTTACGGCGACGTCATACGAGTGCGACTTCCGGTTCCGGCTAGACTGACGAGGCAGACGCTGCGGCGGTACGTTCCTCCCGGGCGGCGCTCCTTCTGGGTAAGTTACTCCGGGCTCGCCGCCGCACTCCATCTCCGGCCGCCCACCTCCGCTTCCCCCACCGACGCGTCTCCTCTGCTGCGCTCCTCTGACCACGCCATCTAAACTCCGTGCGGCCGCGGCCGTCGCGCCCGGTCTGTTGGGAGCGCGCATCTCTGGCGTGGCCGGCGGGGGAGCGGTGCAGCAGAAGACGGGACACTTGGTGCGGTCCGCTCAGGCAGCGCTGGGGCAAGATTCAGCTGGGGCACACCGGAGCTGGCTGCTTCAGGTTCCCCGCGTCCAGTCTCCTCCACAACAAGCCATTGCTCCAACCGTCGCATCGCGGGGGGTCCCGCGCGTCTCCCCCCCCTCCCGGGCTGATTCCTCCTCCTTGTCCAGGCCTTGGGGGGGCGGCAGACGGGGACGCAGGGACGCCACTCCACGACTTCCCCGATGCGTTCCACGGTGGAACGCATCGGCATTCCGCCCATCTCCCGGAGCTCCACCACTTCCCCGGTGCGTTCCACGGTGGAACGCATCGGCATTCCACACGTCGCTTCAGTCATAAGGAAGCCCCCCATATTCCCAACCTCCCTGCGCTCCACCGTGGGGCACCCAGGGGGAACCCCTAATCCTGGGCTCCAATATGGAAGGCATACCACGCCCACTCCTGGTGCCCTGACCACTTTTTTCCCCACATGTGTTTTTTCAATGAAGTGTTACATGAAAAGCCCAGAATACGCTTGGGCGGACATGTTGCGGGGATGCCATGGCCGGGCGGCTCGGTCTTGCGGTGCGGCCGGGCGTTCCGGGAGCAGCCACATGGGCCGGTTGCTAGGCACGCAGCGGTTTCGCCCCTGGGAGAGAGAAAAAGAAAAAAAAAAAAAAAAAAAAGGTTGTGCAGATATGTTCCGTTTTCTCTCACCTGTTTTCTATTGTACCTGGTCGCCATGGTTTTCCTCCAAGGATGTCCAGGTGGTCTTCTCTTCCTGTCTTGTTCTAATATGGTTCTCTCCGTATCCTGTAGCCTGATACCGTCAGGTTCCTTTTCGGGGTCTCGCCCGACACGTCCAGGCTCACTGCCTGTCCAATCACCTGATACTTCAGGTCCGGTTGCCTCATACGTCCGGGGTTTTGCTTTTATCATGTACTCCCTCCTGATCCGTTCTAGTGTTTTTTTCCGATATGTCCAGGATTGGCTCCACGTCTTCCTGCCTGATACGTTCTGGAGGTTCTCTGTGTCTTCGGCCTGATACGTTCAGGTTTCTTTTTTGCGTGTCTGTTTGCCTGATACGTCCAGGTTTCCGTTTTCATGTCCGTCTACCTGATACGTTCAGGTTTCCATCTTCGGCACTGTCTGCCTGATACGTTCAAGCTTCTTTTTTCGTGTCTGGTTGCCTGGTACGTCCAGGTTTCCGTTTTCATGTCCGTCTACCTGATACGTTCAGGTCTCTTTTCTTGTGTCTGTTTTGCCTAGTACGTCCAGGTTTCCGTTTTCATGTCCATCTACCTGATACGTTCAGGTTTCCATCTTCGTCACTGTCTGCCTGATACGTTCAGGTTTTCCGTTTTTTCATGTCTGTCTGCCTGATACGTTCGGGTTTTCTGCTTCTGGTTTCTGCCTGTTACGTTCAGGCCCTCGTCATGTCCTCTTGCTGGTCAAGCCTTCATCATGTCCTCCCTCCTGTTACGTTTGGTTCATGTCCCGTCTGGTCAGTCCTGTTTGTGACTTTCATCTTTTTCAGAATCATCCTTGGGGTCGCCATCTCACTCCGTCACTTTCCTCTCTTACTGTCCTGTTGCATCCTTCTTCTTCCCCAGGTGTACCTATCACGGTCAGTTCAGGTTTCTTTATCTGTCACGCTTGGGGCCCGTTGCTCGCCATTTGCCAGCACGCACGGGTCATGTCTCCTCACTGCCTGCCACACTGGTCAACTCCATGCTGGCAGCCAGTTGGGGCCTCGTTTCCAGTCGCGTCTCGGCTCTCGGTTTGTTCAGGGCCCGGCGTATTCGTTCACTTGTTCACGTCAGGTCCTTTTCCTCACTACCTGACACGCTCAGGCCGCTCGGTTTTTCGTGTTTTCTTTCAGGTTGTCCTCCCATCGCCTGATTTCGTTCAGGATTTCTTGCATTTTCGGCCTGCCACCTCCAGGGTTCGTTTTTCCTGTTTCATCATCACGTAAGTTTCGTCTTGTCAGCAGATGTTGGGGTACATCTCCCCGCAGGTACCAGTAAAAAATTTTGTATTTTTTCCTCACTTACCAATCCCAGATTCGCAGGGTGGGAAGTTCACTCTCTCCGCGGGCTTCCGAATTTTTGTTCGATTCCAGGTTTCCTAACTTTTTTCCATCCTAAACTTTCTAAGGCTCCAGGTAAGAAAAAAAAAAAAAAAAAATTAGTTTTGGGGTTGCACGAGGGGTTGTCAATTCACGTCAGATCCTTCCACAGGGTCCGGTCTTCTTCGGGCAACATGTCGCATGTCTCGGATATTGAGGACTCACTGTCCATCCCTGAGTCAGCGGTCTCGGAAGCAGCCAGCCGCGCATCTTACAGGCATTGGACCATCCCCAGGATGCTCGCGGAACTGAAGAAAAAAGGGATCCGCCATTCAGCATCGGCACGGAAGGCAGAACTGTATCATCTGCTCTTCCCTGAATCTCCCAGGGCTTCTGAACCACCCGGAGCCTCCGAAGATCTGGTCTCCATGTCGACCATCCAGCTCTCCCTGACCCAACTCCATGCGACCATCAACAACATGGCATCTTCGATGTCACACATCGACTCCAGGCTCCAGGCCGTCGAGAGCAAGATGGCTACGCCTCCTCCTCCGCCAGAGGCCGAAGCCGTGCCTTCTACTTCCCAGGCCAACGTCCCAGGTACAGGTCTGGCCTCTCCCGACATCGCCCCAGCGTTCTTCGTTTCAGAGAACATCAGGCGGGATATCCTGGCAGGAAAGGATATCAATTTGGCCGCCATCCTAATCTCCACCCATGATACGGTCGAAAACCGGACAATCGCCTGCGGTGATGTCTCGGTGGTGCTGAGGTCTAGAGACGTCCGCCTCAACAAGAAGCTGTCCATCCCCGAGTTTATGCTGACCTTCAGCCTGTACCGGGACATAGTGTGCTCCATTCATCCCCACCGCAGGGTAGAATTGGACACATACATGTACAAGGTCACCGAGCTGGGTTACAGATATGGCGGTACCGCTTTCTACGAGTACCACCGGTCTTTCTCTGCCAAAGCGGCAGCGGCTTTCCTCCAGCACCAGCATGTCACCAACTGGGCAGTGTTGGACATGGAGATTTTTTGCAGGCACTTCGCCGGGCAAAAATCCCCAGCCTGTGCCGGTTGCCAATCAGTCCTCCATTCTTCTGATTGGTGCCCCCATGTCACCAACCCATCTCCTGCCAGGCCAACGTCCAGCTCAGGGGCGCAGAAACCCAACCCCACCACGGACAAACTCGGCCGTCCCATCACCTTCTTAGGGAAGAATCAGCTATGCAACAACTTCAACTTGGGTTCTTGCAGTTATGATAAATGCAAGGCTTTGCACATCTGCACCATCTGTTTCAGGGCCCATCCTCAGTCCTCCTGTTCCCAACGCACGGCTAAACGCTCATGACTAGGCGGGGTCAACGTTGACCTGTTACTCTCCCTTCTCCAACTACATCATGACCCCAGTTTTGTCCAGTTTCTCTCACAGGGGTTCTCGGAGGGTTTCCATACCGGGCTAGTCACCCTTCCGCAGGTCACTCATGAGTGCCCCAACCTCCTCTCCTCTCTGGCGGATCCCGGGGCGGTGGACGCTCTGCTGGAGGCGGAGTTACAGAAGGGCTTTATGATCGGTCCTTTTGCAGAATCCCCTTTCCCTCTGTACCGGGTCAGCCCCATAGGTCTGGTGTCCAAAAAATCTTCCAATAAAAAAAGATTAATTTATGACTTGTCTGCTCCTCATGCATCCAGCACCCCCAGCCTGAATTCCCTGGTCCCGTCGGACGAGTTCTCTATGCAGTACTCGTCCCTGGACGAGGCCGTGGAGCTCATTTTACAGGTCGGGGCAGGAGCTTGGTTGTCAAAAGCGGACATTGCTGATGCCTTCAAGTTGCTGCCCATCCTGCCTCATCTGTGGAAGTTCTACGGCCTCAAATGGAGGGCAAAATATTACTTTGCCACCCGCTTGACGTTCGGGTCAAAGAGCAGTCCCTGGCTCTTTGACCAGTTCGCCCAAGCACTGCATTGGCTCTTGGTCAATCATGCCCACTGTCCGAGGGTCATCCATTATTTGGATGACTTCTTGCTCATCGAGCAGGCCGAACATGCCCCGGACAGGTTGGATAGCCTCCTCAGGCTGTTCAGCCGCCTAAATGTTCCGGTGGCTTCAGCTAAGGTCGAGGGCCCCTCCAGGGTAATCACCTTTCTGGGCATCACCCTGGACACCATCAGAATGGAGGCCAGCCTCCCCCTGGACAAATTAAACAGGTTAAAGGACTCCGTGGCCAGGCTCGTGGGCACCCGCACGGTGTCAAAGTTGGAACTCCAGTCTTTATTGGGGTCTTTCAACTTTGCCGCCAGGATCATGCCCCAGGGCAGGTCTTTCACCGCCGGTCTACTCAGACTCCTCCCAGCAGCCTCAGATCAGCATGCCCTCATCCACCTCGGGCGTGACGCGCTGGCGGACCTGGCCATGTGGTCCTTGTTTTTGTCCAGCTGGAATGGCATCTCCCTCTTCGTTCCTCAGTGGAACGAGGCCTCTCCCTTGGTATTCTCCGATGCTGCTGCCTCCCTCGGTTTCGGGGCCATCTGCGGGGATCAATGGTTTGCAGGTCCTTGGCCCACGCAGGTCTCCTCAGACCAGGAGGCCGCCAGGTCTTCCCCCCCTGCTCGAGGTCTACCCCATCGTCGCAGCCGCTCTTGTCTGGGGTCAGTCATGGAGTAACAGGCCAGTGTGCTTCATGACTGACAACCAGGCGGTTGTTGACATCCTCGCCAGGGGTAGGTCCAGCTCCCCCAAGGTCATGCGTCTGGTTCGCAGGCTCACCTGGCTGTCCCTGCAAAACAACTTCCGCATCATTTGCAGGCACATAGAGGGCAGGAAAAATACCGCAGCTGATGCTCTGTCCCGTTTAAACTTTAATTTGTTTTTCCAGGTCATGCCAGGAGCTCGGAGAGTCGGGATCAACCCTCCGGGGTTCGAAGCCCTGATCATGGACTAGAGGAGTACGTTTCCGCAGCCCACGGTCTCATCCGCGAGTCTCTCTCGGCTAATTCTGCCCGGAACTATTTAACAGGGTGGAACACCTTCAGGCGGTTTGCCCACCTTCACCCCAGGGGGGACAGGGACAGAGTCTCCTTCGTCCTGGCTTTCCTGGCATACTGCCACAAGGAGCTCCATCTGTCCCACAATACCATCAGACTTTATTTAGCGGGCATCCAGCACCACCACATGATCAGTCACCCTAGTCATTCCTCCTTCTTTTCCTCCCAGGCGGTCAAAGCGGTTTTGAGGGGCATTCAGAAGCTCTCTTCCCCTGCCCTTCCCTCCAGACAACCAGTCACAGGGGAATTATTCCAAAAAATTTCTGCCGCCCTAGATGGTAATCCCTTTGGCCCTTTCAGAAGTTCGATCCTCAAAGCCGCTCTCTACCTCAGCTTCTATGGGTTTCTCAGGCCGGGGGAATTCTGCTGCACCTCAGCCCGGAATCCAGGGCCGGTTATCAGCCAGCTCCTCCATAGTCGAGACCACTTCACCTTCTCTCTTCCTTCCTCCAAAACCTCCCAAGTCGGTCCACCGGTACAGATCGAATACTTTAAGTCATTCAATCCTTGGTGCCCAGTGTCCGTGTTCAATCAGCTGCTCTCCACTCTCCATGACAGAACTCCCGATAGCCCCCTACTGCCTTTTCCCGTGCTGTCATTGACGTCCGCGCAGTTCATCAGGCACATTCGTTCCATAGCTTCAGGTCTGGGGTTCCACGCTGCTTCCATTTCCGGACACTCCTTCAGGATTGGGGCCGCATCGGCAGCCTCCAAACATGGCGTCCCCGCTCACGTCATACGGAAGATGGGACGATGGCAATCTTCCTGTTTTTCCCGTTACATCCCTCATCCACGGGCCGAGATTGCCAAAGCTTTTTCCAGTCTGGTTTTGTAATCTACAAATAATAAACTGCCTAAAATTCATGTTTTGCCCCCTTTTTTGGCTACCCGCGTCACGTGGCTAAAGGCACACCACTAGCCAAGGTTAGGTCCTACCGTGTCCAGTGCACACCCTCTTCCCAACACTTCCCCCGGAGCCTTGACCACAAATTATATATATATATATATATATATATGAAAAAAGAAGAGGTTTGTCCAGCTTGTAGTTGTGGTAATCCAAAAAGGCTCTTTATTCAATATTCAATATAAAATCCAGGTAAAGGAAAGCAGAGTCTACATGTTTCGGGCACAATGCAATCTTAGCCCTTACTCATGACTGTTTCAAATACACTGTCAGGTTACTCACAAAAGTAACCTGACAGTGTATTTGAAACAGTCATGAGTAAGGGCTAAGATTGCATTGTGCCCGAAACATGTAGACTCTGCTTTCCTTTACCTGGATTTTATATTGAATATTGAATAAAGAGCCTTTTTGGATTACCACAACTACAAGCTGGACAAACCTCTTCTTTTTTCATAATTGATTCCTGCTCCTGATTCGGGTGAAGGAGTTGTTTCGTGCTACAACAGTGGAATCCTCGGCAGGTGAGAGCTGCTCAAACCTTTGATTTTTTCAATATATATATATATATATATATATATATATACATATATACAGGGCTTTTTTTCTTAGAGAAAAGGTGGTGGAACTGACCCCCCCTCCCCTGACCACTCCCCTACCCACCCCTGGCCATGCCCCTACCCACCCCTGGCCATGCCCCTACCCACCCCTAGGACCGCCCCTAAAACCGCCCCTTTAGAGAGCAAGGATGCAAGTAAAATTTGGGGGGTCACGCGCTGCAGGACGGCATTGCACACCGAAGTGACTGAACTCATGCCCGCGCAGCCCACAAGCAGCGGAACAATTACAAGAGGGGTGGGAAATAGCCAAATTAAAAAAATTTTTAACCAAAAGGTGTGCTTTTGGTGGGTTTTTAATGAATGGTGGTCTGTGGATGGCACTGTTACGGGGGCTCTGTGGATGGCACTGTTATGGAGGCTCTGTGGATGGCACTGTTATGGAGGCTCTGTGGATGGCACTGTTATGGGGATCTGTGGGTGACACATATATAGCACCTTATGCTATATATGTGTCATCCACAGATCCCCCCATAACAGTGTCCCTGTGAGGTAATGATCCCCAATACAGGGTCTGGGGGCCGGCATCTGGTGTTGTAATGGCAGCGGGGCCCGGTGCAGTCACTGTATTCTATTACACCGGGCCCCGCTCACTGTAATATTGAGGCATTAATGTAGGCAATAGGCATTTTAAACAAGAGAAATCCTCTGCGATCCTCTCCACAGAGAGGGAGAGGATCGCAGAGGATTTCTCTTGTTTAAAATGCCTATTGCCTACATTAATGCCTCAATATTACAGTGAGGGGGCCCGGTGTAGTGGTGATGTAGAGGTAGTATATAGTGGCAGTAATATGGCAGTAATCTAGGTGTAGTGATGGTATATAGAGGCAGTAATATGGCATTGCTAGCAGCAGTGATCACTGGTGAACTCTTGGGCAGGATAAGTGAATTACACCGGGCAGCCCTGAGTCCATTGTCTGGGATCCTCTGCTAATCCATTTATGGAAATGATCGGTAATGAGCGGCGCTAATTGATCAATTACCCGGCACGGGACCCGAAACTGCCCGAGCCGTGTCCCGTCCGCGGAGCCGTATTCATCCGAAACCAGCGGTCCACTCCAGATTCCCGCATTTCCATAAGATTACCGTATTGTACAGCCTACAGCGTCATTTCTACCCTGCGTTTCCTCAATTACCGCAGACAACATCTCTCCCAGACGAGCACTCAGCACTAGATTACTACATGACTTCTTTACCTGCAGACTGGTATTGAAGCATCGCCCATCTTCTCATTATCTGACCACCCCTCACAGCAATATTACATCTCATATATGACCTCATCTCTCCTGCCTTATTCCCTGGATTACAGAGTCTCTGTACTCACAAACTCCCATAGCAGGCAGGCCAGGCAGCAGCGCAACTCACTGACGACACGCGCCTGCTCCTCCCACTTTATGAATGAAGCAGGTGGAGCAAGCGCGTGACGTCAGTGAGTTACGCTGCCGCCCGGCCTGCCTGCTACTGAGTTTGTAAGTACGGAGAGAATCGCAGAATCGCAGAGGATTTCTTTTGTTCACATATGGTTAAACTGGGTTAGTTTGTTTGCAGCGGCGGGCGGACGCCCATGAGGGGGGCGGGGCAAGTCGGACAAATAGGTGGCGGAACGCCGTTCCGGGGCGTTTCGCCAGAAAAAAAGGCCTGTATATATACAGTGGGATGCAAAAGTTTGGGCAACCTTGTTAATCGTCATGATTTTCCTGTATAAATCGTTGGTTGTTACGATAAAAAATGTCAGTTAAATATATCATATAGGAGACACACACAGTGATATTTGAGAAGTGAAATGAAGTTTATTGGATTTACAGAAAGTGTGCTATAATTGTTTAAACAAAATTAGGCAGGTGCATAAATTTGGGCACTGTTGTCATTTTATTGATTCCAAAACCTTTAGAACTAATTATTGGAACTCCAATTGGCTTGGTAAGCTCAGTGACCCCTGACCTACATACACAGGTGAATACAATTATGAGAAAGAGTATTTAAGGGGGTCAATTGTAAGTTTCCCTCCTCTTTTAATTTTCTCTGAAGAGTAGCAACATGGGGGTCTCAAAACAACTCTCAAATGACCTGAAGACAAAGATTGTTCACCATCATAGTTTAGGGGAAGGATACAGAAAGCTGTCTCAGAGATTTCAGCTGTCTGTTTCCACAGTTAGGAACATATTGAGGAAATGGAAGACCACAGGCTCAGTTCAAGTTAAAGGGCTTCTGTCAGCCCACTAAACCGTTTTTTTTTTTGTTTTGTTTAATAATAATCCCTACACTGCGATCTCTGCATACATAAGTAAAATAATAATTTTCGTTCAGTAGAATTTGATAAAACGCTATTTTTATAATATGTAAATTACCTTGCTACCAGCAAGTAGGGCGGCTACTTGCTGGTAGCAGCCGCATCCTCCGATCCTAATGACGCCCCCTCCGCATTGTGATTGACAGGGCCAGGGAACGGAATCGTTCTCTGCTGGCCCTGCCTGTTTTCATTCAATATCTGGTGCCTCACTCGGCCGCTCGATCCTCAATGCGCCTGTGCCGATGACGTCACATCTACACCCGGCGCAGGCGCATTGAGGAGCGAGCAGCCGAGTGAGTGGCCGCCTCTCAGTGCGCCTGCGCAGATTGAAGATAGGTACAGCCGCGGCGCAGGCGCCAGATATTGAATGAAAACAGGCAGGGCCAGCAGAGAACGATTCCGTTCCCTGGCCCTGTCAATCACAATGCGGAGGGGGCGTCATTAGGATCGGAGGATGCGGCTACTACCAGCAAGTAGCCGCCCTACTTGCTGGTAGCAAGGTAATTTACATATTATAAAAATAGCGTTTTATCAAATTCTACTGAACGAAAATTATTATTTTACTTATGTATGCAGAGATCGCAGTGTAGGGATTATTATTAAACAAAACAAAAAAAAACGGTTTAGTGGGCTGACAGAAGCCCTTTAAGGCTCGAAGTGGCAGATCAAGAAAAATCTTGGATAGACAGAAGCGACGAATGGTGAGAACAGTCAGAGTCAACCCATAGACCAGCACCAAAGACCTACAACATCATCTTGCTGCAGATGGAGTCACTGTGCATCGTTCAACCATTCGGCGCACTTTACACAAGGAGATGCTGTATGCGAGAGTGATGCAGAGGAAGCCTTTTCTCCGCCCACAGCACAAAAAGTGTCGCTTGAGGTGGGCTAAAGCACATTTGGACAAGCCAGCTTCATTTTGGAATAAGGTGCTGTGGACTGATGAAACTAAAATTGAGTTATTTGGCCATAACAAGGGGCGTTATGCATGGAAGAAAAAGAACATAGCATTCCAAGAAAAACACCTGCTACCTACAGTAAAATGCGGTGGTGGTTCCATCATGCTGTGGGACTGTGTGGCCAGTGCAGGGACTGGGAATCTTGTCAAAGTTGAGGGATGCATGGATTCCACTCAGTATCAGCAGATTCTGGAGACCAATGTCCAGGAATCAGTGACAAAGCTGAAGCTGCGCCGGGGCTGGATCTTTCAACAAGACAACGACCCTAACCACTGCTCAAAATCCACTAAGGCATTTATGCATAGGAACAAGTACAACGTTCTGGAATGGCCATCTCAGTCCCCAGACCTGAATATAATTGAAAATCTGTGGTGTGACTTAAAGAGAGCTGTCCATGCTCGGAAGCCATCAAACCTGAATGAACTAAAGATGTTTTGTAAAGAGGAATGGTCCAAAATACCTTCAACCAGAATCCAGACTCTCATTGGAACCTACAGGAAGCGTTTAGAGGCTGTAATTTCTGCAAAATGAGGATCTACTAAATATTGATTTCATTTCTTCTTTGTGGTGCCCAAATTTATGCACCTGCCTAATTTTGTTTAAACAATTATAGCACATTTTCTGTAAATCCAATAAACTTCTTTTCACTTCTCAAATATCACTGTGTGTGTCTCCTATATGATATATTTAACTGACATTTTTTATCGTAACAACCAACGATTTATACAGGAAAATCATGACGATTAACAAGGGTGCCCAAACTTTCGCACCCCACTGTATATATACAGTCGTGGCCAAAAGTTTTGAGAATGACACAAATATTCGTTTTCACAAAGTTTGCTGCTAAACTGCTTTTAGATCTTTGTTTCAGTTGTTTCTGTGATGTAGTGAAATATAATTACACGCACTTCATACGTTTCAAAGGCTTTTATCGACAATTACATGGCATTTATGCAAAGAGTCAGTATTTGCAGTGTTGGCCCTTCTTTTTCAGGACATCTGCAATTAAACTGTGCATGCTCTCAATTAACTTCTGGGCCAATTCCTGACTGATAGCAACCCATTCTTTCATAATCACTTCTTGGAGTTTGTCAGAATTAGTGGGTTTTTGTTTGTCCACCCGCCTCTTGAGGATTGACCACAAGTTCTCAATGGGATTAAGATCTGGGGAGTTTCCAGGCCATGGACCCAAAATGTCAATGTTTTGGTCCCCGAGCCACTTAGTTATCACTTTTGCCTTATGGCACGGTGCTCCATCGTGCTGGAAAATGCATTGTTCTTCACCAAACTATTGTTGGATTGTTGGAAGAAGTTGCTGTTGGAGGGTGTTTTGGTACCATTCTTTATTCATGGCAGTGTTTTTGGGCAAAATTGTGAGTGAGCCCACTCCCTTGGATGAGAAGCAACCCCACACATGAATGGTCTTAGGATGCTTTACTGTTGGCATGACACAGGACTAATGGTAGCGCTCACCTTTTCTTCTCCGGACAAGCCTTTTTCCAGATGCCCCAAACAATCGGAAAGAGGCTTCATCGGAGAATATGACTTTGCCCCAGTCCTCAGCAGTCCATTCACCATACTTTCTACAGAAGATTAATCTGTCCCTGATGTTTTTTTTGGAGAGAAGTGGCTTCTTGACACCAGGCCATCTTCCAAAAGTCTTCGCCTCACTGTGCGTGCAGATGCGCTCACACCTGCCTGCTGCCATTCTTGAGCAAGCTCTGCACTGGTGGCATTCCGATCCCGCAGCTGAATCCTCTTTAGGAGACTATCCTGGCGCTTGCTGGACTTTCTTGGACGCCTTGAAGCCTTCTTAACAAGAATTGAACCTCGTTCCTTGAAGTTCTTGATGATCCTATAAATTGTTGATTGAGGTGCAATCTTAGTAGCCACAATATCCTTGCCTGTGAAGCCATTTTTATGCAACGCAATGATGGCTGCACGCTTTTCTTTGCAGGTCACCATGGTTAACAATGGAAGAACAATGATTTCAAGCATCACCCTCCTTTTAACATGTCAAGTCTGCAATTTTAACCCAATCAGCCTGACATAATGATCTCCAGTCTTGTGCTAGTCAACATTCTCACCTGAGTTAACAAGACGATTACTGAAATGATCTCAGCAGGTCCTTTAATGACAGCAATGAAATGCAGTGGAAAGTTTTTTTGGGATTAAGTTAATTTTCATGGCAAAGAAGGACTATGCAACTCATCTGATCACTCTTCATAACATTCTGGAGTATATGCAAATTGCTATTATAAAAACTTAAGCAGCAACTTTACCAATTTTCAATATTTATGTAATTCTCAAAACTTTTGGCCACGACTGTACACTGCTCAAAAAAATAAAGGGAACACAAAAATAACACATCCTAGATCTGAGTTAATTAAATATTCTTCTGAAATACTTTGTTCTTTACATAGTTGAATGTGCTGACAACAAAATCACACAAAAATAAAAAAATGGAAATCAAATTTTTAAACCCATGGAGGTCTGGATTTGGAGTCACACTCAAAATTAAAGTGGAAAAACACACTACAGGCTGATCCAACTTTGATGTAATGTCCTTAAAACAAGTCAAAATGAGGCTCAGTAGTGTGTGTGGCCTCTACGTGCCTGTATGACCTCCCTACAACGCCTGATGCATGCTCCTGATTAGGTGGCGGACGGTCTCCAGACCTGGACTAAAGCATCTGCCAACTCCTGGACAGTCTGTGGTGCAACGTGATGTTGGTGGATAGAGCGAGACATGATGTCCCAGATGTGCTCAATTGGATTCAGGTCTGGGGAACGGGCGGGCCAGTCCATAGCATCAATGCCTTCATCTTGCAGGAACTGCTGACACACTCCAGCCACATGAGGTCTAGCATTGTCTTGCATTAGGAGGAACCCAGGGCCAACCGCACCAGCATATGGTCTCACAAGGGGTCTGAGGATCTCATCTCGGTACCTAATGGCAGTCAGGCTACCTC
The DNA here is from genome assembly GCF_905171765.1 of Bufo bufo. NCBI lineage: Eukaryota > Metazoa > Chordata > Amphibia > Anura > Bufonidae > Bufo > Bufo bufo. The sequence continues at coordinate 97,738,888 of NC_053395.1, forward strand.
TAGCGAGCACATGGAGGGCTGTGCGGCCCTCCAAAGAAATGTCACCCCACACCATTACTGACCCAATGCCAAACCGGTCATGCTGGAGGATGTTGCAGGCAGCAGAACGTTCTCCACGGCGTCTCCAGACTCTGTCATGTCTGTCACATGTGCTCAGTGTGAACCTGCTTTCATCTGTGAAGAGCACAGGGCGCCAGTGGCGAATTTGCCAATCTTGGTGTTCTCTGGCAAATGCCAAACGTCCTGCACGGTGTTGGGCTGTAAGCACAACCCCCACCTGTGGACGTCGGGCCCTCATATCACCCTCATGGAGTCTGTTTCTGACCGTTTGAGCAGACACATGCACATTTGTGGCCTGCTGGAGGTCATTTTGCAGGGCTCTGGCAGTGCTCCTCCTGTTGCTCCTTGCACAAAGGAGGAGTTAGCGGTCCTGCTGCTGGGTTGTTGCCCTCCTACAGCCTCCTCCACGTCTCCTGATGTACTGGCCTGTCTCCTGGTAGCGCCTCCATGCTCTGGACATTACGCTGACAGACACAGCAAACCTTCTTGCCACAGCTCGCATTGATGTGCCATCCTGGATAAGCTGCACTACCTGAGCCACTTGTGTGGGTTGTAGACTCCGTCTCATGCTACCACTAGAGTGAAAGCACCGCCAGCATTCAAAAGTGACCAAAACATCAGCCAGGAAGCATAGGAACTGAGAAGTGGTCTGTGGTCACCACCTGCAGAACCACTCCTTTATTGGGGGTGTCTTGCTAATTGCCTATAATTTCCACCTGTTGTCTATCCCATTTGCACAACAGCATGTGAAATTGATTGTCACTCAGTGTTGCTTCCTAAGTGGACAGTTTGATTTCACAGAAGTGTGATTGACTTGGAGTTACATTGTGTTGTTTAAGTGTTTGTTGAGGAACGGTTGAGACGTATGCATATATCCATGCATGCCTGCAAACACGTGCGGGCATGTATGGTATATATGTGCATACATTAACCACAGCATCATGGGACGATGTGCGCAGATGTGCCCAGCATCTGCGCACGTCTGCCCATGGTGATCCCCAGGGGCTCATGGTGGCCCCTGTGGGAAATATGTGCCCCCTGGGAGCCGGGCACCCTTATAATGTAGGGGCTTGTGCCCCTTATAATGTAGGGGCTTGTGCCCCCTTATAATGTAGGGGCTTGTGATCCCTCATATAATAATGTGCCCCCTCTAGACATGTCTGTCCCTAATATTAATGTATACATGTGTATGGATGTGCCCCAAGCATCCATACGCATGTATATTATATATATTCCCCCCCCCTCCTACAACTGAAACCAGGTGCATCGGTGTGAATGTGCCCCAAGCATTCGCACCGATGCAATCTGGCTAATTGCATCAGAATGACCGGACAAGGGTCCGGTCATCCTGATGGATACAAAGAGCTCAGATTCAACAGAATCTGAGCCCTTTGTTGTAATTATCCCCAGTGCCGCTGGAGATAATTACGCATGATAGAAGAAGGGGAGAAGCCTCTCCTCCTTCTATTATGCGCATTCCGACAGTGCGATTACTATCGCACTGTCTGGAATGCTAGGTGCAGCAGGCGGGAGATCAAAGGCTTCTCCCGCCTGTCTGCCAGAAGCGCGTCCCCGATGTGAGCACGCGGGCCGGCGCAGTGACGTCATATCGCTGCGCTGGCCCTCGTGGCTCGGATGGGCACGCGGGAGTGCGGGCCGCCGGGGATAAATATCCGGCGGCCCCGGCACTCCGGAGTTAGGTTCTGGGCCCCCACCTTGAAGAGGAGCGCGTCCTGCGCTCCAGAAGAAAGAGCGATCCAGGACCCCCCCTGCCGCCCCCACCTAAGAGGAGAGCGCATCGCGCTCAGAAGAGAGCTGGCCGCCCACCCTGACTGAAGAATCATCCCCAGGACGACGAGCATCCCCTAGGCAACGAGCGGAAGGACTAAGTATCCCCCCCACTATCCCACCAACGAATTAACCCCTCTATCCCACCAACGAACCCCCACTCCATTAACCCCCACTATCCCACCAACGAACCCCCACTCCATTAACCCCCCACTATCCCACCAACGAACCTTATACCACCCTCCTATCTACACTATACCACCAACACTACCCTGCCCTATAACATACTTTCCCCTGGTGTACCCTTGTTTGCCTACCACCCCTGATTAACCCCTGGTGGTTACCCCAGTCCTTGTCACCCCTAGATACCTCACCCCTATTACTGTTTGTGGTCTGCTTACACCCCGGTAAGACCACCGTTGACCCTCGTCGTACCCCATAGGGATAGTATAGTACCAGGTGGGTGGGCTGTGAATATACTTGTATGTGTGAATTGTCTAGTTAGTTTATGGGTGGAATTTGGGAACGTGTAGTGTAGTTTAGGATTGTATATTTAGTGCTGTATTGTTAGTGTATTGCGTGCGTAGTGTATTATAAGTAATAAATACCGTTATATTTGTACCCTTTGTGTAGCGTATACTTGTTAGCGGTAGTGAGTAAGGCGCATGCAGCTAGTGTAGCGATCAGTGTAAAGCATAGCGAAGGTATTGTTATTGCCATATAAAGGTATAAATAGGCGGAGTCATCAATAGACGGCTCCTCCTATTTATGAATATTAATTAGCAATAGTCGCATAATATTGGTGATTAATATTCCCCCTTTACATTAGCAAGCCTATTTGCATAAATATTAGTGATTAATATTCCCCCTTTTCATTGGCGAGCCAGGCCCACTGCGTGGATTTTGCGTTTGTTTTTGGTCTTAAGGCTGAGGGTCGCTGGTACTGTGAATTAGCGGGCAGGAGAGACGCGGTCAGCGGAGTGTCTGAGCGTCTAGGACCCGATAATTCGTACAGGAGAAGCGATACTTCCCTTAGAGTACCAGAAATAAAACAAAATCTTTTGCAGAGAATCTAGAATCTATCTGTGTATTAATATTTTTGTATTTGCTTTACACGGTCACCGTCGCTGGGGTAAGAGAAGAAGGCACGGAAAGAGATCCATCTTCGTTGGAGGTACATAGAAGTCCAGCTGGTCGGGAAGAAGCAATCCGGAAGAAAAGGACTTCTTTCAAGCAGGTGCAAGGGATGGAAAAGTACAGCACCAACAAGAAGATGGAGGCTCAGAAAAATGGCACTGCATCGCTCAAGTGATTGCAAGGGAGAAGAGGACACGTCACTGAAGGAGATCCATCTTCGTGGGAGCAGCGTACAAGTCCGGCTGGTCGGGAAGAGGCGATCCGGGAAAATGGACCTCTTCCAAGCAGCTGCGAGGACAAAGAGGTAAGGCCCCAAGGAGAAGATGGACGCTCATCAAACGGTGAGTATGGACTTCCCCACACTGCAATACTTGAGCAGACACAGCACATTTAACCCCATCCTCCCCACTACATACAAGTCAGCAGAAATTCTGTGGTCCGATTTGTTGGCACAGGCTTGTAGTTATGACAAGCTTTGTGTTGACAAACGGACGGTGTTGAACAAGGCCACCAAACGGCTTCGGATGCTAGCCAAACTCGTTCATACGTTTGAAGCTAGCATCTGTAAGCCAAAGGAAGTGGCGCTTGTGTCTCAGTCAACGGAGACAATTCATCCGGCCATTCACTGCCAGTGCTGTACCAGTAATTCGGACCAGGTTTCGGCATTGCGGGCACAGCTGGCGGAGAATGTACAGTCTACTGTTGACCGAGATGCGCAGGTGGCTAATATAGAGTCACAGTTAGTAGAGCTGCAGAGGCAGAAGGAGGAAATTGAGGCTAGGTTGACTCAGTCTTATACTGAGGTCAAGGCCTTCAAGGAGCGGACTGCCTCTACTGACGTGACGGTAGCCAAATTGAAGGCTGAGGTTGCTTTAAGGTCCCAGCTAATGTCTGGCATGCAACAGGTTATCACCAAGTTAGTGCCGGCCCTTTCTTTTTCCGTAAAGCTAGGGTCAGAATCTCCCAAAACGTTGCCATGTGCAGGGCCACAAGGGGGGAGAGTAGTCTGTGACCGGTCTAATCATCAGGTCAAGCCGGTCCAGACTAACAGAGATTTTTCCCTGACTTTGGGAAAAAGAACTGTGGTGAAGAGTGCGTCCCTGAGGATGGAACAATTCAGGAGAAGGGAGCACGGCTGCAGTGTAGATGGACCTGGGCCATGCAGAGCAAACTACAGATGTTTTGCATGTGGTGGCCTAGGTCACATAGCGAGACACTGCAAAACAGATAGGAACATAACACACAGGACAGGAAACCAAGTCACGTGTTTCAGGTGTGGGAACAAAGGACACATTGCAAGGAATTGCCCTTGTTCAAGTAATTGCAATGTGTCCAACAGTATCAGCCAGGTAACAAATTGTGCAGTGGGGTCTAGTCAGCCTGGCCATAACGGGGTTACCTCTCGGCAGCATCACCAGCTGCTGAGGGGTCAGTGGCCAAGCTAGGCTAGGCAACATTTGACACCCCTGTACTATTTGTTACACCGTTTGTTCCCTGTGTATGTCCATGTTGTGTGTTTTTGTTATCTGTTTGTAAGTTTTTCTTGATGTTGGTAGTCCTTGTCTACGGGTGTGTTCTACCATGCTGATTTATGTAGTGTTGTAAGACCTGTCTGCTGTCTTTGTTTCATTCTGTGTCCCCTTGGAGTGGAACAGTGTTATACTGTGGATCGAGAACGTATAGGTTCGCGAGCAGATAATATCACACGGAAAATCCTGCTGGGAGAAGGCATAAGGACCTTCTCCATGCAGCACACAAAGGATGATGTGATATTATTCTGGGCAACCAGGGTCTCAGATCGATACAGATAGCGCTGTTGTGCTCAAGGTTTTCGGTAGGGCTGTGTTGCGCTGGGGACTGGGGCGGACAGACAACATTGGTGTAATGTTGTGCTGCGCACTTAATTCTAGTCCGAGCAGGCAGCACAGCTCTGATAGGGATTGGATGCAGAGTGTTTGGCAGCAGAGTGTGGACTGTGTTCTTGTGTTGTGGGGTCCTGGGGAGCCAGGGCATGCCTATGCCATTGGTTCTGCGGGCCTCCACAAGATGGGATCACAGGGGGAAATCAGCCTGGGTACACATGAGTGGACAGGGATACGGTGCCATCAATAACAAGATGGTGCTTTGTCCACAGTACTCCAGTTATCCTAACCTAGTAGGGTGGCCATCCTTATCTGTTGGTGCAGAGGGATGTGTAGCAGAGGACACGATCCTCTGAAGGTAGGGTGTTCAGACACCAGTGTTGGGATAACGAGGGGTCATGTGAGATAAAGGGCAGCCCAATACCTTTCTCTACCCATGGGTCAAAGGTATTGGTGCTGGGAATTTTCACATTTAATTGCACTGTTAGGGGAGAAATTCCCCTGGGAGCGCCTGGTATTTTCTTCTGCCATAGGTGTATGGAGCGGAAGAAAAACCCAGGAGATGCCACAGAAGAGGCCAGCTATTCCCCCTGACACTCTTGTGAAGCTCCAGAGGATCCCACTGGATTTTGGCAACCAAGCGACCTCTGTCTAGAGGTGTTCTAGAGATGGAAGACTGTGCCACAATCCAGCGGGAGCATTATTTAAGGCTCTGGAGGAAGACTTGGGAGACGTTCGGGTGGAAGAACCTATTATCACTTGTTTCACCCAGTGAAACTTCTTCTGGTTCTGGTCATCGTCATCTACATTCGGAGGGTCAAGGGACTTATTGACCAAATACACCAGAACCAGACAGAACTTTACAGAACTATCCGGAGGAGGAGGCTCAGGACATAACTCAAACCTTGTTCCTGTAGCCAAATATTGTATGGACACACTTTGTTTCCTATGAGGGTTGGGGACGTATAACTTGTACTACACTGAAACCCCATAGCACATTGTATTTATTGATTTTGTTTGTCGGTTGATTGTGTACCCATAGACACTCTAGGTGCAAATGTGTGACAGCCTATATTTGGCTGTACACATTTGCATCCTATAGTCGTTTCCCATTGACACAGGGGTCTGCGACCTACCTGTGTCTTTGGAGGTGTAGAGTTATGCCAGGTTGCATGAGTCTCTATGGGTACACACATTTAATGGAATTTGGTGGTGTTGGGAGGGATGTGACATGTATTTTGTGTGAATGGGGATAAGGTTAGGTCACGATAGGGACAGGCATCCTTTGTTTGCCATTTGCCACCTTGAACCCTGGAACGGTGAAGTTCTTAAGGGAAGGGCTGGATGTGTAGTGTGACGGAGGTGTACTCCGCAGTAGAATTTAGGTACTATGACATCACCGCTTAAGAGTTTGACCTGCCTTGTAAAGACCTATTAATCTGTCCACGGGAGAACCGCACCCATCAAGATGGAAACAGACGTTGGATAGAAGAAAGTTGGGACTGAGGTTGTGAGGGTGAACCCGCTCCAGATGCCTTGGAGGCGGGCCATACCTGAAGATCGGCAGAACTACCGAGAGACTGTGGGGGTGTGGTCACTCCAAAGTGGGGGTGGCCGACACCAAGAGACTTTTAAAGAAAGGCCAGTTAAAGACTAAGGGTGAACCCGCTCCAGAATTGGGGGGGGGCGACGATACCTGAAGATCAGCAGAATTACCGAGAGACTGTGGGGGTGTGGTCACTCCAAAGTGGGGGTGGCCGATACTAAAAGACTGTTAAAGAAAGGCCAGTTAACCGAGAGACTGTGGGTGTGTGGTATCCTAAAGATGTCAAGAAGAAGACGGTGTATCCTGTGGACGGAGGAGTAGGTTACGGTGAAGGGCAGGTCGGAGGAAGCTGGATTAGGGATGTCTAAGTACCTAAAAATCAGTGTGCACTACAGTTCTTCCTGAACTTCCACCAAAGATGGGGTTGAAGGGGGGCAAATATATCTCAACCCGTTCCCCCATTATATTGTCGTATTATATAGTCCGACAACAGGGGGATTGTTGATGAACGGTTGAGACGTATGCATATATCCATGCATGCCTGCAAACACGTGCGGGCATGTATGGTATATATGTGCATACATTAACCACAGCATCATGGGACGATGTGCGCAGATGTGCCCAGCATCTGCGCACGTCTGCCCATGGTGATCCCCAGGGGCTCATGGTGGCCCCTGTGGGAAATATGTGCCCCCTGGGAGCCGGGCCCCCTTATAATGTAGGGGCTTGTGCCCCCTTATAATGTAGGGGCTTGTGCCCCCCTTATAATGTAGGGGCTTGTGATCCCTCATATAATAATGTGACCCCTCTAGACATGTCTGTCCCTAATATTAATGTATACATGTGTATGGATGTGCCCCAAGCATCCATACGCATGTATATTATATATATTTCCCCCCCCTCCTACAACTGAAACCAGGTGCATCGGTGTAAATGTGCCCCAAGCATTCGCACTGATGCAATCTGGCTAATTTCATTAGAATGACCGGACAAGGGTCCGTTCATCCTGATGGCGACCCTCGTGGCTCGGATGGGCGCGCGCGCCCCCTGGTGCGCGGGAGTGCGGGCCGCCGGGGATAAATATCCGGCGGCCCCGGCACTCCGGAGTTAGGTTCTGGGCCCCCACCTTGAAGAGGAGCGCGTCCTGCGCTCCGGAAGAAAGAGCGGTGCGGGACCCCCCCTTGCCGCCCCCACCTAAGAGGAGAGCGCATCGCGCTCAGAAGAGAGCCGGCCGCCCACCCTGACTGAAGAATCATCCCCAGGACGACGAGCATCCCCTAGGCAACGAGCGGAAGGACTAAGTATCCCCCCCCACTATCCCACCAACGAATTAACCCCTCTATCCCACCAACGAACCCCCACTATCCCACCAACGAACCCCCACTCCATTAACCCCCCACTATCCCACCAACGAACCTTATGCCACCCTCCTATCTACCCTATACCACCAACGCTACCCTGCCCTATAACATACTTTCCCCTGGTGTACCCTTGTTTGCCTACCACCCCTGATTAACCCCTGGTGGTTACCCCAGTCCTTGTCACCCCTAGATACCTCACCCCTATTACTGTTTGTGGTCTGCTTACACCCCGGTAAGACCACCGTTGACCCTCGTCGTACCCCATAGGGATAGTATAGTACCAGGTGGGTGGGCTGTGAATATACTTGTATGTGTGAATTGTCTAGTTAGTTTATGGGTGGAATTTGGGAACGTGTAGTGTAGTTTAGGATTGTATATTTAGTGCTGTATTGTTAGTGTATTGCGTGCGTAGTGTATTATAAGTAATAAATACCGTTATATTTGTACCCTTTGTGTAGCGTATACTTGTTAGCGGTAGTGAGTAAGGCGCATGCAGCTAGTGTAGCGATCAGTGTAAAGCATAGCGAAGGTATTGTTATTATTATATAAAGGTATAAATAGGCGGAGTCATCAATAGACGGCTCTTCCTATTTATGAATATTAATTAGCAATATTCGCATAATATTGGTGATTAATATTCCCCCTTTACAGTGTTCCCTTTATTTTTTTGAGCAGTGTATATATATATATCTTCTATCTATCTATCTATCTATCTATCTAAAATGAAAAAATTCCACAGCACATCCAAGGCGTAAAAAGGTAGAAAAGGCTTTATTCACCAGACCCGCGACGTTTCGATCCGCTTTCTGGGAACTTCTGGGATCTTTCTCAAGCAGAGATCCCAGAAAGCGGATCGAAACGTCGCTGGTCTGGTGAATAAAGCCTTTTCTACCTTTTTACGCCTTGGATGTGCTGTGGAATTTTTTCATTTTATTTACATTGGAGGTGGATCGCCCCCACAGCCACTGGCACTCCGACTGCACTTTATAGACAGCTGTGCTGCCCACACTTCTCTACCTTTATCTATCTATATATCTATCTGTGTCTCCGCTCTCTCTCTCTATATATATATAAAGCCGAGTGTATGTATGTATGTATGTCCGCTAAAGGAATCCGCACGTCACATTTACAATCATGTATCCATTTTGCGATCTACATTTTTTGCAGTCCCATTGAGTTCTATGGATTTGAGGTCCTCAAAATATATGTTGAAATGTCTTTTTTTACATGTTAAAGAATATCAAAAAATATTTTACAAATATATTTTCAAGTATATGTCTTTGGAAAATACATTTGAAATACATTTTTGGAATACATTCCCAAATAAATTTTGAAATGTGTGCTTAAATTTCTTTTATTCCATGTTAAAAAATATCTACCAAATATATTTTAAAAATATATTTTCAAATATATAACTTTGGAAAATATATTTTCATTTACATTTTTTTAAATATATCTTAAAATATATTTGAGTCAGACACTATATTGTAAATATATGTCACATATATAAATTATTTAGCTAAATATATTTGAAATATATTTCTCTTCCATATGGGCTACCCAAATGCACTATATCGAAAGTATATAATTGGTATATCACACCCCTGCTTCAATCAGTTTTTTTGGGGGGGGGCAACTGGTATATCACACCAGTAGAAATTATTTGTTCCAATAGCGTTTGTCACTCTGTGTAGCTGAGGTAAAAAAGCAAAAACCGCAAACAAATGATGCACTACACAAATGCACTATATAGAAAGTATATAATTGGTATATCACACCCCTGCTTCAATCAGTTTTTTGGTGTATCACACTAGTAGAAATTATTTGTTCCAATAGCGTTTGTCACTCTGTGTACAGTAGCTAAGGTAACGCAGCAAAATCGCAAACAAATGCTGCATGTCACGGCTGTGTGTGAGCAACTAGAGCATGCACAGAAAATAGAGCTACTGACCGGACCCAAACTAGGGAGGATAAAGGGTGACCCCTGTCCGACCCTCAAAAGCTCTCCCTATGCTGCTAAGCCCATGCCCGGATCCAAATGGTGGAAGGAGGCATGCCCGCGTACCTAAGACTGATGGCCACTGTAACCCCTACAATAGTGGAAGGGGCACGGCCACCGGTGCCCTGCTCAGTATATGGAGGGAACCGTGGTCGCCTCGGATCCAGTCAGAAAACACACAGATACACAGCAATGTCTGCACACTTAGCTGAAGGGCTGCAGCCGCAGTGAAGACGGATCCAAAGACAGGCTGGCAATATCCGGAGTACTTGCTGCAGCAGAACACAAGTCCAGTGAAAGGATAGCATACAAGGGAAGATACTCAAGCAAGAGCTACAACCCAAATGAGAAATATAATCCACACCTACAATAGGAGGAGGGGGAATATAAAGGCAGGGAAATCAAACGGAGGAGAAACAGCTGGGAGGAAGGAAACAGAAAACTCCTCCCAGCTCTAGTAATGACATCATCACAGGGGTGGAGAAACAGAGCTGTGAGAACGTCCCAAAGCTCTGGTAGTGACAGTACCCCCCCCTCTACGGGTGGACTCCGGACACCCAGGACCCACCTTCTCAGGATGAGCCCTATGAAATGCCCTGATGAGGCGAGTGGCTTTAATGTCCGACACCGGAACCCACATCCTCTCCTCAGGACCATAACCCTTCCAATGAACGAGGTACTGGAGAGAACTGCGGACAATGCGAGAGTCCACAATTCTGGAAACCTCAAACTCCAGATTACCATCAACCAAAATCGGAGGAGGAGGCAAAGAGGAGGGTACCGTGGGCTGGACATATGGTTTTAAGAGAGATCTGTGAAATACATTATGTATCTTCCAAACCCGTGGAAGATCAAGACGGAAGGCAACAGGATTGATGACTGACAAGATTTTATAAGGCCCAATAAACTTGGGACCCAATTTCCAGGAGGGAACCTTCAGTTTAATATTTCTTGTAGACAACCACACCAGATCACCCACACTCAGGTCCGGACCAGGCACACGTCTCTTATCAGCCACACGCTTATACTTCTCACTCATCTTTCTAAGATTACTCTGAATCTTTTGCCAAATGGTAGACAAAGACGAGGAAAATCTCTCCTCCTCAGGCAAACCAGAAAGAGCCCCTCCCGAGAATGTCCCAAACTGCGGATGGAACACATATGCACCAAAGAATGGTGACTTATCAGAAGATTCCTGACGGCGGTTGTTCAGAGCAAACTCAGCAAGAGGGAGAAATGAACACCAATCCTCCTGGTTCTCTGCCACGAAACAGCTCAAATATGTCTCCAGATTCTGATTGAGGCGCTCAGTCTGACCATTCGACTGCGGGTGAAAAGCAGAAGAGAAGGACAGCCGAACCCCCAGGCGAGAACAGAAAGCCTTCCAGAACCTGGACACAAACTGCGTGCCTCTATCGGAAACAATATCAGAGGGAATGCCATGCAATTTAACAATATGGTCGACAAAAGCTTGCGCCAACGTTTTAGCATTGGGTAAACCAGGGAAAGGTACGAAATGAGCCATCTTGCTAAAACGGTCCACCACCACCAGGATCACCGACTTCCCTGAGGAACGAGGAAGATCCGTGATAAAGTCCATGGACAGGTGTGTCCAAGGACGGGAAGGTATGGGTAACGGGAGAAGGGAACCTGAAGGCCGTGAACGAGGGACCTTAGCGCGAGCGCACGTCTCACAAGCAGCCACAAAACCCTCCACCGACTTACGAAGAGCCGGCCACCAAAATCTCCGAGCAATGAGATCTACCGTGGCTCTACTCCCGGGGTGACCAGCAAGAACAGTATCATGATGCTCCTTGAAGAGTTTGTGACGTAGCTCAGGAGGCACAAACAACTTCCCAGAAGGACAACGGGCAGGTGCCTCAGTCTGGGCAGCCTGGACCTCGGCCTCCAAATCTGAATATAGAGCAGAAACAACTACCCCCTCCTCCAAAATGGGACCCGGGTCCTCGGAGTTTCCTCCTCCCGGAAAACAGCGAGAGAGAGCATAAGCCTTCACATTTTTGATCCCAGGGCGGAATGTGACGACAAAATTGAATCTGGAGAAGAACAGAGACCATCTGGCCTGTCTCGGATTCATACGCCTGGCCGACTCCAAGTATGCCAGATTCTTATGGTCGGTAAAAACGGTGATAGGGTGCCTGGCCCCCTCCAACCAATGGCGCCATTCCTCGAAAGCCAACTTGATGGCCAACAACTCCCTATCTCCCACATCATAGTTTTTCTCTGCCGGGGAGAGTTTTTTAGAGAAAAAGGCACAGGGTCGCCATTTGGCAGGAGAAGGGCCCTGGGACAAAACCGCACCCACACCCACCTCGGAAGCATCCACCTCAACAATAAAAGGTAAGGAAACATCGGGATGCACCAAGACGGGAGCAGATGCAAAACTCTCTTTAATCTTAGAAAAAGCTGCAAGCGCCTCCTCCGACCAAGAGGAAAAATCCGCCCCCTTTTTTGTCATGTCAGTGAGGGGTTTGACCACAGAGGAATAATTCAAAATGAACTTTCTGTAATAGTTCGCAAAACCCAAAAAGCGCATCAATGCCTTCTGATTCTCAGGAAGCTCCCACTCAAGTACAGCACGGACCTTCTCCGGATCCATGCGAAAACCAGAAGCAGAGAGGAGAAAACCCAGAAATTGAATCTCCGATACCATAAAAACACATTTCTCCAGCTTGGCGTACAATTTATTTTCCCGCAGAACCTGCAGAACCTGAAAAAGATGATCCTGATGGGTCTGAACATCAGGGGAAAAAATCAAAATATCATCAAGATACACCAATACAAATTTCCCCATTAAATGGTAGAAAATACTATTAACAAAATGCTGAAAGACGGCCGGAGCATTCATCAGGCCGAAAGGCATAACGAGATTCTCGAAATGCCCGTTAGGGGTATTAAAGGCCGTTTTCCATTCATCCCCCTCTCTGACCCTGACCAGGTTGTACGCGCCTCTCAAATCCAATTTGGAAAAAACCTTGGCCCCAACAATTTGGTTGAAGAGGTCCGGGATCAGAGGAAGGGGATAGGGATCGCGAATCGTGATACGGTTCAGCTCCCTAAAATCTAGGCAAGGTCTCAGAGAGCCATCTTTTTTTTTAACAAAAAAAAAACCAGCGGCAACAGGTGATTTTGAGGGACGAATATGCCCCTTATCGAGACTCTCGGAGATATAGGTTTGCATTGCGATTCTTTCCGGTTGTGAGAGATTGTAGAGGCGAGCTTTTGGCAGCTTGGCGCCGGGAATGAGGTTAATGGGACAGTCAAACTCCCGGTGAGGAGGTAGCTCCTGAACACCGCTCTCGGAAAACACGTCCGAGAAATCAGAGAGAAATGATGGCACAGTTTTAGTAGACACCTCTGCAAAAGTCGCTGTGAGACAATTCTCTCTACAAAAGTCACTCCACTCATTTATTTGCCTTCCTTGCCAATCAATAGTGGGGTTATGTCTAGTGAGCCAGGGTAACCCCAAAACTAGAGGAGAAGGCAATCCGTTAAGGACAAAACAAGAGATATCCTCCACATGAGTGTCACCTACAGTTAACCGGATATTGGGAACAATGCCCTTCAGAGATCTCTGTGAGAGTGGAGCAGAGTCAATAGCAAAAACAGGTATATCCTTTTCTAATGTGCAAACCTGAAAACCATGCATGGCTACAAATTGAGTGTCAATAAGATTGACGGCCGCTCCACTATCAACAAAAATCTCATAAGAAATGACTTTGCTCTCTAGCGCCACCCTGGCAGACAGGAGAAAACGGGAACTGCAGGTCAGAGGAAAAGCATCAATTCCTACATCAACTTTGCCCAAAGTAGCAGATGAAGCAGAGTTTGATGATTTACCTTTTGAGGTTTTTCTCTTATTATCGCTCTTAGTACAGTTCAAGAATCTCCTAGACGGACAAACATTTGCCAAATGACCTATGCCCCCACAACAAAAACACACCATACTCTGAGGACTAAATCCTCTTTTATCAGGGGCAAGTCGACCTAGCTGCATGGGCTCCTCCTCTGAGCGGAGCGAGACAGGATGAGGCCCCTGCACACTGAATGAGTCCGCACCACTGCCCCTAGACTGACAATGGCTGGACAGAGAGGTCTCGTTTCTTTCTTTTAGACGCCTGTCAAGGCGTACCGCCAGTGACATGGCAGACTCTAAGGACGTTGGTCTCTCATGGAAAGCAAACGCATCTTTCAATCTCTCTGAGAGACCATGACAGAACTGACTCCAGGGTGCAGCATCATTCCAACCTGAATCAGCTGCCCATCTCCGAAATTCAGAACAATAAAGCTCCGCAGACAGTTTGCTCTGGCATAAAAAACGTAAGTTAGATTCGGCCAGAGCAACACGATCCGGGTCATCATATATCTGCCCCAGGGCCACAAAAAATCCTTCCACGGTTTGAAGGGAGGGATCCCCTGATGGCAGCGAAAAAGCCCAAGTCTGAGCATTACCCCTGAGCAGGGAGATGACAATCCTCACCCTCTGCTCCTGATTACCAGAGGAATGTGGACACAAGCAAAAATGGAGTTTGCATGCCTCTCTGAAGCGAACAAAACTCTCACTGCCCCCGGAGAACGTTTCCCGGAAGTGAGACCTTTGGCTCGCAACAGACTCCATGGGCCGGAGCAGAGCCCAATGCTTGAAGCTGAGTCATAGATTGACGGAGATCCGCTACCTCCAAAGAAAGACCCTGCATGCGGTCAACCAGGCCAGAAAGCGGATCCATGTCAAAAAAGACGGTTTTGGTGGATTATAATGTCACGGCTGTGTGTGAGCAACAAGAGCATTCAAAGAAAATAGAGCTACTGACCGGACCCAAACTAGGGAGGATAAAGGGTGACCCCTGTCCGACCCTCAAAAGCTCTCCCTATGCTGCTAAGCCCATGCCCGGATCCAAATGGTGGAAGGAGGCATGCCCGCGTACCTAAGACTGATGGCCACTGTAACCCCTACAATAGTGGAAGGGGCACGGCCACCGGTGCCCTGCTCAGTATATGGAGGGAACCGTGGTCGCCTCGGATCCAGTCAGAAAACACACAGATACACAGCAATGTCTGCACACTTAGCTGAAGGGCTGCAGCCGCAGTGAAGACGGATCCAAAGACAGGCTGGCAATATCCGGAGTACTTGCTGGAGCAGAACACAGGTCCAGTGAAAGGATAGCATACAAGGGAAGATACTCAAGCAAGAGCTACAACCCAAATGAGAAATATAATCCACACCTACAATAGGAGGAGGGGGAATATAAAGGCAGGGAAATCAAACGGAGGAGAAACAGCTGGGAGGAAGGAAACAGAAAACTCCTCCCAGCTCTAGTAGTGACATCATCACAGGGGTGGAGAAACAGAGCTGTGAGAACGTCCCAAAGCTCTGGTAGTGACACTGCACTACCCAAATGCACTATATAGAAAGTATATAATTGGTATATCACACCCCTGCTTCAATCAGTTTTTTTGGGGGGCAACTGGTGTATCACACTAGTAGAAATTATTTGTTCCAATAGCGTTTGTCACTCTGTGTACAGTAGCTAAGGTAACGCAGCAAAATCGCAAACAAATGCTGCATTACACAAATGCACTATAAAGAAAGTATATAAGTGGTAGGCAATTAAGAGTGCCGCATTTGTGTGAGGGGAGGCGGGGCGTTCACTATTTAAACCTGGCCCTCCTCCCCCCACTTGTCGGTTCGAACGATTTCGAATCGGCTTGTGGGTTGGTGCCAGAGAAGGGCATGCGTCACTGGAGGATCGGGGGATCGGCTGCGTCGAGCTCGTCGCTACGGTGATTAGGTAGGCAGGGTGGCTTGCACACCCGTCTCGCTATGTATAACATGTGGGGCTGCCGAGCGTGCCGCCGGTCCCCAGCTACGCTGGAGACTGCCCGCACTCCCGATCGCTTCCGGCACCCCGAGACAGGCACCCCGATCCGCTCCAGGCCCTGCGCTAAGCACCCCCGCTCCCACATGCAGCGTCCCCCAGGCAGGCACCCCTCACCTGTGGCTCAGCAGCGACGGGTCACGACGTCCGCTCGCATACCCTGAGCATCGGTCACGCCGGCCGTCGGCTCCACGACGCAGCGTTATATATCACTCACTCCCGTATCAGAACGTTCCGCCGTAGAGGAAAACGCCGTCCGCTCACACAGGGATCTATTCATTAGCTGCAATCAGTAAGCGGAGGTCCAGCTGCAGGATCAGGGGACGGAAGCCGAAACCTAAAGGCGATTAATACGCCGCGGCTTTCCCTGTACAAATAGTCGATAGCGGTGGGCACGGGATGCAATGTTCCACATGGCGGAGCGCAAATCCCTCACAGCCGATCCTGATGCACGTTCTCCTGGTAATTACAATTAGCGAGGCTGTTAAGTTGGACATGCTTATGTGACTTTCAGTCATGTCTAGGAATCCGCTGCAGAATAAACTCATCTTCTTTACTGCGCCAAACTCAGGCAAGACAAGATAAGCAGATACTCTCGGGCCAGGACCTGCTGGGGCGCGGCGGGCCAGTGGTTCCCTTCTGGGTTGGAGTTGACCGTTGGGGTCCTAACTTGTTATGCAGTGCAGACATGTGCGCTGTGTGGCAGGTTGGGATTTCAGTGGTTGGTTCTGGCCTGGAGGGGAGTCGCTGGCTTGCTGCGCTCCAGCGGGTCCTGGCTTGAGAGAGGGCGGGGGATGGTCGACACCTACAGGCCCATACTGGTACTGCAGTCCAGGTGCAGGGCTCCTCTGCTCAGGCACAGTGGCTAGGTACTAAGGCAGGAGTATAAAAAATAAAAAAATAAAAAAAATATTTAAATAAAATTTGGAATATGTTCAAGGATCAAATATAAAGAGGGCTTCAAGGAGGGGGGCTGGCCACGTCACTTTGCGCACGCAGCCGGGCCGCCCGTAAGCCCATATGGTCAGTCAGGGGGTTGGTTCGGGCGCAGTCACAATAATCCGGTGGTTAGCTAGGGAGCGGTGGCATGAGTGAAGTGTCGCCCAGCTGGCGTGCGCTCACTCACACGTCTGTTCTTGGTTGTTCAGGTCCACAGGTGGTGGGCTAACTTACGATACCGTGGGGTTCGTGGCTGTCATGGCCGCCAGGTGAGTCAGGGGTGGTGCATGCGGGGGCCAACCCCCTCTTTTCTCCTGCATAGGCTTGGGGGACGGGGGATGGTGGACTATTATGTCCAGGCCTCTGGCGCATCTCTTACAGGGTGGCGCCTACAGTCGTGGCCTTTGGTGGGGGGGAAAAGAAAAAAAAAAAAATAATAATAATAATAATAATAATGGTATAGATAGGAATGTTGCTTTGCCAGGTCTGTCACGACTACAGACTCCTTATACAGCCCTGCCACGACTGCAGGCATCAGTCTGTCACGACTACAGACCCGCTCTAAAGCCCTGCCACGACTGCAGGCAACAGTCTGTCACGACTACAGACCCGTTATAAAGCCCTGCCACGACTGCAGGCATCAGTCTGTCACGACTACAGACCCGTTATAAAGCCCTGCCACGACTGCAGGCATCAGTCTGTCACGACTACAGACTCGTTATAAAGTCCTGCCACGACTGCAGGCATCAGTCTGTCACGACTACAGACCCGCTCTAAAGCCCTGCCACGACTGCAGGCACAAATCCGTTACGACTACAGACTCATTATTAAGACCGGCCACGACTGCAGGCATTAGTCTCATGTCAACAGACTCATGAGGTAATACTACCACGTCTACAGGCGATGGTCCGTTACCGCTACTCTCGATGTAGGGTCCCCTCACGACTACAGGGGCTAGTCGGTCACATCCACAGACTCGGTCGCACTCCCGTTAACTACAGGCACTGGGTGGGCATCTACGGGTAGTTGCGTCACGACTACGCACGTGGGTCAGCCACGGCCTGGGAGGTCAGCCTTCACGGTCACAGGTAGGTCCAGTTAGGCTTCAGTCTCCCAGCGGGTTCCAGTCACAATAACCAGCCCCTAGGTGAGGGGGGGCACTCCCGCACCGGCGCACAATGCCAGGGAGCTGTGCGGCTCCTCACGCGGCACACGGTTCAAACCAGCGGGGGCCGGGGCCCACGGTAAAGGAAGGGCTCCCTCTGATCCGGTGCACATTGCCAGGGAGTGGCGCTGCTCCCCACGCGGTACGAGTGTCCAGCCGGCGGTGGGTCGGCCCTAGCTGAGGAGGGGGGCTCCCCCGCACTGGTGCATTCTGCCAGGGAGCAGCGTGAGCTCCCCACGCGGCTGGGGGTAAAGGCTCCTCATCTTCAATAAAGTCTGGCACGGGCCGCCGTGCCGTTAGGTAGGCAGGGATCAGGGGAAGGAGTACTTGGCTCGGTCAGAGGGAGCAGATCATAGGCGGTGGCTTCCTGCTGCCGGCCGTACATTAGGTTCCAAGGGGGTTATTTAGGCACAGGATGTTAGTTAGTCCGTGCAGGTGATCTGCGTTATACCATGCTATTCATGCTCGTACTCAGAGCTGTGCCCATACGGGAGCTGCTTAAGTGGTTGATAGTGAAAAAAAAAATAAAAAAATACATTTTTGAGTCTCTCACGCAGAGCTTCTCCGTTTTAGGTTTACACATATGACTCCGCCATCTGAGTCTCTCACGCATGGCTTCTCCGTGTTAGTTTTACACATACGGATCTGCCATTAGAGTCTCTCACGCATGGCTTCTCCGTTTTAGGTTTACACTTATGACTCCGCCATTAGAGTCTCTCACGCATGGCTTCTCCGTTTTAGGTTACACATGTGACTCCGTCATTAGAATCTCTCACGCATGGCTGCTCCGTTTTAGGTTTACACATATGACTCCGCCATTAGAATCTCTCACACATGGCTGCTCCGTTTTAGGTTTACACATATGTCTCCGCCATTAGAGTCTCACGCATGGCTTCCCCGTTTTAGGTTACACATATGACTCCGCCATCTGAGTCTCACGCATGGCTTCTCCGTTTTAGGTTTACACATATGACTCCGCCATTAGAGTCTCTCACGCATGGCTTCCCCGTTTTAGGTTACACATATGACTCCGCCATTAGAGTCTCTCACGCATGGCTTCTCCGTTTTAGGTTACACATATGACTCCGCCATTAGAGTCTCTCACGCATGGCTTCTCCGTTTTAGGTTTACACTTATGACTCCGCCATTAGAGTCTCTCACGCATGGCTTCTCCGTTTTAGGTTACACATGTGACTCCGTCATTAGAATCTCTCACGCATGGCTGCTCCGTTTTAGGTTTAAACATATGACTCCGCCATTAGAATCTCTCACGCATGGCTGCTCCGTTTTAGGTTTACACATATGTCTCCGCCATTAGAGTCTCACGCATGGCTTCCCCGTTTTAGGTTACACATATGACTCCGCCATCTGAGTCTCACGCATGGCTTCTCCGTTTTAGGTTTACACATATGACTCCGCCATTAGAGTCTCTCACGCATGGCTTCCCCGTTTTAGGTTACACATATGACTCCGCCATTAGAGTCTCTCACGCATGGCTTCTCCGTTTTAGGTTACACATATGACTCCGCCATTAGAGTCTCTCACGCATGGCTTCCCCGTTTTGGTTGGCACATATGACTCCGTCATTAGAATCTCTCATGCATGGCTTCTCCGTTTTAGGTTACACATATGACTCCGCCATCTGAGTCTCACGCATGGCTTCTCCGTTTTAGGTTTACACATATGACTCCGTCATTAGAATCTCTCACGCATGGCTTCCCCGTTTTAGGTTACACAAATGACTCCGCCATTAGAGTCTCTCATGCATGGCTTCTCCGTTTAGGTTACACATATGACTCCGCCATTAGAGTCTCTCACGCATGGCTTCTCCGTTTTAGGTTACACATATGACTCCGCCATTAGAGTCCCTCACGCAGAGCTTCTCCGTTTTAGTTTTACACATATGACTCCGCCATTAGTCTCTCACGCATGGCTCCGCCATTAGTCTCTCACGCATGGCTTCTCCGCTTTAGGTTTACACACAGGACTCCGCCATTAGAGTCTCTCACGCATGGAGATTAAAAAAAAATAAAAAAAAAGAAGGGGGGCCTATCACTCACCTATTGGGCTTTGTCGGGGTTTTTGCCACTCTCAATTAAACCTGTCCTATAGCATTGTTAACTATACCTGGCAGGTATTCAGCACCATTGGTACATCCTACATCCGGACCTACCGTCACTCTTCTCCGCCCACCCGATCAAAGCGGCGTTGAAGGGTTTGCGCAAGATGTCTGTTGTGAAACGACATGGGCGTCAGCCATTTACCGGTAGCTTGTTCAGGCCGTGACAGGCAAACTGCAGGGGCAAACCGTTCAGGCCACAGGTTAGCGCTCTGGTAGAAACAGCCTTGTACCTGGCCTTCCATGGATTCCTCAGGTCAGGCGAGCTCATGGGCACCAATACGCTGGCTGGGTGCCTGCGGAAAGGTCAGCTCATCCGGCGCGGGTCCATCCATGTCCTCACCTTGGCCTCGTCCAAGACGTCACGGCCGGGGCAACCAGTGGCGGTCAGATACTTTCCCACGGACAGCAGATGGTGTCCGGTGCAGGCCTTGGAGGCTTGGCTGCGTAGTATTTAGTCCAAGCGGCATGTTCTCCCGTACTCGAACTAGGCAATGCCCGGCTAACCTCCGCGGCCTTTCTTACGTACATTCAGGTTAGTTGACAGGTTCAGGGGTCGGTCCTCGCTGGATCACAGGACATTCCTTCCGCATGGGCGCGGCAGCGGTGGCGTCCATGCATTAGGTGCCTGTACATGTCATCAAACGGTTGGGTCGTCGCAGTTCCGCGTGTTCCATGCGTAATATCCCGGATCCTTATACGAAATATCATTGGCTTTCGAGTTTTGGTCTGTAGTTTCTGTTATCAAGTTTTCTAACTCCTATGCATGGTTCTTTTGGCCCCTTTAGGCTACCCTTCGATAAGCAGTTCCGGCATAACTCTGCTGCTTCTAGGTTGGGGGGGTGGAGTATAGGCTTAGGTAGGGTACCCTCTCAGCATGAGCCGATCCGAGCACAAGTGGTAGGCAATTAAGAGTGCCGCATTTGTGTGAGGGGAGGCGGGGCGTTCACTATTTAAACCTGGCCCTCCTCCCCCCACTTGTCGGTTCGAACGATTTCAACCCACCCAGGAGCCCTCCCTTCTTTCAGGTCTCATCATTGGGGTAGCCCCCTTTAGGCTACCCTTCGATAAGCAGTTCCGGCATAACTCTGCTGCTTCTAGGTTGGGGGGGTGGAGTATAGGCTTAGGTAGGGTACCCTCTCAGCATGAGCCGATCCGAGCACAATTGGTATTTCACACCTCTGCTTCAATCAGTTTTTTGGGGGGCAACTGGTATATCACAGCAGTAGAAATTATTTGTTCCAATAGCGTTTGTCACTCTGTGTAGCTGTGGTAACGCAGCAAAACCGCAAACAAATGCTGCACTACCTAAATTTTGTATATAGAAAGTATATTATTGGTATATCACACCCCTGCTTCAATCAGTTTTTTTGGGGGGCAACTGGTGTATCACACTAGTAGAAATTATTTGTTCCAATAGCGTTTTATCACTCTGTGTACAGTAGCTAAGGTAACGCAGCAAAATCGCAAACAAATGCTGCATTACACAAATGCACTATAAAGAAAGTATATAATTGGTATTTCACACCTCTGCTTCAATCAGTTTTTTGGGGGGCAACTGGTATATCACAGCAGTAGAAATTATTTGTTCCAATAGCGTTTGTCACTCTGTGTAGCTGTGGTAACGCAGCAAAACCGCAAACAAATGCTGCACTACCTAAATTTTGTATATAGAAAGTATATTATTGGTATATCACACCCCTGCTTCAATCAGTTTTTTTGGGGGGCAACTGGTATATCACACCAGTAGAAATTATTTGTTCCAATAGAGTTTGGCACTTTGTGTAGCTGCGGTAACACAGCAAAACCGCAAACAAATGCTGTACTACCTAAATGCACTATATATAAAGTACAGTCATGTGAAAAAATTCGGACACCCTTTGAAAGCATGTGGTTTTTTGTAACATTTTTAATAAAAGGTTATTTCATCTCCGTTTCAACAATACAGAGAGATTAAAGTAATCCAACTAAACAAAGAAAACTGAAGAAAAGTCTTTTCAAGATCTTCTGTAAATGTCATTCTACAAAAATGCCTATTCTAACTGAGGAAAAAGATAGGACACCCTCACATGTATTCCCTCTTAAATTGGCTCAGATCTCACACAGGTATATCACACCAGGTGCACATAATTAGTAGATCGTTACTCTGCATGTTGAATGAGGCTTGCCCTATTTAAACCTCAGACATTTAGTTTGGTGTGCTCCTGACTGTTGAAGTGAGAGTGAGCACCATGGTGAGAGCAAAAGAGCTGTCAGAGGACTTCAGAAAAAAGATTGTAGCAGCCTATGAGTCTGGGAAGGGATTTAAAAAGATCTCAAAAGATTTTGAAATCAGCCATTCCACTGTCCGGAAGATAGTCTACAAGTGGAGGGCTTTCAAAACAACTGCCAACATGCCCAGGACTGGTCGCCCCAGCAAGTTCACCCCAAGAGCACACCGCAAGATGCTAAAAGAGGTCTCCAAAAACCCTAAAGTGTCATCTCGAGAACTACAGCAGGCTCTGGCTACTGTTGATGTAGAAGTACATGCCTCTACAATCAGAAAGAGACTGTACAAGTTTAACTTGCATGGGAGGTGTGCAAGGAGGAAACCTTTGCTTTCCAAGAGAAACATCGAGGCCAGACTGACATTTGCCAGAGATAAAGTTGACAAAGACCAGGACTTCTGGAATAATGTTCTTTGGACAGATGAGTCCAAAATTGAATTATTTGGACACAACAGCAGAGGACATGTTTGGCGTAAACCAAACACAGCATTCCAAGAAAAGAACCTCATACCAACTGTGAAGCATGGAGGTGGAAGTGTCATGGTTTGGGGCTGCTTTGCTGCAGCAGGACCTGGTCAGCTCACCATCATAGAATCCACGATGAATTCTACTGTGTATCAGAAGGTGCTTGAAGAACATGTGAGACCATCAGTTAGAAAATTAAAGCTGAAGCGGAACTGGACCATGCAACATGACAATGACCCAAAACATACTAGTAAATCAACCAAAGATTGGCTGAAAAAGAAGAAATGGAGAGTCCTGGAATGGCCAAGTCAAAGTCCAGATTTGAATCCCATTGAGATGCTGTGGAGTGACTTGAAAAGGGCTGTACGTGCAAGAAACCCCTCAAACATCTCACAGCTGAAAAAGTTCTGCATTGAGGAGTGGGGTAAAATTTCCTCAGACCGATGTCGAAGACTGGTAGATGGCTACAAGAACCGTCTCACTGCAGTTATTTCAGCCAAAGGAGGTAACACTCGCTATTAGGGGCAAGGGTGTCCTATCTTTTTCCTCAGTTAGAATAGGCATTTTTGTAGAATGACATTTACAGAAGATCTTGAAAAGACTTTTCTTCAGTTTTCTTTGTTTAGTTGGATTACTTTAATCTCTCTGTATTGTTGAAACGGAGATGAAATAACCTTTTATTAAAAATGTTACAAAAAACCACATGCTTTCAAAGGGTGTCCTAATTTTTTCACATGACTGTATATTATTGGTATATAACACCCTGCTTCAATCAGTTTTTTTGGGGGGCAACTGGTATATCACATGAGTAGAAATTATTTGTTCCAATAGCGTTTGGCACTCTGTGTAGCTGCAGTATCCCAGCAGAACTGCACACAACTGCTGCACATTACAAATGCACTATAATATACTTTCTATGTTAGAAAGTATATTATAAGTATATTACACCCCTCAGTAAGTCACACCTATACCAGTCCTTAAAGGGACTTTTGTGGCCCTATTAGCTAGCGTTTGGTGTCCATAACAGTCTGTCCCTGCTCCACACTCTCCCTACACTGACAGAAGACTGAATGTAAAATGGCGGCCAGATCGGGTTTATTTATAAGGTAGGGGGTGTGCCCATGCGCTGAAATGTCTCAATTGGCTGTCCTGTACCACCTGATGGCTGTCTCGTGGGTCAAAGTTCTTCACAATGTAAAAGAATATGGCGTTCAGCGGTGCAGTTATATGTTCTAAAGCCTTTTGTGGCATGTATTAGTGGCAAAAGTAAAATATATTTGCCGTTCAGCGGTGCAGTTATATGTTATAAAGCCATTTTTGTCGTGTATTAGTGGCAAAAAAACAATATATTTTCCATTCAGTGGTGCAGTTATATGTTCTAAAGCCCTTTTTGTGTGTATTAGTGTGAAAAAAGTGAAAAAAGGGCTTATTAGCCGTGTGGTGAAGTGAAAAATTGTGGGGTGTTTTAATTTCCTTTTTATTTATTTGATCTAACAGTATGTCATACAGAGAAGTGCCAGGCCCTGCACAGGTGAGTGGAAGAGGCCTAAATGATTCTGGCGAAGGCAGAGGTTGCAGCAGAGTAAGGGGTCGTGGCAGCAGGGGTCACTTCGAGAGGCCTGAGCTCCCAGTGTCAGCTAGCAGTCGTGTCGTGACTAGCAACCCAGAGGTTCTTGAATGGTTGACTCGATCTTCGACTTCATCGCAAGTGACATCAGACACCACCAGCCAAGAGTCAGTGGGTTCGTCAGACACAACCCTTATTTGGCATGGCCCGGGAGCAGACCCTGTGCCCTCACCTGTCCTCAACCTGCGTCTGTCCTTTTCTGTTCACTCAGCCAGAGAAGTATTATATGCTGTGGGTTCAGCTCCACTCAACAGAGAGCATGAGCTACTTGAGGACAGACTAATGGGGTAAACCAGCTCACCTGCCACATATGCTGCAGTCCTTGGGTGCACAGGAAACCATGGTAAGACCTCTTGAGACAAGGATAAAAGCAAAAAGCAATGGGAGGTCGGGAGCCAAACTGCTTCGCAGGAGCCTACCTGCCCGGGAAGTAGCGATGCACAAGTTCACGGAGGCAGCAGCGGTTACAGCCAGTCAGTGCAGAGTGTTGGGGGTAAAATCACCTACTCGGCGGTTTGGCAGTTTTTTGTTAAGCCGCCAGAGGAGGTGAACATGGTCATATGTAGAATCTGTGGGCAGAAGGTGAAGCGTGGCCAGGTTGTCAATGTTGGCACCATGACCCTGCGTCAAGATATGCAGAGTCACCATAAAGTGGCCTGGGAGAACCGTGGCTCCGGTGTGGTGGTCCAGCCTGCCGTAGCAACCGCTGCATCACCCAGTGGCACGCACCCGGTTTCAGGCAGTCAAGGCTCCACCACCTCAGCCGAAGGGAGCTGTCTGTCCTTCCTATCATCTGCTGGTCCTGATGCTCCTGATCCTCGCCCTCCTACTCCTCATCAGTCATTCAGTCAGCAATCGATCACTGAAGCGATTGCCAAGAGACAACAGTATGCGTGCGCAAAATCTGAACGTGCTCCTGTCCAAATTGCTGGTGGTGCAGTCCCTCCCTTTCGAAGTGGTGGAATCTGAACCTTTCAGAGAACTGATGGCTTGTGCTGAGCCAAGGCGGAGAGTCCCAAGCCCTGAACACACATGTAGAACAGAACGTGGGCCAGTATTTGAGCCTGTCAGTGTCTGCAAAAGTGCACAGCAGCGCCGACGTGTGGAGGTATAACTGAGTTCAGGGACAATACATACATGTCCTTTACGGCCCACTGGGTGAATTGCTGCACAGGGACAGACGAATTGTCACCGTTCGGCAGAGGGATGAGTTCTGGCTCTCCACTTTGTTGGACCCTCGCTACCGGTACAAAATGGGGGCTTTTTTTACACCCACTGAGAGGGAGGACAAACTGGAATACTATAGAGACATCCTATGTAGTCAGTTGGCCGCTGCCTATCTGTGCCATCGTCTCGCAGGTCTGACTGGGTTGCTGGGGAGGGGTGGGGTGGCAGGAGCAGTAACAGCTCCATCAGCAGCAGCCTGAGTCTACAGTCGCTGATGAGTAGCTTTCTTCACCCGCATGCTGAAGAAACTACTCACCAGCAGCTAGACGTAGAGCAGAACCTGAACCAGCAGGTGGTGGCATACTTGGAGTGCACCCTGCCAGCCATCATTGAAGATCCGCTGGACTACTGGGCAGCCAAACTGGATTTGTGGCTGCAAATGGCAGAGTTTTCACTGGAAAAGCTGTCCTGCCCGGCCAGTAGTGTGGCATCAGAGCGGGTGTTTAGTGCAGCGGGGGCCATAGTTACCCCAAAAAGAACTCACCTGTCCACCCAAAATGTGGAGAGACTGACCTTTGTCAACATGAATCAGGCCTGGATCAGCAGGGATTTCCAGCCCTCAATGCCTGATTCATCAGACTAGATCATCCATGGTGCCACATCAACGCTTTGATAAAACAGACCAGTTTCTTCTGGCTACCTGCCACAGCTACTATTCTGATGCTGCCACGCACCTGATGCCACATATCTGATGCCAAGTGCTCCTTCTTTCACCCACCATCTTCAGCTGGTACTAGTATTGCCACCCACCTCCTCACTATGTCGCCTTGCCACTCTGTTGTCTCTTGATGCTTCTGCCACCTCCACACTATGTCACCTTGCCACTCTGTTGTCTCCTGATGCTGCTGCCACCTCCACACTATGTCACCTTGCCTTTCTGTGGTCTTCTCATGCTGCTGACCTCCACACTATGTCACCTTGCCACTATGTGGTCTCCTGATGCTGCCACCACCTCCACACTGTCATTGTGCCACTCTGTGGCCTCCTCATGCTGCTTCCACCTCACTACTATGTCATAGGGCCACTCTGTGGACTTCTCATCCTGTTCCCACCCTCCCCACTTCATGACTGGGCCACTATTTTGCCTTTCGGCCTGGCTGACATCATCATTTATTTGACCCTTCTTCTAATCTGTCAGAAGGAAGGAAAAATGAGACACACAACAGATCCTGTCTGTGTAGCAGCTGTAAGGGCTGTATGGTCCCTTCAGAATTGGCTTGTAATTTGGTAGCCAAAAGAAGGAGTGGGTACAAAACACAGAAGACATGCAAATATTCCATTCACGTGTCATCTCTGCTTTGGATCCACTCCTGTATTTTTTGGCATTAGTAATACTGATGGATTACTGACCAAATGCTGACTGAGCGAAGGCGGATGCTCAACAGACAGGATCCATTTTTCTTGGGTTATTTGTCACCGCCAGCTTTGTGAGAAGATCTGGCAGACGTTCTTCTCTACCTGTTGTATGATATTCTTTGTTTTGGTTTCACTTTCAATCTCCTTTCCTTCTCCCAGCTGTCACCTATTTGCACTGATTGTCTCCCTTTATATTCCCTCCCATACTGCCTCACTTTGCGGTTTATACGTCTTCCTGGATTGTGGTCACTGCTGGAGGCTGCTTCTCCTGATTCCTCAGATAAGTCTGTTTCCTTTATTTGTGTTTTCTTGCTGGCTTGATTGTAGGTGACCCTGACTCCGTCCGTATTAAGTGCAGGGAGCCGGTGGTCGTGTCCCCTCACTATTGTAGGGTTTTCAGGTGTCACATAGTATAAGGTACGAGGACATGCCATTGTCTACCATAAAGACCTTTGCATGGGCATAGCAGTCAGGGAGAGCTCTAGGGGTTTTATAGGGCTCACCCATATGCTCCTTAGTTTGGGATCAAGCCAGTCGGATGTTTATTTATAAGTTCCAGCTTTCTGCAACACCATCCGTGACATTATTGTTCTGAAGGATCAGACAAAGGGCAAAATAATTAGTGACGTCAACACAAACTTACTGCTTACACCCTCTCCACTCTGTCGGGGGCTCTACTTGTATAAGTGTGTAATAGAACAGGTTCTGTAGACATCTATGTGGAATCAGCTTACAAGGGTGTAAAAGGAGTGCACTTCTTGGCGCTAACATCGACCTGTAAGGTTGAGTTCATACTTAAGTTATTTAATCAGTTTTTGGCCCCATGACTGCCCAAATAAGTGAAGTGTGCAGGGATTCTAAAGCCCCTTTCACATGAGCAAGTTTTCTGCGCAGGTGCAATGCGTGATGTGAACGCATTGCGGCCACACTGAATCCGGACCCATTTATTTTAATGGGTCTGTGTACATGAGCGTTGTTTTTCATGCATCACTTTTTCACGCAGCCCTGTCACCATAGAAGTGAATGGGACTGCATTGTGTTGTAAACACAAGTAACTTAGCAACAGTGAAGGTATTTTACACAGGAAGTTGAGTTTCTCAGCGTCTGACTCCAGGCAGTATATGAGAGAGGAGCTTGTTTGGAGAGTCTCCTGCCCTTGCAGACCTTTTTAAGCATGCCAAAGCCACCCAAGTCCATGGACGTGGAGAGGCTCATTGTCCTTGTGCAGGAGAGGCCCTGCATTTGGGATACAAGGACGGGGGAGTACCACGACTGGTACAAAAAGGATGCAGCCTGGGTGGAAATAACCCAGGAGCTGTTTGCCAGCATATGGGAGAAAACCAAAGGCCAGAGTCGCCAGAGTTTGGGTAAGTAGCCAATCTATACATGTGTGATCCTTGCTGTCCTCCCTAGCATAGCACATGTCATCCGTTATCCTCCCTAGCATAGCACGTCATACGTTATTCTCTCTAGCATAGCACATGTCATACGTCATCCTCACTAGCATAGCACATGTCATACGTTATCCTCCCTAGCATAGCACATGTCATACGTTATCCTCCCTAGCATAGCACATGTCATACGTTGTCCTCTGTAGGATTGTATATTTGGCAAAATTTTCTTTTTTTCTCTTTTTATTAAAAGTGGACGAAGTTAAGAATCGGTGGAGGAGCTGCAGGGACCAGTTCCACAAGGAGATCCAGCACCAAGGGTGTAGTGGTTCCGGGCCACCGAAGAAAAGGCCCTACATGTTTAGGAAAAACTCATGTTCCTACGTGAAGTGATGGAACTGCGTCCGTAAGTTAATTATAAACACTGACCACTACATGTTTATCGATACACACTGCTAAAAATCACATTACCAACATAGTCAACAATCAACATACAATTGGTAAATTAGAAATGTCATAGTTGCCAATAGCAACCAAGTCGATTCCTCCTTTCATTAGCAAAAGTAGATGAACAACGTTACAAGTGGAATCAGATTTTTTGCTATGGCCAGCTATGCCACTTTTTTTTTTTTTTATCAGATAATTTTTATTTGGTTTTTCAAAAAATCACGAAAAAGCAAAGGAAGACAGTCTGTACAGCATACATGCAACAGTTGAAGACAAAAATACCATAGCATTACACGATCGGACAGATAGTTACTTACATAAGTATCACAAGTAACATAAACCATGGTACAAGAAGCACATAAAATCACGTATTCTAGTTACAAAGTATATCTGGTACAGAACCACATTTCCCATCCAATAATTTATCAACAGGAAACCAACCCTCCCTACCCAACTAAAGCCCAGTACCCCCCCCCACCCGAGCGATGGAGCGGATCCAAACTCCAAGATTGGACATCTTATTAACATGTCAAAGGCACATCCATTGGTGTACACCTCCTGTCTGTGTATCAGACCTCTGCACACCCGACCTGCGTAGTACTACACACCTTCATACAGCATACATCCAGAGTAAATTAGGATAGAGGAGATAGAGAGCCTACATAAACCAATACTGCGCCTCTTCCTACCCCGTAGTCCAACTACGAGGAAAGGCTAAACCGAACACTGTAGCCTGCATTTCTCCCAGTTATCCCATATATTGTCATACTTCCCAGCACAGTTTCTTTTAACATACACACTTTTCTCTAAGCATAATATCTCTGACATTCTATTGAGGAATTCTCCCCTAGTCGGAGACTGAGGTCTAAGCCAAAATCTAGCTATGAGTTTCCTAGCTTGAAATAGTAGACGCTGTACTCCCAAACGATGATGACGATTTTTGATGTCTAATATCCCGACCACACACGCTTTCGGACCAGGCGGGACTGCAATATTATATGCGTCTTTTATTAGGGCTAAAACCGCGGACCAAAAGTTCCGGAGCCCCGCACAATCCCAGAACATGTGTAACAAGGATGCAAGACTCCTGCCACATCTAGGACAATCCGCATCTTCCCGAACACCTATCCGGCATAAAAACTCTGGCGTCCTATACACCCGGTGTATTAAAAACAGCTGGGACATACGCTGCCCCTCGCAAACTGACAGTGGTGGAGTGAGCGCCAAAAGCGATTTCCACTGCTCTTCTGAGATCGGCCCGACCTCCCTTTCCCATTTAGATTTGACTGCTAAGACCCCTTGCTTCAATGACTTCACATACAAGTTCCTGTAGATAGAGGATATCAGACCGCTCGAGGAGCTGTTTGTGAGGAGTTGCTGAAACAACGGGACCACAGTGCATTTCAACGACACAGATTTAGACTGTGTCTGAAAGGCATGACGAAGTTGTAAAAATTGATAGAAGGCCGTGTGCGGGAGACCACATTCATTTCTCAACTGTTCAAAGGACTTGAAAGCAGCAGCACTCTGAAGTTGACATAAATATCTCACTCCTTTGCGCTCCCAGGGTGAAAATCCATCTAACTGTAATATTTCAGGAAGGTACGGATTCCTCCAGATAGGGGAAAACTGTGTAAACCCCTGTACTGATAACAGCGCCCGGCTTTTTTGCCAAACCTTATGCATCATAAAAAGTGTGGGGTGCCCCGACAGCTTACCTACAATTCCGCTATTTTCCAATAGAGCCACCGGAGAACTGTGCCCAATAATATGTGCCACCAATCTGGCTGAGGCAACATCTCCAGGAGTTCTTCCCCATCCGCTCAACTGTTGCAACTGGGCCGAGATGTAATACAACCATGCATTCGGTACTGCTAGCCCTACCTCCTCTTTTCCCCTCTGCAGAGTGTCCAGTCCAATCCGCGCTTTTTTATGGCGCCAAATCAAATCCCTAAACAGCCTATCAATCTTTATGAATACTCTGCGAGGAATCCATACCGGGGAATTATGCAATATATACATGAGTTTGGGCATGAGAATCATTTTAAGAAGGTTACTCCTCCCAATTTCAGATAGCGGTAGCTTGCACCATGCCTTTTATCCAACATTGTGATTAATAACGGCTCAATATTCAGTTTAATATAACTGTTAGGATGTGCTGTAACCATTATCCCCAGATATTTGACATGTTGCGCAATCTGCAATGGACAAGAATTCGGGACAAGAGTTACAGCAGATTCATCCATCGGTAGGAGAGTAGATTTGTCCCAATTGATACGGAGACCAGAACTATCACCAAACTCCCGTATAAGTGCCATGACAGGACCTAATGACTGTTCCACATTGCCCAAATATATTAACATGTCATCAGCGTAAAGGGACACCCTCTCCTCCCAAGTCCCGCAGGGAAATCCCACAATCTTGTCAGATGAGCGCAATACGCAGGCAAGCGGCTCAATCGCGATAGCGAACAGAAGGGGGGACAATGGGCACCCCTGACGAGTCCCTCTACCCAGACTGAACGAATCCGACGTTCCCCCATTCGCCCGTATCCTAGCAGTGGGGCCATTATATAACAATCGAACCCAGGAGATAAAGGTCTTCCCAAACCCCACGAATCGCAACACCTCCCATAGATAACACCATTCAACACTATCAAAGGCTTTAGCCGCATCCAGTGAGAGGATGGCACGCCCTCCGACAGACTCACCTCTTCTCTGAGTATTAAGAAAAAGGCGTCTAAGATTTACCGAAGTAGATTTGTCCGGCATGAAAGCCGCCTGATCACTATGAATAATAGTGGAAATGACAGACTGCAGACGATTCGCTAAAACTTTAGCTTTCTCATTGGGAAATGATTTTAAGGCTAATTCCATCTCCTTGAGTGTTAAAGGACCTTCTAGCCATGCTGCACACGTCGCGGATAGTCTCGGAACCTCAATCTCTGCAAGATACTCAGCTATATTAGTAGAATCCACCTTTAATTTAGTCCTATACAGGGATTCATAGTAAGTGTGGAAAACTGACAGAATCTCCTCATCTGCCGTGGCAAGAGAACCATCAGCCCTCTGAATGGACAAGATTTTGGACGGACCCTCCTGGGCTCTAATAACCCTTGCCAGTAGCCTGCCAGAACTTTCCCCTACCTCAAAGTATTTTTGTTTTACAAAAAACCTACGATTTTCTGCCGTTTTCATTAAATGCTGCTTCAATCCCGCCTGAGCTGCTATAAGGGAGTCCTCCCTTGCCCTGTCAGGTGCAACTACAAACCTTTCCTCCGCTTCCACTACTCTACTACCGCTTGCAACTTTTTCAGGGTTTCGCGAGATTTAGTTTTATGTCTGCTAATTTTCTGAATATATAGGCCTCTAGCGTACGCTTTGCAAGTATCCCACACCACACCCACACTTGCCGACCCAGCATTTTGCGCGTAGAACTCTTTCAATTTCTCCACCATGCCATTCTCCCATCCACTAATTGTAGCCAAAACGGGTTAAGTTTCCACATTCCGATCCCAGGGAGGTGCCTAGCGCCCGGATGTAATTCTATAAAAATCGGGGAATGGTCGGAGAGACTCCTAGGTAAGTATTTAATTTCCGCTACCAACGACAACACATTAGGCGAACCTATCGCTAGATCAATCCGTGACACGAAAACTGACGCACACTCGGATTCCTCACCCGCCAAATGTCATGTAGGTCCAGCTCCCGCAGCACACTAGCAAAGTTAGAGTCCCTATTAGTTCCCGTCATCCCTCCCCTATCCAGTGTCGCTGAAGGGCAGGTATTAAAATCACCTATGATCAGGATAGGGCACTGAGGCAGATCCTCAACATATCTCATAATTTCCTTTAATACCTCACTACTGTAGGGAGGGGGAATGTATACCGCCACTAATATAAAGGTCCAATGATAACAAGTACAATGGAGACAAACATATCTTCCACTATCGTCTAAGCGAGACGAGTGACACATAAATGGCAGAGATCTATGCACTAGAACACTTACACCCCTGGAATGAGAAGAGAATATGGAGTGAAATGCCTGACCAATCCACGGCCTTTGCAAGACCGAAATAGTGTTAGTAGATAAATGAGTCTCTGACAGACAAATTATAGCAGGATGAAAGTGTTGTAGTGCCATAAACATCGCAGTACGTTTATTTGTATCGCCTAAACCCCTAACATTCCACTCTATTATCTTAAGATTATTCGCCATAATACCATATAGTATATTTACCATCCACGCACACCGCAGCCATCACACACATTTGCTCTTTACTTCCTGTACACCATAGAAGTATTCGGACCCCACTCCATCGCTTAGCCCACCCCTTTCCAACCCCTAAAACTAACCCCAAAACAAAACAACTAGCGACAAGGACATAATCCCTACCCAGAAAAAAACCACCGGCAGGGCGAAAAAATTTCCCTACGGTCGGCCATACATATGGCGGAATAATTGCCACAGGAAAACCCGTGCAAGAATGTACACACAGAACGGGTCACCCACACTGACCTGCCCACATGTAGGTGAATCTGCAGCGTGCTGAACATAAGCAAAGTGCATAAACATAGTTAAACATTTTCCGGCGACACCCGCAACTCGTCACCATAGTAACGTAAGGATCCACGGACCCTACACATAAAACTCAGATAGTATAAACAGATGGTCATAATAACAGTAGATAGTAATAAGGATCGATCATTACACAAAGCATTAATACACAGAACATATCAAACATGTCCCTAAACACATCTGGCATATCTCACGTGCTCCAACACTAGAATAGGCAGGACGCTCATCCCACAGATGCAGAGTTCTTCGACAAAGGCTCATTGGTGTCAATCCACTGCGCCGCCTCCAGGGGGGTGTCAAAGAAGCAAACTTCTCCATGCGCGACTACACGAAGCTTGGCCGGATACATCATGGAGTACGGGATTTGTAGATTCCGAAGGCGTCTTTTCACATCCATGAACTTGACTCTCTTCCGTTGGACCTCTGCCGAGAAGTCTGGATAAATTGCAATTTTGCTTCCATTGATCAGTAGCTCCGGATGATCTCTTGCCTTTTTAAGGATAGTGTCCCTGTCCCTGAAGTGTAGCAGCTTCATTAGAACTGGATGCGGTGGGGCCCCTGGTGGCGGAGCGCGAAACGGCACTCTGTGCGCCCTTTCAATAGCAAACATCCTGGACAACAAGTCCTTGCCAAATTTAATTGTAATCCAATCTTCAAAAAAGGATACTGGATCAGGACCTTCAGCTTTCTCGGGGACCCCCACCAACCGGAGATTGTTCCTTCTTGAACGATTCTCTAGGTCGTCCGCTTTTGACATCAACAGGGTTACATTGTGAATAACCCTGCCCAGATCTCTTTTAACAGGAGGCAGTTGATCCTCCACTGTGTTCACTCTGGCTTCAACCTCAGTCATCCTATCCGTGACTTTTTTAAGGTCTTGGCGGAGAAAGGAGACACTTTCTTGCAGGCTTCCCATGTTAGCGGTGAGAAGAGCAAGTGAGTTATTGCTTTGCTGGACTGCCTTGAATATATCTTTAAAAGTAGGCTCACCAGTAAGTTCATCAGGCTGTCCCAACTGTGTATGCTGAGGACATAGCGATGCAAGGCCACTAGGTGGAGCTGTTGGATCAGAGGCTGCAGCTCCAGCAATCTCCTCTGCTTGTAACTGCTTGCGATTTTGTCCCAGTGTCGGCCATTCTGAGGCTTTCAGCCTCTCATCTGTCTCCCCTGATGTATCGGCGGACGATGCAGGCGTCTCAGATGGAGGTAGGCTTGTGGTTGAGCGGGCATATTTACCCAAGCGGGCCGCCAGGTCTGCGGCCCGCACCTCCGATGCGGCGCCATCTTGCTTGACCGGCGTGGACACGCCGGCCTCCTTCAGCTCCCTCTCCTTTCTGCCGGTACGAGTCATGGCACTCTGTACACGGCCCGCACACTCTCCTGAGCCCCACAGTAAAAGTTAAAGCAGCGTCGCTTGCTGCAGAGACAGGATTCCTCAGGATAGCCGGCGGCAGGTCAGGAGCTCCCCTCAGGCACGTCCGCTCACATGCCCGACCAGGCCACGCCCCCAGCTATGCCACTTCTAATTTCTTCAATGTTGTTAAATGACCACATATGTAATATGTTGGTTAGTTCATGTAGTACTATGTGCTAAATGTATTTTTCTGATGATACTAATATGTGACATGAATATTTATAATAAAAAAGTGTGTTCATATATTAATTTACATTTTTTTTAATTTTATTTGTGAAGAATGGAGTACAACCTAGAGGAGGAAGCCAAAGAGTCCGCTCCCCAGCACTCGAGCGCCTGCGAGGAGGACACTCTCTGAGACAGAGTGCAGAAGGACCCCGCACCTCAGCATCCGGCCGTCCCGCTGCTTCAGAGTGGATTCCCCCCCCACTTTGGCTCTACCCATCTGGGCAAGAAGGTGGGCCATGCCTCCTGCCGAAGCTCTGGTCAATAGCCAGGTACTGGTAAGCCCGGCAGGAGGACCACTTAGATCTTTATGCCCGTAGTCTGGTCCATTATTTGCGGAGGCTGCCTCCAGAATGATTACTGAGAACCAAAGCGGCTCTTGGAATTGTTCTGGATGCAGCCACTCCACCTAATGATCCCATGGAGATGTTTGTGGCCCTGGAGAATTGGTGCACTCATGGGCACATGTTTGGCCCCCGCCCAATGCCAATTCCCCAGGGTTCACAGGGTCCCACACAGTTCCCTCCTCCAAGGGAACATTATGGCCAACCTAGTCGGCCATATTGCCAACAATATCAGGGGGAAACTTCCTATGGCCAGCCTGTCCCCTCCTCATCTCAAGCTGGGCCATCTCTGCACTCTGGCCCCCCTTCACAACCCTCCTACCATGGCCCTCAGTTTCATGGTCCCCCCTCGCCACCTGCGGGTTTTTTTAATTTGTAAATTTTCTTTTCTATTATTTATTTATAGTTGACTATTCTGTGTTAGAATAAACAGAGTTTTATTTTTATGATTTTTGTTTGTTCTCTTTATTATATACAGTGCATAATGATATTTATGTGGCACAAACACATAGACCACAATAATAATTATAAACGTTTAATATACATTAATATCACCTGTGGTAATGTGAACAGTGCTGGAAGGTGTGTTGTCCCACTTCAGGTACCTCAGATGGGTGAGACAGATAAAATCCAGAGAGTGGCAGTAGTCTCAGCAAAGCATAGTTTGCTGAGACATTTTTGTATACTAAATTGGATGTATTGGAATGGCTCACCCTCCAAATTGCAGGGAATGGGTGCTCCCCCTAAAAAAGGTAACCCCAACCTTTAGGAGAATTAAATTATACAAAGGAATAAGGGGGCACACCTACATCTGGATTCACACAAAACACTAGCCAATATATTAAAGTAATTTATTTAATATAACAAGGTACCTAATTAATCATACTAAAATAACATAAAATACAAGGGTTAAAATAATGTCACATAAAACCACACTAATGAATTGGTTTGTAATTGGATCACAAACTTCAGTCCTAGATGCAATGTCTAGTTCAAAGTTTTGGATTTCAACAAAAAAAATAAATAAATAAATAATAATATATATATATATATATATAGTGAGTGCGGTTTCTTTTAATAGTCTGTGGTATACCTGCGGTTTATTCAATATAAACGATTCCACTATTTTAGGGATTACTGAATATAACAGCCTCTTGGTTTGTGGTATATCGTTTCTCACAGTTTTGACTTTGGTTTAACAGTTACAGCCTTGCTGTGATTGATTGCAACAAGTTACTCACTGTTTAGCAGCGATGGAGTATTCGTCTTTCTGTGCTTAGCGTGGCATCCCACGTGTTGTCAGCACATGTGGTCTTACCTTCGATCAGCTTTAAAAACTGTTTGTAAGCCAGGAAACAGTCCGCTTTAACGCCGGGGTCAATAGGTGGTTTGACCCGCTTTAAAATCCAGCGTACCTTTGTGTCTTTTTGAGCAAGACAAGGCAGGACTTTCGTTTCTTTTTGCTGTAGGTATTTGGATATTTTTGCGAATCCCAAAGTGGTGCGCAGAAGGTATGCTGCGGTTTTCTTCTTAGCTTGGAGACTTGTGTACCCCAGACGCGTTTCGGAGTTAGCAGGACTCCTTCCTCACCACTGAGGAAGGAGTCCTGCTAACTCCGAAACGCGTCTGGTGTACACAAGTCTCCAAGCTTAAGAAGAAAACCGCAGCATACCTTCTGCGCACCGCTTTGGGATTCACAAAAATATCCAAATACCTACAGCAAAAAGAAACGAAAGTCCTGCCTTGTCTTGCTCAAAAAGACACAAAGGTACGCTGGATTTTAAAGCGGGTCCAACCACCTATTGACCCCGGCGTTAAATCGGACAGTTTCCTGGCTTACAAACTGTTTTTAAAGCTGATCAGAGGTAAGACCACATGTGCTGACAAGACGTGGGACGCCACGCTAAGCACAGAAAGACGAATACTCCATCGCTGCTAAACAGTGAGTAACTTGTTGCAATCAATCACAGCAAGGCTGTAACTGTTAAACCAAAGTCAAAACAGTGAGAAACGATATACCACAAACCAAGAGGCTGTTATATTCAGTAATCCCTAAAATAGTGGAATCGTTTATATTGAATAAACCGCAGGTATACCGCAGACTATTAAAAGAAACCACACTCACTATATATATATATATATATATATTTTTTGGTTGAAATCCAAAACTTTGAACTAGACATTGCATCTAGGACTGAAGTTTGTGATCCAATTACAAACCAATTCATTAGTGTGGTTTTATGTGACATTATTTTAACCCTTGTATTTTATGTTATTTTAGTATGATTAATTAGGTACCTTGTTATATTAAATAAATTACTTTAATATATTGGCTAGTGTTTTGTGTGAATCCAGATGTAGGTGTGCCCCCTTATTCCTTTGTAACATTTTTGTATACATTTTCTGGGCTGGATTTTACTTGGACTGGTGGCTAGGCTTGGTAGAGGGAGTTGCCAGTCCACACCCTTCCAGTACGGGTTTTCCTTTCTACCTGAGGTGATCGCAGGTGAGGCCTGCTGTAATCAGGCTGGCATAAAGCGCCTGAGAGTAGGTCAGTCTGAGAAGGGAGAAGTGTCTGTGAACCTAGAGCAGAGGCTCTGTGTGTGGTCTCAGTCAGGAGGACTGAGGGGCCAGAAGGCTATGCAAAGCCTGATTTCTCCCCTGTGTGGACTGACACTTGATGAGCGGAACCTGCTAAGGCTTGGAGCCTGAGACCCGGACACTAAGCGGTACTTAGAGGTGAGTCAGGGAAACCTGTGTGTTTAGGTAGAGCCCAGACGGGCAGGAGTTTATTTTGTACAACTGTTTATGTTTACTCAGACGTGCCACAATAAAACACCGTTTTGGCCCTTAAATCCTGGTGTCTGTGGAGATGTCTGTGAGTGTGACCCCCTGAAAGAGAGACGATCCCTTACATATGGTGTCGGATGCGGGCAAGTTGTCCATGAGAGAAGGGCAACGGTTGGTTGCTAGGGGCAATGACAAGAAAGAGCAGATGCTGCTGAATCCTGCTGTGCTGGAGTTTAACCTCTTCCGGACATATGGCATACAGGTACGCCCTTATGTCCTGGTACTTAAGGACACAGGGCGTACCTGTACGCCCTGTGTATTTTCGATCACCGCCACACGACGGGCGGTGATCGGAACCCGGTGCCTGCTCAAATCATTGACCAGGCACCTGGGGCAAATGCGCCGGGGGGTCCTGTGACCCCCCCGTGTAGGCGATTGCAGCAACCTGCAGGTCAATTCAGACCTGCGGTTTGCTGCGTTTCCGGGTTATTCGGGTCTCTGAGGACCCGATAACCCGGAACAGGATGGTGATCGGTGGTGTGATTTTACCCCACCAATCACCATTCTGCGATCCTGAGTGGTGATGGTGACATCACCTCTCAGGATCGCTTCTGATTGGTAGGAGGGCGGGCCGGCGGCAGTTTCAAATGATAGCAGCGCTCCTCTCCTCCTCCTTTTGTGTCCGGAGCACGAGGAGAGAGGAGCGTTGCTGCTGCACGTGTGATCTGTGCCCCAGCACCCATCCTTGCCCCCAGGACCCGATCTGTGCCCCAGCACCCCCATCTTTATCATCAGGTAATTAGGGAAAGTATAGGGAAAGGTTGGGCTAGGCAGGGATAAAAAGGGAAAGTTAGTGGTAAAAAAAAGTTTGGTTGCATCACCCTAAGTAGGGTGTCTGGGGTCCACAGCACAGCTGTGTGACCCTAGACCCCCCCCAGGGGTGCTGCTGCTTTCCCCCCTCCCCCCCACAACTTTTTTGGGGTGCAGGCATTTATTTTTTGTGCATACGCTGACTGTGGCCGGCACTCTTAGCGTCCGGCCACTGTTAGCGCATCGCACACCCCACCGCTGATCAACTTCGGACGGTTGATCAGCGGTTTTGAATTTTTTTAAAACTTTTTTATCACATTTTTCCGCCTTTTTTAGTTAGTCTTTTTTTTTTTCTGTTAGTTTTAGGGATAAGTCCGCAAACACCCGTGCCCCCACACACATGCACACCAAATAAAGATTTACACACATGCACATACACACGCACATACACACGCAGACACACACTCCCCTATGGCCCGCCGGACGTTCTCGGCCGAGGAGGCATACGCCCAGCTTGCCTCCGACTCCGAGAATCCCAGTGAGGACGAGGATGACCCCACTTTCCTGTTGTCATCCGCGTCCTCCTCATCATCTAGCGGCGATGATGATGAGCCCCCAAGGCGGCGTAGACGCCGCCAGGTGGAGCAAGGGGACCGCCATGCTATGGACCCTGTGGCCCACACTAGTATGAGCAGCTCTGGGGCTCGTACTAGTTTTCTGGCCCACCAGTTAAATCCACCGGAGCACTCTGCCGGTGAACTTGTCTGGTGTACCCCAGAGCGATATGAGCCTGTGATTCCTGATTTTGTAGGCCAATCAGGAATCCAGATTTCCACAGTGGGCTACACTGAATATGACTTTTTTAATCATTTTTTCAGTGACCCACTGGTAAATATGATGGTGGAGCAGACGAACCTGTACGCCCAACAGTTCGTTGCTCAACACCTGGGCTCCTTTTTGGCCAGGCCCGGTGGCTGGACGCCGGTCAGTGCAGAGATGAGGACATTTTGGGGCCTCGTGCTGCATATGGGCCTGGTCAAGAAACCTAGTGTCAGGCATTACTGGAGTGGGGACGTCCTCTACCAGGCCCCACTTTACAGTACGGCCATGACACGCTCTCGGTTTGAGGCCATCCGGAAATGTCTGCATTATTCAGATAATGCAGCATGTCCCCCCCAAGGTGATCCTGCCTATGACTGTCTGTACAAAATCAGGCCGGTCATCGATCATTTTGGGGACAAATTTGTACAGGCCTATGTACCTGTAAGGGAGGTCGCGGTTGATAAGTCTCTCATTGCGTTCAAGGGGAGACTCATTTTCCGCCAGTATGTTCCCTCAAAGCGGGCGAGGTATGGCGTGAAGCTGTACAAACTTTGTGAGAGTACCTCAGGGTACACTTACAAGTTTCGTGTGTACGAGGGGCGAGATTCCCGTATTCAACCCCCAGAATGTCCCCCCACTCTGGGTGTTAGCGGGAAACTTGTGTGGGACCTTATGTACCCACTGCTAGATAAGGGTTACCACCTTTACGTGGATAACTTTTATACTAGTATCCCCTTGTTCCAGTCCCTCGCCGCCAGATCCACGTCCACTTGTGGGACCGTGTGGAAAAATCAACGCGCCTTCCCTGCCCACCCCCTTCAGGTACCTATCCCCAGTGGTGCGACCCGTGCCCTTACCAGTGAAAACCTGTTGCTGGTCAGATATAAGGACAAGAGGGATGTTCCGTCCCCACATGAAGGCGAATGAAGGTGTAACTGGTGACTGTCCTACCTTCGTATCCAAGCAGTGGAGCAGACCGGACCAGCAGATGCTCAGGTTAGATGGATCCAGACGTAGACATGAGGATGCAATCAAACGTGGGTTTATTTGATCCAGAGCAGTGACATACGGTGATGCAATACAGGAATGCAGTAGATTCTGTCATGTGGATGTCATTCCTGAGGCTAACTGCTGGTCAAAAAACTGATGCCTTCACAAGCCAATGTGTGTGTCTCCAGTCACAAAGGAATGCAGCACTGAAAATGGCTACAGGAAGTGACAAGGACCAAGGCTGCTAAAACCACGCCCAGAGAGAAAAACTTTATTTAACAAGAACGAGGCGTGCAGCATACGAATTCCGGCCAGCAGATGGCAGCAGAGAACAATACATTGAAACAACATGGTAAAAGGAGATAATAATGCAGTGCAGGAATTCAATTTGAAAAGAACAGCACACTCCCCGTCTGAAATTCACTTTGGGGATTTCACTATGACGAATGTCCATAAAATATAAACAACCTGTAAAAAGAACATGTTAGAATGCAAAACATAGATTAGTCCTGTTTTCCAACTTGGAATGGAGAAGATCTGCGAAGCTAGATACAGTCCTGTTCACCCAGCAGGGACGTTCTCGATGGGTAATATTAAAATGAGTTTGTTAATTGGTCTTGAGAATGTTTTAAGCTCGCCTTTCCTGAAGATCTTCAACTCCACCTTCTGGACCTTGCCATCCTTGCTAGGGAAAACCTTTGAAATTAGTCCGATAGGCCAGTCAATCCTTTCGGTTTGTTGCTCTTTCATCAATACGAGGTCTCCTTCCTTCAAGTTTGGTTTGTGGTGTTGCCATTTTCTTCTTCCTTGAAGAACACTGAGGTACTCCTTTTGCCACCTTGCAATAGTTCTGACGAGTCTCATCCAACTGGAGAAACGTTCAAAGCGCTGACAACCGAAGCTGGCGGTTTGCTTTGTTCCAGTGACTAATGCACTAACTTCAGCGCGGATTTCTGGATCGTTATCCGGATCCTGGATGCTGAAAACTTCCTGTACACATTCGTCTGCCTCTCCAAGCAGAAACTCTGGACCTGTAAGCCAAGTAGAGTTAGTAAAGGAACCTATAGACATAGGCCTAGTGGCGTGATCTGCTGGATTAAGTTCGGATGGTACATAGTGCCATTGTTCAGGTTTGGAGGACCTCCTTATTCTCTCTATGCGGTTACTAACGTACACATAAAATCGCTTGGTCCGATTGTGGATGTAACCTAAAACGACCTTACTGTCGGTGTAATACTGGACTTCAGCTATGTCGACACCCAGTTCTTGTTGTATGAAATCCGCAATCTCCACTGCCAACACAGTCCCACAAAGTTCCAGTCTGGGAATAGTATGATCGGGCTTGGGGGCTAACTTAGCCTTACTAAAGACAAATCCAAGTGATTTTGGTTGTTGGGTTCTGTCACCTTCAGATAGGCAACCGCTGCGATGGCCTCCGTGGAGGCGTCCGAGAACACGTGGAGTTCTTTCTTTATGCTAGAGGAAAGTGAGGTTTTAATATAGCATCTCGGGATGTGGATCTCATCCAAGGCACACAAGGATCGCTTCCAGGCTTCCCATTTTTGCTCTTTCTCGGAGGGAAGTGGGGTATCCCAATCCTTGACTGTTTCAGAAAACTGTCTCAGTAGAGATTTACCTTATATGGTGATGGGCGCTACAAATCCGAGCGGATCAAATAGGCTGTTTACCACTGATAGGACACCTCGTTTTGTGAATGGCTTGTCTGCACAACTTATCTGAAAACCGAAGGAGTCAGCAGAGAGATCCCATCTGAGGCCCAAGCTCCTCTGCACAGGTGGACTGTCCAGTCCCAAGTTAATGTCCTTGAATCCTGGTGCATGATCGCCTGATTCAAAGGCCCTCATAACAGCCAGGCTGTTTGAAGCAATTTTGTGTAGTCTAAGTTTAGCTTTGTACAACATACTTTGAGTCCTTTTGAGCAGATCGATAGCCGCTTCTTCAGTCGGTAGTGATTTGAGTCCATCGTCTACGTAGAAGTCCTTTTCTACAAAGTCTCTGGCATCTTTACCGTACTTGGATTCTCCCTCTAATGCAGTGCACTGAAGGCCGTAAGTTGCCACGGCAGGTGAAGGGCTGTTTCCAAATACGTGTACCCTCATTCGATATTCTGCCATCTCTGCGTTGGTGTCATTATTCTTGTACCACAGAAACCTGAGAAAATTCCGGTGGTCCTCCCTGACTATGAAACAGTGGAACATCTGTTTAATGTCGGCGGTGATGGCAACAAGCTCTTTTCTGAACCTCATCAGCACTCCAACTAGGTTATTCGTCAGATTAGGACCTGTGAGAAGGACATCATTAAGAGATACACCTTGATGTTTGGCACTTAAGGCGAAAACAACCCTAATTTGATTAGGTTTCCGTGGGTGATACACTCCAAATGAAGGCAAGTACCAGCACTCGTCGTTCTTCCCTAACGATGGAGCTGGTTCTGCATGGTTGTTGCGGAATATTTTGTCGATAAAGGCAACAATGTGTTCTCTCATCTCAGGCTTACTGTTCATGGTACGCTGAAGAGAGTTAAATCTAGACAGAGCTTGTTCCCTATTGTTCGGGAGTCTCACCCCAGCTCGGAAGGGTAATGGAGAAACCCAGTGATTGGTTTCGTCTTTAAGGAACTCATTGTCCATTATCTTGATAAATTCTCTGTCCTCTACTGACAAAGCTACTTTATCATCGTCCTTGCTTGTGTGAAAGACTAATCTTCCCAAGTTGTCAGCAAAGAAGGGAGGAATGTCGTCAGGTGGTTGTATGAGGTCTGGAGGCTTCTCTTTCACCTCATAGTGATGAGGGCAAGGCTTAATGCAAGTTGTGCGTCCATCTCCACGCACGTACGTTTTGAAAGAGCGGATTCTTGGTTGATCCAAGCATACGTTTCCTATGACCACCCATCCCAAGTCCAGTCTCTGGGCGTATGGTGCATAGTCGGGACCATTACACTGTTGACGCACCTTGTGTACCCTTAGATTGTCTCTGCCAAGCAGGAGTAGAATCTCGGCGTTGTTGTCCATAGGTGGGATAACGTTAGCTAGGTGCCTTAGGTGTGGTTGGTGAAATGCAGCTTCCGGGGTAGGAATTTCATCCCTATGGTTGGGTATTTGATCGCATTCGATCAGCGTCGGT
The DNA here is from genome assembly GCF_905171765.1 of Bufo bufo. NCBI lineage: Eukaryota > Metazoa > Chordata > Amphibia > Anura > Bufonidae > Bufo > Bufo bufo. Next base: position 97,782,657 of record NC_053395.1, read on the forward strand.
AGAGGTATTTCCGTATTCCCACTGACGGAACAAGCGATGAATCCTTGTGCCCTCCTGCCGCTAGTCTCTATGCGACCCGAAGAGGTGTTTAAGATGTAGGGTTCTGACGGTCCCTTTATTCCAAAGGCTTCAAAGAATTTGGGTCCTGCTAGGGAGCGGTTGCTTTGGTCGTCAATGATGGCATACATTTTTACTGCCTTTTCTGGTAGCCCCTCCGGGTAGACCTTGATTAGGCATATGCGGGCACAACATTTCTCACTCTGGCCCTCCCCACATACGTCCAAGCATGAGCAGGAAACAGCAGTGGCTGCGTTAGCATGGTTCTGGGGCTCCCCGCCATGACTTGGAGCAGGACTGGTGGTGACAGCAGCCGGTGAATCCCTTGTGAGTGGAGTTGGGTGCATAGCTGAGGCATGTCTTTCACTATGACACTCCTCACACTTGATAATGGATTCACAGTCCTTAGCCATGTGCTCCAATGAAGCGCAGCACCTGAAGCATACCCCAAGCTCGGTGAGGACTTTCTTGCGCTCCTGTATGGTTTTGGATCAAAATCCTCTGCATTTGTTCAGTGAGTGTGGTTTTTTATGAATGGGACATTCACGATTTAAGGCCTTGTCTCCTGATGAGGTAGTGTACTGTTTACCAGTGGGTACTGCAGATGATGGTAGGTTAGTCTTTCTAACATTCACGCTGCTCTTAAAGTCTCTGTGTTTATGCACAATACTTTCATACCTTGATGATGGTGTCACTGAAGCTGTAGTATTGAACTCCAGGAAGTTGAGGCTGGGGTCATTCCTGATCTGGGACTGTTCATCGATGAATAAATGGGGGAAAAGTGACGTCATGCACTCTTTTGTACCTTGAGACTGATGCCGCCCACTTCTCTTGCAGGCTGAATGGTAGCTTCACGACAATTGGGTTCACCAGGTAGCACAGCCCGGACAGATGAGGGTCTCTTTTGGCGAGCTCCAGTTCCATGAGCAAATCACTTAAATCCTGAAGCTTATGGACATCCTTGAGACTGATCTTGGGGACGTTCTGCAGTCTCCTGAATAGTGCCTTCTCTATTGCTTCTGCACTGCCGAAGGTGCGTTCGAGTCTCTGCCAGGCTGCAGCGAGACCTGCCTCTGCTTGTCCCACATAGACAGTTCTAAGGCTCTTGATGCGATTTGTGGAGCCTGGGCCCAGCCAGTTGATCAAAAGGTCGAGCTCCTGCTATGCGGTTAGGTTGAGGTTGGCGATGGCGGCTTTGAAGGTTGCCTTCCAGGCTCTGTAGCTCTCCGCACGGTCATCAAATTTTGAGAGACTGGTGTTAATTAGCTCTCTGCTCACCATAAACCTGGCAAACTCAGACATATCTGATTTCTCACTGCTTGTTGCCATGACAACTTGTGATGCCCCTGGGGCGTATAGGCTGCGTGGCGTGAAAGGGTGAGATGCTTCCGGGTAGAATGATGTTGCTGAAGGGTTGAGCTGTGGTCTAGCCTCTGTAGATTCTGATGACTGCTGCTTGAGCTGTGGAGGTAGGCCAGAAACACCTGGTAGCCATCTTGCTGTAATAACTGCCCTTGAGAGGGCGCGTCTGGGCGACTGTTATTGGATTGCTCGGGTGCTGTGGGTGTCACTGGCACAGCAGGTAGAGCTGACTTGGAGGTTTCAGTGTTGTTGGCTTGGACAGTACTGCAAACTGGGGGTGGTGCAGATAACTGTTACAGTACATAGTCGCGGGTGCGATCAGCTGGATCGTCTATCTCCTCTGGTGGTAAGCAGACTGAATCAAGGCCTTGGCTCAATGCTTGCTCAAGTAGTCTTACTTTTGCTAATGCAATTTCCTCTTCCCTCTCTGATTCAAGGATCTTTATTCAAGCCTCTGTTTCTGCCCTCTTGGCTTCTGCCTCCGCTTCAGCCCTCTTGGCCGCCGTCTGTGCTTCTGCCCTTGCAAGGACTTCTTTTTCGATGAAGGAACGCCTCACTTTGGATTGCTCTGCATTTATATGGGCCTCTAGTAATCTGTCGCTCAGGGCGTAGCTTCTAGAGCATGATGATCTGTAGGACCGCGAGGAATGTTTGGATGAATGCGATCTGAGTGATCTAGTTTCTTGCAAATGAGAGATGCAGAGTTCCACTTTATCTTTAGCGTCCAGCACCATGGCGTCTCTTTGTCTGTCTATTGATTCTGCCTTGCACAATTCTGACGGGGCTTCTTCAATATTAGAGTCTTTTAGAAAGGTTATATACCTTGTGGACAATCTCTTGTATCTTTCATGGACTGCGTTCAGCCGCCCGACGGCAACTTGTAAACTGGTGGCATCGCCTGAGGAGGACTTAAGTCCTGATATGAGGGAGGAAACTCGTTCCCATAGCTCTTCCAGGTTGTCACATAGCTCATCTTTCCTGGTGTGATAGTTTTCCGTGATCTTTATAGTTGGTTTGAGAGAGCGCCTTGGTCGCGTGACTTGGTCTGCTGGAAGTGTGGGTTCTACCTCCAGTTCTTCATAATGATCAGTATCAGGTTGTATTTGCTTTATTTCATCACTGGGGAACTGTACAAGGTCCTTTTCGGCCATTTTGATTTAAGGTGCGCTGTCTCTTTAAAAAAATGAACTTTTGAAATGGGGGCTGAAAATTGCAGTGCGGCTCAGATGAGGCACCCCAATGAGGTTCCTGTTTTGAGTGAATTGCGGGGTTTTGGTTTGAGGGAGGCCCCTCGTGCGTGAACAGTTCTTAGATCATGCGAGCAAGGGTTAATATAGGATGTAGAATGTGGCTTGGCGAGTAGTGGAGGACTTCCAGGCGAGAGTATATCTACTGCGGACACGCCGTACTTCCCCTTGGGCTTGTGGGACGTGCACTGTTGCCGGGCAGATTTGCTGCGAGTGGGCCTGTTGCAGGGGAGGTTCCTGAGTGTGGCACTGGGCTCTGAGGGAATCTGTAGCCGGGCATTGGACATTCAGACAGATATTGACTGGGGTATAATGCTTTAAGGCAGTTTTTGACTGTTCTGCCCCCACATGAAGGCGAATGAAAATGTAACTGATAATGACTTTGTGACTGTCCTACCTTTGTATCCAAGCAGTGGAGCAGACTGGACCAGCAGATGCTCAGGTTAGATGGATCCAGACGTAGACATGAGGATGCAATCAAACGTGGGTTTATTTGATCCAGAGCAGTGACATACGGTGATGCAATACAGGAATGCAGTAGATGCTGTCATGTGGATGTCATTCCTGAGGCTAACTGCTGGTCAAAAAACTGATGCCTTCACAAGGTGTGTGTCTCCAGTGACAAAGGAATGCAGCACTGAAAATGGCTACAGGAAGTGACAAGGACCAAGGCTGCTAAAACCACGCCCAGAGAGAAAAACTTTATTTAACAAGAACGAGGCGTGCAGCATACGAATTCCGGCCAGCAGATGGCAGCAGAGAACAATACATTGAAACAATATGGTAAAAGGAGATAATAATGCAGTGCAGGAATAAAATTTGAAAAGAACAGCACAAGGGATGTCCTTGTACTGTCCACAATTCATGGTAACGGCATCACCCCTGTCCCTGTGCAAGGTACCGCGGCAACGGTCCTCAAGCCCGATTGTATCGTCGACTACAATCGGTATATGGGAGGAGTTGATCTCTCTGATCAAGTCCTCAAGCCATATAACGCCATGCGCAAAACCCAGGCATGGTACAAAAAAGTTGCGGTCTACTTGGTGCAGGTTGCCTTGTACAACTCTTTTGTACTATCCCGAAGCGCTGGCAACACAGGGACATTCCTTCAGTTTTATGAGGCAGTCCTCAAGGCCCTGATCTTTTCGGACCGGGAAAGAGCAGGCCGGAGTACCTCGGGAACTGGAGGCGCCCGGATCGTCCCCCATACTGGAAAGAAGGGACTAACACAAATAAAGTGCAGAGTGTGTCGCAGGAGGGGGATACGGAGAGACACCACTACTCAGTGTGACACGTACCCCGATCATCCGGGCCTCTGCATTAACGGTTGCTTCAGGGAGTATCACACTTCCATGGAGTACTAAATTTATATCCCAATTTAGCACTGACATCGGATAAAAAAAACTGGTTCTCAGACTTGAGACACCCCCCAAAAAAATTAAAAACTTAAATAATTTTAAAAAAGTATACAAATTAGGTATCGCTGCGTCAGTAATAATCTCCTCTATAAAAATACATGACCTAACCCCCCAGATTAACGTGGTCCAAAAAAAAAAAAAGGTGCAAAAAAAGAACTTTTTTTGTCACCTTACATAACAAAAATTTTAATAGCAAGCGATCAAAAAGTCATATAGCCCCCAAAATAGTGCCAATAAAACCGTCCTCTCATCCCGCAAAAAATGAGCCCCTACATAAGATAATCGGCTAAAAAAAAAATGACTCAGACTTTAGAGATACAAAAACATTTTTTTGTATAAAAAAGGATAATATAGTCTAAAACCTAAATAATTGTAAAAAAAGTTGACTTATTAGGTATCGCGGCGTCCGTAAGAATCTCCTCTATAAAAATACCCCATGACCTAACCCCCCAGATTAACACGGTCAAAAAAAAAAAAAAACGGTGCCAAAACTGCTAGTTTTGGCACTTTTCCATTTCAATCCGTTTTTTCCGGTAACAAAGCAAGGGTTAACAACCAAACAAAAGTTAATATTTATTACCCTGATACAGTAGTTTACGACCACAAATGGGGCATTTCTGTAAACTGCAGTATCAGTAAAAGGGAGGCCGCAAAAGGAGAGGACAGACATGGTTTCTGGAAGGCCGATTTTGATGGCCTTTTTTATTGACACATGTCCCTTTTGAAGCCCCCCTGATGCCCCCCTAGAGTAAAAACTCCCTAAAAGTGACCCCATCTAAAAAACTAAACCCCTCAAGGTATTCAAAACTGATTTTACAAACTTTATTAACCCTTTAGGTGTTCCTCAACAGTTAATGGCAAATGGGGATGAAATTAGAATTTCAGAATTTAAATTTTTGGTAACCTTACCTCACAAAAATGTAATATAGAGCAACCAAAAATCATATGTACCCTAAAAATAATCCCAACAAAACCGCCAGCTTATCCCGTAGTTTCCAAAATGGGGTCACTTTTAGGGAGTTTCTACTCCAGGGGTGCATCAGGGGGGTTGAAACAGGACACGGTGTAAATAAATCGGTCCATAAAAATCAGCCCTCCAAAAACCAAACGGCGCACCTTTCCCTCTACGCCCCGTTGTGTGGCCGTACAGTAGTGTACGGCCACATATGGGGTGTTTCTATAAACGGCAGAGTCAGGGCAATAAAGATACAGTCTTGTTTGGCTGCTAAACCTTGCTTTGTTAGTGGAAAAAATGGGTTAAAATTGAAAATTAGGCAAAAAAAAAAAATTTTCTAATTTCATACCCATTTGCCAATAACCTTTTGTGCAACACCTAAAGGGTTAACAAAGTTTGTAAAATCAGTTTTGAATACCTTGAGGGGTTTAGTTTCTTAGATGGGGTCACTTTTAGGGAGTTTCTACTCCAGGGGTGCATCAGGGGGGTAGAAACAGGACACGGTGTAAATAAACCGGTCCATAAAAATTAGCCCTCCAAAAACCAAACGGCGCACCTTTCCCTCTACGCTCCGCTGTATGGCCATACAGTAGTGTACGGCCACATATGGGGTGTTTATGTAAACGGCAGAGTCAGGGCAATAAAGATACAGTCTTGTTTGGCTATTAACCCTTGCTTTGTTAGTGGAAAAAATGGGTTACAATGGAAAATGTGGCAAAAAAATGAAATTTTCAAATTTCATCCCCATTTGCCAATAACTCTTGTGCAACACCTAAAGGGTTAACAAAGTTTGTAAAATGAGTTTTGAATACCTTGAGGGGTGTCGTTTCTAGAATAGGGTTATTTTTGGGTGGTTTCTATTATATAAGCCTCACAAAGTGATTTCAGACCTGAACTGGTCCCTAAAAATTGGGTTTTTTAAAATTTCGGAAAAATTTCAAGATTTGCTTCCAAACTTCTAAGCCTTGTAACATCCCCAAAATATAAAATATCATTCCCAAAATGATCCAAACATGACGTAGACATATGTGGAATGTAAAGTAATAACTATTTTTGGAGGTATTACTATGTAATAGAAGTTGAGAAATTGAAACTTGGAAATTAGCAATTTTTTTCACATTTTTGGTAAATTTGGTATTTTTTTATAAATAAAAATGCATTTTTTTTTACTTCATTTTACCAGTGTCATGAAGTACAATATGTGACGAAAAAACAATCTCAGAATGGCTTGGATAAGTCAAAGCGTTTTAAAGTTATCAGCACTTAAAGTGACACTGGTCAGATTTGCAAAAAATGGCCTGGTCCTTAAGGTGAAATAAGGCTTAAGGAGTTAAAGGGCCGGAAGCCTGTTTGTTCGGTGGAGCAGGGGCTGCTCGTTCTATTGTGGACTATATTTGCTGTGGTTCAGAGACTTAAAGTGCCAGAAGCCCAGAAAGAAACTGAACTGTTTAAAAAAAAAATATATAATAATAATAATTCCCCCCCCCCCCCTTTTGCTGTGTTGCTAGAGGACTGTTGCTATGGGGTGGGTGGAGGATTTCACCAAGCAGCTTATGCGGGCCAATCTAAAGGCTAGCCAAAGGCAAATGATGTGGCAACAGGAGCAGGAAAAGCTCATGTGCGGTTTGGACAAACAAAGAGACTTCCTAACCCAAGGCGTTTCCCATGGTAACCGCTGTGCGGAGGAACTGGGCAGTGACCTCGTGACCAGGAGCCAAGAACTGCAGGTTCTCAGGATGCGGTTGGATGCAAAGGGGGAAGCTTTGAGGGCGCAAGGGCAGTTAGCCCTAGAGAGAAAATCTTCAATGCAGAGTGGACACTTTGAAACTGTCCAAGATGTTGGTGATGTACCTGGAGTTCCAGAGAAGGTGGGGTATGCCGTTGCCAAGGGAAACCAACGGGAAGAGAGTGAGATGGAGAGCAGTGCAGCTCTCAAGAGTTCAAGTGTTTTCTGCCAAGGTGTACAGAGTCCTAGAGAGGATGTGCGAAGATGCCGTAATGCTGTTGCTAAGAGCAACCAACCTCGACAGCATGCAGCTGTCCGGCAACAGAGAGAGTGCTGCTGGAGATGTCGCCAAGTGGGAAGGTGTGCACCAGGTTGTCCTATGACCAGGAATCAAAGATGGGAGGTTCCCAACATCCTGGAAAAGGATGATGTCTACTGTGGAGATGGACGTATCGCACGTGAGAGGGGCGAACCCAAGGCGACAATGGGTAAGATCGTTCCTGTAATTGCTGGTGTAGCAGACCACGGCTCTGGAGGTTGGGCATGTGACTGACCGGGGCCCTGGTACCTCAGAGACCGTGAACTGTGGTGTGAGCCAGCGGCAGTTGCTATATGCTGGGCCAGGAGGTGTTGAGACACTGGGACTAGAGACTGCGCCGAAAATGTGCAACATTGTGGTGAATGGCAGTTCAGTCCAGGCGTTGATGGACGCAAGGTGCCAGGTGAGCCTGGTACATGCCAGCTTGGTAGCTGGGGACTATGTGCGGAACAATCATGCGGATAGTAAGGACTATCTGGTGGCTCTCACTGAGTGTGAGACTCCAGTGGGAACTGGGACTTATAAGTTTGGGGTTGCAAACAAGCTTGCGCATGATGTAGTTTTGGGCCGTGATTTCCCCTTGTTTTGGGAGTTGTGGAGTAATGGAGACACTTCTGCAGATAGTGACAAAACTCCTGCAGAACCTGTACCTGTCCCTTTAAGGGAAGATCTAAGGGAGCTGCACTTTGACCTCCATGGGGAAAGAATATTGACCATTGAAAACAATGGTGCGGGTAAAGTGCAAAGTGATGGTGACAAGAGTGCGTAAATGCATACTGTAAATATGATGTCATATGAAATATGTGGTGACAGTGATATACCTTTTCCGTTGCAGGTTGTGGTCAGGGGAGAAGCACCCCCTGGTGGTAAAAATGTAAATGTTAATGAAGCTTTATTTTCTGCATCTGCTATTTTTCAGGAAGATCTATATGACTTGATCAAAAGATTTGAAGAAATGCATATAAGTAGTGTGGAGCAAAGCACAGCTCCAACTCAGTGTTTGAATGTGCAGGAGAATATGATAGGGCTAGAGGGTGTACTGCACGTACCAGAGGTGGATATGCAGTCTCCACAGTGTTTTTTGGTTACTAAGGAAGTGTCCCAGGTGGGGGTAGGCTCATCGGTGCCCCTAGAGGTCAGGATTGATAGTGACCCGAGCAGTATATATGATGTATGTGCTGTGACCAATAGCAACTCAGAGAAAGAAGCTACCAGGTCAAGGTCTTGCGAAATTAAAGTAGTTGCTAGTAGCGACCAGACAACAGTTATACCTGACGTGACGAGAGTTAAGTGGGGAGACGTCAGCCTAGTGAATGAGACCTATACCTAGGCAGTGTTAGATGACCAGACGTGTCAGTACAGCTGCAATCAGGAAAAGATGAGTGCGCTGAAGGATCTACTGCCTGATATCCAGGTGAAGAGTAAAGGCTGCAAAGAAGCACAGAAAACTGTGGTAGACACGGACAATGTGCTTAAAGAGACTCTGAGTAGAACCTCCACAGGGTGTCCAAAAGAGAATGGTGGTACTCCTACATCAGCTGCTGCAGCAGAGCAAAGCGGGGAGCAGCTGGAACAGGAGGCCAAAGAGCAGGGCACTTCCATCACGTTTGTGCGCAAAACCAAGAACAAACTTCAGCGAGAATTGGATGATCTGATGGTGGACCTGGACCACCAGAGGCAAATTATGTCTCGTATAGAGAAATATGGCTTGGCCCGATATGCCGAAGAATGTGACCGAGCTGAGGCTGATGCTCGGGAGAAGGAGACCAAGGCCCTCTCCTTGGTTAGAGCCCTTGAAGAAGCGCTTGAGGAGCGAGGTGAATGTGAGAGGCTGAACAAGCAACTCAGAGCAGAGATGGAGGATCTCATGAGCTCAAAGGATGACGTCGGGAAGAACGTCTATAAGTTGGAGAAGACTAAGCTTGAAGAGTTAGAGGCAAGAGCTTCTCGAGATGATAGGTTGGCTCAATCAAAGGAAAATGAGAAACCTGAAGAGGAGAATCCTCTGAAAGATGCCAAAAAGTCAGAGCCTGTTAGGAATGGGCCTGAAGATGGTGGTACTGCACTGCCGGCTGAGGCAGAGAAGATGGAAGAAGTTTCTTCTGAACAAGTTGATGAAGCTGATGTGGAGGCAGAAGTCAAGACACTCATTGCAGTGAGTAGCCAGGACGGGTCATGAAAGATGTCCACTCTACCGTCAATGCCTTCCATAAAGCCAGCAGTCTGCTGGGGAAGAAATATGAGGAGACAGACGGCCAGCATACAGATGTTGTCTACTACTGTGAGATGGCTCTCCTAGAGCCTGCCCAAAAGGAGAACAGTATCCTGGGTGACCTGGAGGGAATGCCAGAAGATGAAGAGTTTGATGAGGACCCTGGTGTCTCCAGTACCTCCAATCTTGATGAGAAAGAGGAGGAGGGGTTAAGAATGCAAGTATATGGCGTGTCCGAGAAAGATGAGAAGGCCAACAAATGGAATGAAGACTCCAAAAGAGACTTAAAGGTTGAAGAAGCTAAGGCCGATGAGTTGGAGTGGGAGAAATTCTCAGATGTACCAGAGACCAAAGATAAGGCTGAAGAAGAGTCTGCCGAAGTGGGCAGAGCTACTGAAGAAGCAGAAGACTCTGAAACTGAAGCCAAACCTGAGCTAAACCCTGTCGGGAGTAAAGAAAAAAGAGAAGTGTTATCTGTTGATAGAAGAAAGAAACAAAGCGAGTGTGAACACCAGGTAACACCAGAGCGGCTAAAGGGTGGTATAAAACTGACCAACCGGATCTCCAACAAAAGGAGGAGCTCCTCATGGAAAACACGGCTGTAAAGATTGCGGAAGTTAGAGGTCGTGGACCTAAGAAGAAATCTGGAAAAGGAGGAAGCCAGAAAGCTAAGAAAAAGTTCTCCAGCAAAGAGGAGAAGGAGTCTCTTAGACACTGTCTGTTAGGTAGAAAGTCAGTGTTTATGAAAAACCAAGCTCTGCTAGCCTGGGGGTGGCAGAATAGAGAGAAATATGTGACACTGACCACATCTTCCAGAGGGCACATGGTACGATGTGGGAAAATCCCCAGACCTCCGGTCTAAAGAAGAAGGGGGGGATATGTGGTAATGTGAACAGTGCTGGAAGGTGTGTTGTCCCACTTCAGGTACCTCAGATGGGTGAGACAGATAAAATCCAGAGAGTGGCAGTAGTATCAGCAAAGCATAGTTTTCGGAGACATTTTTGTATACATTTTCTGGGCTGGATTTTACTTGGACTGGTGGCTAGGCTTGGTAGAGGTAGTTGCCAGTCCACACCCTTCCAGTACGGGTTTTCCTTTCTACCTGAGGTGATCGCAGGTGAGGCCTGCTGTAATCAGGCTGGCATAAAGCGCCTAAGAGTAGGTCAGTCTGAGAAGGGAGAAGTGTCTGTGAACCTAGAGCAGAGGCTCTGTGTGTGGTCTCAGTCAGGAGGACTGAGGGGCCAGAAGGCTATGCAAAGCCCTGATTTCTACCCTGGGTGGACTGACACTTGATGAGCGGAACCTGCTAAGGCTTGGAGCCTGAGACCCTGACACTAAGCGGTACTTAGAGGTGAGTCAGGGAAACCTATGTGTTTAGGTAGAGCCCAGACGGGCAGGAGTTTATTTTGTACAACTGTTTATGTTTACGCGGACGTGCCACAATAAAACACAGTTTTGGCCCTTAAATCCTGGTGTCTGTGAAGATGTCTGTGAGTGTGACCCCCTGAAAGAGAGACGATCCCTTACACACCCAAATACACGTACTATATAAACTTGATTTCTCAATCAGTTACACACACTAATATTAATGTGGTTACAAACAATATCAACAAACTTATACACTTTATTCAACATATTTTTATTTATAATACATATCTACAAAACATTTCAGAAAAAATATAATGTCCATTGTGCACACGATAGTAAACATAATACAGATGGAGTTTAGTGACATGGCACATGTAATGATAGTTTTTATTAATTCAGAATAAGTCCAACTACAATTTTATTAATGATGATGGTGAAACATGCATACATTTAGTGTTGGATTGAAGCCACCGACCCATTCTGGAAGCCCTGAAGATGCAAGCATCTGCAGTACTTCCATAGGACCCAATATCTACAATTATAAATCTGTAGTTTATGTCAGCCAAGGCCAACAAAACTACAGAGAAAAACTGTTTATAATTATTGAATCGGGACCCTGAGTTCAGTGGCTTCCTAACCCGTATGTGGTTCCCGTCAAGGGCATCAATACAATTTGAAAATGAGCCCTCTCTGGGAAGCCCTGGGCTATATCAAGCCACTGCTGCCTGGTTGGATGTGCCTGGTTGGTGTGGCAGCACTGAAGCTTTCAGTCTCAACAAAATGGTGGCACATGTAGCCAGTACCAAGCCAGTACCATACCAGAGGTGGATATGCAGTCTCCACAGTGTTTTTTGGTTACTAAGGAAGTGTCCCAGGTGGGGGTAGGCTCATCGGTGCCCCTAGAGGTCAGGATTGATAGTGACCCGAGCAGTATATATGATGTATGTGCTGTGACCAATAGCAACTCAGAGAAAGAAGCTACCAGGTCAAGGTCTTGCGAAATTAAAGTAGTTGCTAGTAGCGACCAGACAACAGTTATACCTGACGTGACGAGAGTTAAGTGGGGAGACGTCAGCCTAGTGAATGAGACCTATACCTAGGCAGTGTTAGATGACCAGACGTGTCAGTACAGCTGCAATCAGGAAAAGATGAGTGCGCTGAAGGATCTACTGCCTGATATCCAGGTGAAGAGTAAAGGCTGCAAAGAAGCACAGAAAACTGTGGTAGACACGGACAATGTGCTTAAAGAGACTCTGAGTAGAACCTCCACAGGGTGTCCAAAAGAGAATGGTGGTACTCCTACATCAGCTGCTGCAGCAGAGCAAAGCGGGGAGCAGCTGGAACAGGAGGCCAAAGAGCAGGGCACTTCCATCACGTTTGTGCGCAAAACCAAGAACAAACTTCAGCGAGAATTGGATGATCTGATGGTGGACCTGGACCACCAGAGGCAAATTATGTCTCGTATAGAGAAATATGGCTTGGCCCGATATGCCGAAGAATGTGACCGAGCTGAGGCTGATGCTCGGGAGAAGGAGACCAAGGCCCTCTCCTTGGTTAGAGCCCTTGAAGAAGCGCTTGAGGAGCGAGGTGAATGTGAGAGGCTGAACAAGCAACTCAGAGCAGAGATGGAGGATCTCATGAGCTCAAAGGATGACGTCGGGAAGAACGTCTATAAGTTGGAGAAGACTAAGCTTGAAGAGTTAGAGGCAAGAGCTTCTCGAGATGATAGGTTGGCTCAATCAAAGGAAAATGAGAAACCTGAAGAGGAGAATCCTCTGAAAGATGCCAAAAAGTCAGAGCCTGTTAGGAATGGGCCTGAAGATGGTGGTACTGCACTGCCGGCTGAGGCAGAGAAGATGGAAGAAGTTTCTTCTGAACAAGTTGATGAAGCTGATGTGGAGGCAGAAGTCAAGACACTCATTGCAGTGAGTAGCCAGGACGGGTCATGAAAGATGTCCACTCTACCGTCAATGCCTTCCATAAAGCCAGCAGTCTGCTGGGGAAGAAATATGAGGAGACAGACGGCCAGCATACAGATGTTGTCTACTACTGTGAGATGGCTCTCCTAGAGCCTGCCCAAAAGGAGAACAGTATCCTGGGTGACCTGGAGGGAATGCCAGAAGATGAAGAGTTTGATGAGGACCCTGGTGTCTCCAGTACCTCCAATCTTGATGAGAAAGAGGAGGAGGGGTTAAGAATGCAAGTATATGGCGTGTCCGAGAAAGATGAGAAGGCCAACAAATGGAATGAAGACTCCAAAAGAGACTTAAAGGTTGAAGAAGCTAAGGCCGATGAGTTGGAGTGGGAGAAATTCTCAGATGTACCAGAGACCAAAGATAAGGCTGAAGAAGAGTCTGCCGAAGTGGGCAGAGCTACTGAAGAAGCAGAAGACTCTGAAACTGAAGCCAAACCTGAGCTAAACCCTGTCGGGAGTAAAGAAAAAAGAGAAGTGTTATCTGTTGATAGAAGAAAGAAACAAAGCGAGTGTGAACACCAGGTAACACCAGAGCGGCTAAAGGGTGGTATAAAACTGACCAACCGGATCTCCAACAAAAGGAGGAGCTCCTCATGGAAAACACGGCTGTAAAGATTGCGGAAGTTAGAGGTCGTGGACCTAAGAAGAAATCTGGAAAAGGAGGAAGCCAGAAAGCTAAGAAAAAGTTCTCCAGCAAAGAGGAGAAGGAGTCTCTTAGACACTGTCTGTTAGGTAGAAAGTCAGTGTTTATGAAAAACCAAGCTCTGCTAGCCTGGGGGTGGCAGAATAGAGAGAAATATGTGACACTGACCACATCTTCCAGAGGGCACATGGTACGATGTGGGAAAATCCCCAGACCTCCGGTCTAAAGAAGAAGGGGGGGATATGTGGTAATGTGAACAGTGCTGGAAGGTGTGTTGTCCCACTTCAGGTACCTCAGATGGGTGAGACAGATAAAATCCAGAGAGTGGCAGTAGTATCAGCAAAGCATAGTTTTCGGAGACATTTTTGTATACATTTTCTGGGCTGGATTTTACTTGGACTGGTGGCTAGGCTTGGTAGAGGTAGTTGCCAGTCCACACCCTTCCAGTACGGGTTTTCCTTTCTACCTGAGGTGATCGCAGGTGAGGCCTGCTGTAATCAGGCTGGCATAAAGCGCCTAAGAGTAGGTCAGTCTGAGAAGGGAGAAGTGTCTGTGAACCTAGAGCAGAGGCTCTGTGTGTGGTCTCAGTCAGGAGGACTGAGGGGCCAGAAGGCTATGCAAAGCCCTGATTTCTACCCTGGGTGGACTGACACTTGATGAGCGGAACCTGCTAAGGCTTGGAGCCTGAGACCCTGACACTAAGCGGTACTTAGAGGTGAGTCAGGGAAACCTATGTGTTTAGGTAGAGCCCAGACGGGCAGGAGTTTATTTTGTACAACTGTTTATGTTTACGCGGACGTGCCACAATAAAACACAGTTTTGGCCCTTAAATCCTGGTGTCTGTGAAGATGTCTGTGAGTGTGACCCCCTGAAAGAGAGACGATCCCTTACACACCCAAATACACGTACTATATAAACTTGATTTCTCAATCAGTTACACACACTAATATTAATGTGGTTACAAACAATATCAACAAACTTATACACTTTATTCAACATATTTTTATTTATAATACATATCTACAAAACATTTCAGAAAAAATATAATGTCCATTGTGCACACGATAGTAAACATAATACAGATGGAGTTTAGTGACATGGCACATGTAATGATAGTTTTTATTAATTCAGAATAAGTCCAACTACAATTTTATTAATGATGATGGTGAAACATGCATACATTTAGTGTTGGATTGAAGCCACCGACCCATTCTGGAAGCCCTGAAGATGCAAGCATCTGCAGTACTTCCATAGGACCCAATATCTACAATTATAAATCTGTAGTTTATGTCAGCCAAGGCCAACAAAACTACAGAGAAAAACTGTTTATAATTATTGAATCGGGACCCTGAGTTCAGTGGCTTCCTAACCCGTATGTGGTTCCCGTCAAGGGCATCAATACAATTTGAAAATGAGCCCTCTCTGGGAAGCCCTGGGCTATATCAAGCCACTGCTGCCTGGTTGGATGTGCCTGGTTGGTGTGGCAGCACTGAAGCTTTCAGTCTCAACAAAATGGTGGCACATGTAGCCAGTACCAAGCCAGTACCATGCCAGCAATTGTGGAGGTGCCCATTCTATACTCAAAATGTAAGGATGAAAAAGAATTGCCAGTTGCCAGATATCTGAAATGATAAACAAATTAGCACCATTAATACCCAAAAGATCACATGTTTTAAAATCTCCAACATTACTTAAAAGATTGGGACTCAATACTTTATATTGATATATACTTTAAAGTAGAGGTGGGACGACGAATCCGTCGAATCCACGAATCCCTCAAATCTTGTGGGATTCGTGGACTCGAATCCCGACATATTTAGTAAAATTGGAATCCGACGAATCCCGCGACGCGATATAACCTAATGATACACGGCCGCCACCATGCCGCACAGCGTAGTGGGAGTGTGTATTAACAGAGGGAGGAGGGGCTGAGGGCCGGCATCTGGATTAGGAATGACAGTGGGGATTGGTGCAGTCCCTGTATCACTGTAGTCTACAGTCCCTGTAGACTGTAGGGGATTGGTGCACCGGCCCCGCTCACTGTAGTATAATCTTATCTAACCTGCATTGTTAAGATATAATAATTATGTGTAATCCATCTGTATTACTTACAACAATAAGTTCCGTAGCAGAGAGGAGGGAGGAGGCAGGCCTTTTTGCGGAACGGAAGTACAGGACTTAACCCCATGGAAGCACTCCGTAGTGCTTCCGTAGGGTTCCGTTCCGTGCTTCCGTTCCGCACCATTCCGGATTGAAGTGAATGGGTTCACATCCGTGATGCGGAATACACACGGAACAGTTCCAGTGTATTGCTGATCCGCAAATGCGGTCCGCAATACGGCCACGGAGCCTTACAGCCAATGCATCACAATCCAGAAGTATTGTGATGGATTGTAAAGGGGATCAGACCTCCAAAAGTTGAAGTCCCAGAATGGGACAAAGAATAAAGTGGGAAAAAAAGTTAAAAAAAAAAAGTTAATTTTTTTTTTTAAAGTTTCAAGTAAAAAAAAATACATCCTTTTCCCAAAATAAAGTAAAAAAAAAATAATAAAAAAAATTTGGAAAAAAAGAAAAGTACACATATTAGGTATCGACACGTCCGTAACGACTGGCTCTATAAAAATATCACATGACCTAACCTCTCAGGTGAACACCGTCAAAAAAAATTAAATAAAAACTGTGCTAAAAAAAACTATGGCGACACTAAAACATGATCTTTATGTTTAAAAAATGCTTTTATTGTGTTAAAGTAGTCATATT
This sequence comes from Bufo bufo, assembly GCF_905171765.1. Taxonomy (NCBI): domain Eukaryota; kingdom Metazoa; phylum Chordata; class Amphibia; order Anura; family Bufonidae; genus Bufo; species Bufo bufo. The sequence goes on from NC_053395.1 coordinate 97,798,699, forward strand.
TGGTATTTTCGCATCCGTAACAACCTACTCTATAAAACTACCACATTATCTAACCTGTCAGATAACATTGTAAATAGCAAAAACAGCGATTTTTTTGTTACCTTGCCTCACAAAAAGTGTAATATAGAGCAACCAAAAATCATATGTACCCTAAAATAGTACCAACAAAACTGCCATCTTGTCCCGTAGTTTCCAAATTGGGTTCATTTTTTGGGAGTTTCTACTCTAGGGGTGCATCAGGGGGTCTTCAAATGTGACATGGCAACTTAAATTTTTTCCCAGTAAAATCTGCCTTCCAAAAACCATATGGCGTTCCTTTCCTTCTGCGCCCTGCCATGTGCCCGTACAGCAGTTTGCGACCACATATGCGGTCTTTCTGTAAACTACCGGATCAGGGCAATAAATATTGAGTTTTGTTTGGCTGTTTACCCTTGCTTTGTTACTGGAAAAATGGATTAAAATGGAAAATCTGCCAAAAAAGTGAAATTCTGAAATTTTATCTACATTTTCTTTTAATTCTTGTGGAACACCTAAACGGATAAGAAAGTTTGTAAAATCAATTTTGAATACCTTGAGGGGTGTAGTTTCTAAAATGGGGTCAATTATTTCTATGGGGTTGACGGTAATGGTGGAGCCGTCGCTTGGCTATTTTTGTTGGCCCCATAGAAACCAAAGGAGGGCTGCTGGCCATGCACAGTGCATCCTCCGTCACCTTCCCTGCTCCGTTCTCGGTGTAGGTGCGGGTCCCGGAGGTGGGATCCACGCGTATTAGAAAATAGGGGCATATCCTAGCAGTATACCCCCCATTGTCTGTGATGGGAATACCCCCCTTTAAGGCCCCTTTTACATGGGAAGTGATCCTTCCTGACAATCACCTGCGACCGCTAATGCCATCGCTTGTCCCCATATAGAATCATTGATGGTTTAGGAGACCGCACTAATGATCCTATTACCCAATGAATAACCGTTGCCCTCATTCATCAGGTAATCAGCGGCACCTTTACACCAGTAGGGTATTGCTAACGAGCGCTTGCACATATGCTCATTAGCGATTATCTGCCAAAACATCAGGCAGTGTAAAGGGTCCTTGAAAGGTCCTCTGCTATCACATATCAGTCTTGACATGCTGGGAGTTTTAGTCCTCTCCACTTGTACCCCCTACCTGTAATGCGCGCTGATATAACATTAGATCAGCCTAGACATGCAGGGAGGAGTAATCCTCTCCTCTTACATCTCCTTCCTGTAGCATGCTCTGCTATCACATTATATCAGCCTGGACATGCTGGGAGTTGTAGTTCTCTCCTCTTATGCCTCCTCCTTGTCATGTCCTCTGACCTTGCTATATATATGATGGTTCACATTCTATGTGTTGTATCCTCACCCACTCTCCTGGGTATGGTGCCCCCGCTTTTGAGGGTTATCTGCTAATATATGTATTTTACTATCCATACATACTTCGTTCTATAAGGCATATGCTCCAGCTTATATTGTGGATGGCTTCTTCCTCTCCCAGGAGGTGGTGACGGGGGCTGTGCTCTGCAGTCATCTTGGGAGGGAGAGGACTGGTAGGCGGGCGCCAATGCTTCTGCTTTCTGCCTCCCCTGTCCTGCTGTGCTTCGCTGCCCAGCACTGACTCACCTCATTCTCGGCGCTGTGCTTGGGCCTTGCGGTAAGATGATGCTTCTAACGTCTCCGTGAGGGTCATGTCTCCGCAATATTTGCTCCTCCTTGATCGCTTCTCCCCAAACTTTAGCAGCTGTTCCAACAGAAATGCAGTGTTCTTAGTAATGGAAGGCGTTGTATGTTAATGACAGTAGGAGCCATGTTGTGAGCGAAATGCAGGTGATGGTCAGGCTCAACAGATGGCTCTATCCCTGGGTGCAGTCTGCGGGGCAGAGGCTGTAGGGTGTTGTCTACAATGGACCTGCAGGGGCTCTATGGTGGTCTGTGCCTAAATGTGCGAGGGGCAGGGGATTGCAAGGAATTCATGGCTGGTCTATTGCATTTGGCCTTTGAAGTTTTGATCCCCCCATGTATGACAGGTTATTAGTTGTTTATTCCATGATTCATCTTTTTTTTATTTATTTTTTTATGTCCTGCTGCATTTAAGAATTCTTTGTTAAGATGAAAAATGTATGATGGTTCTAGCTTGCTGTATATTTTTGTATAATATGACAGCTGCTTAGACACATCCTATTTTTTTCAGCAAAAAAAGGAAAGCGCCATATGAGGAGGAAGGTAGAGGTGAGTACTACAGGGTTATGGACAATATCCAGTGTTATTGGATTGCAACAGAATAGTGTTATAATGTACAGTAATATGGTATCTTTAGCCCTCATATCTTATAGGCCGAAGTTCCAGAGAGAAGCAGTCATATTTGTATTTTACATTTAGGGGCCATTCACATCTTGTTTTTTTGCTGTACTTTTGTAAATAGAAATAATATCTAAAAAAATATTACTTGATGTACCTATAGACCATAATTTGAAAAACGTAGTTCAAAAGTACATACTTTTTGTTTGTCATTGTTTATGTCTCTGTATGTGTGTGTTTTGTTTATTTTTATTTTTTTTTCAGGAAAAAATAGTGATGCATACCACACTTTTCTGTCCTGCAAAAAAAATGTTTTTTTTTTTGCATTGCAGTGAATAAAAGTCGGATGGAGACATAAAACAATAATAAGAATAATCTAGAGGTAGACCAGGGACGTAGCCAAAGTTTCATGGCCCTGGTGCAAAAGTTCAGCTTGGGCTCCCCTACCCTCAAACCCCATCACACCTCAATTTCATTCCTTAAAGGGAACCATCCCAAGTCGCCGGCAGTACCTGTGTGTAGCCAGCAGTGTGTTTCTGATGATGCCTTTCCCTGCCCCTTCGCTGTGACTGACAACGCTTATGCAGAGAGTTCGGCAAAGCCAGCCGAACTGCCAGTTTTTAGTCACAGTGAAGGGGCAGGGAAGGGGACGCGGTTACCGTGACTTGAAGCAAGGAGGCCGCTGCCTCCTTGACTTCTAGCATGTGAGGAGAAGCGTGCCAGGCAGGGGATAAAACAAAATTTTCAGTACTTTTGCTGCATCTGCCTTCAGAAAGAAAGGCATCATCAGAAACACGCGGCTGGCTACACGCAGGTACTGCTGACGGCTTGGGATGGTTTTAGAAGGGGTGACAGGTTCCCTTTAACTTCAACCTCAACTTCATACCTCAACACGCCTTTTAGGTTCCAGCTCCACTCACGCTGCAGGCCACTCCACGCCACTCTACAGGCAGGCTGTCTTCCACACTGGGCATCCTCACCACTTCTTGTCTGGAAGTGCCGATTTGCCCTGCAGCCCTGCCCATCCATTCTAGGCAGCCTGTGCCGCTTACATGTGTAATGTAGGGATGGTGCTGGCTGGGAGTAACAGTTCCATAATGCGGTCACGGTAAGTCCGTCAGGGCTTTGTGGCAACGGACAGGGGTGCACCTAGCTTTTTTGCTCCCCCCCCCCATGCCATATTCTTAACCTAACCCCTTCCCTCCAGCCCTACTGTTGAAGACATACTTGGAAAACATTACATACGGAGCTACAAAACATACAGGGTAAGGGCTCATGCACACGGCCGTTGCCCCACCGTAGCCGTATTGCAATACACGGGGCACCGGCTGTGTGCACCCCGCATGACGGGTGCGGACCCATTTTGTCTTGAATGGGTCCGCAAACCCAGAGATGCAGTGCGGAAGCACGGATCGGAAGCACATGGAAGCACTATGGAGTGATGCGGACCATCAGATGCAGATCGCGGACCCCATTGAAGTGGCTGCCCCATGTGGCTGCCCCACGGTCAGCACCCAGTCGTGTGCATGAGCCCTAATACAGCACCACATGCCTTTTACATCCAGTGATTTCTCCTCTGATGTAGACATTCGCTTTCCTCATATTTGCCATTCAGACCAGACTGCCATGATTATTTCTTTCCGCCAACTGTTGTCTCTCTACAGAGTTTGACAAGCAGACATCTTAGTTTCCTACTTTTTCATCATCCTTCTGAACACCCCATCCTGCTACCCCCCATTACAATGCCCTCTGCGCTTTCCAATACTATACTGCAGAAACAGTCCCCTTGAAAATACTAGTGCCACACAGATAGTGCCCCCTTCAATAATTATTGGCACACAGTGCCCTAAAAAAATTACTGCACCCAGCAAATAGTGTCCCTGACACTAATAGTGTCGTAAACATAATGTCCCTCAAAAATAATTGTGCTAAGCTCTTACTGTGCTAGGGTGCCCCCCCTCAGTAACAGAATTCCCCAAATTCTCACCAACACTAATATTTTTCTGAAATGAAAGTATACTTAGTATTAACAGTACCCCCAATGATAATAATGCCCCCATTGTGCCTATACTAGTGATCATGTTTTCCGTAGTCTCCCAGTATTAATAATTCTCCTTACTTATAAATGTGTGCCAGTAGAACAATACCCCCTTATAATGTGTGCCAGTACAAGAAATACCCCTTTCTAATGTGCGCCAGTACATAAAAAAAATCTGTACCAAAAGTACCTCCTTATAATGTGTGCCAGTACAAAAAACCAATAACACCTTTTTGTTTCATGGGACAATTATTAAAACATAACATTTATTGAATCCATTACTTAAAATATCCATAAACTAAATAAAAATGTTTAAAAACGATTAGCTGTTTCATATGGTTGCTTTGTATCTTTATATCTTCTAAATACTGTTTTACTCACAGTATACTTTCACTAGCTAGTGGGTAGGGAGCCGGTTATTGTGCTGTAGTATGCGGCTCACTACCGTTCGGTCCCTACGCTATAGTAATTTTTCTTATGTGCACTCGCTGTATTAAAATCGTTCATACACTGCCCCCCGACATGTTTCACCAGCTAAACTGGCGTCCTCAGGGCAATTGTGCAGAGCCCTATGTGACACAGCTGATAGTTTTTAAACATCTTAATTTAGTTCATGAATATTTTAAGTTATGGATTCAATAAATGTTATGTTGTAATAATTGGCACATGAAACAAAAAGGCGTTATTGGTCTTATGGATTATTTGTAAATATACAGAGTAAAGAGGAGCCTTTACATGTGCCAAGGGCTAGCAAACACTTGATACCAGTACAAAAAATACCCCTATTATAATGTCCGCCAGTGCAAAAATATCCCTTTATAATGGACGCCAGTGCAAAAAATACCCATTTATAATGTGCGCCAGTACAAAAAATAAATCCCTTTTATAATGTGTGCACAGTACCAAAAATACCTCCTTATAATGTGTGCCAATGGAAAAAAATGCTACCTTATAATGTATGCCAGTCCAAAATTGTCCCTTGATAATGTGTGCCAGTCCCAAAAAATGCCCCCTTCTGTGTGCCAGTGCAACCCCCCCAATATTCACACAGTGTTCCTCTACACCCCCCTGTATTTGCTGAACAGCATGGTGCCAAAAATAATAATAATACCTCCATGCGGCTATCAGCAATGCAGCCTTTTTCTTGAGCTGTATACTGTCCGGCTCAGGTGGTGCGATAATGATTACAGAGTTAAAAAAAAAAACAGCAGTCTGGTTTGAAGTCGCGTGGGGGCAGACAAAAAACTTGAGTTTGTGAGCATTCATGTTTTTGATTTCTTATGTGTGTATGTATTAAGTGTGTGACTTAAAGGGGTTGTCTGAGTTATATAAATGTATTCTAATCAGCTTTATTACATATATAATAATACTTTTGTAAAGTACTCTATCTATAACATCTTGTTTCTCCGGTGCTGATGCGGTTCACGTGACTCGCAACGTCATCCCGCAAGCTCCCTGTGCTGATGTTTCATGTACAGGCTTATCCCTGCCTTAGGCTACATGCACACGAACGTATTTTGTTTCCATGTCCGTTCAGTTTTTTTTGCAGATAGGATGCGGACCCACTCATTTCAATGAGTCCGCAAAAAATGTGGACAGCACACTGTGTGCTGTCCGCATCAGTATGTCCGTTCCGTAGCCCCGCAAAAAAAATAGAACATGTCCTATTCTTGTCCGTTTCGCAGGCAAGGATAGACATTGTTACAATGGATCCGCAAAAACACTGATGACATACGGACGTCATCCTTTTTTTTTTTTGCGGATCCGCACTTTGTGGGCTGATAAACACATATGGTTGTGTGCATGTAGCCTTAGGGAGTGGCCCGGCTCTGTACACAAAATGTCAGAGCCTTGTGTGCCCGCCCCCTTCCCCCTGCGTCTGGCTGCTGGCCGGCTCCTGTGAGGGATCGCGCATGCGTGATCCTTACCAGTGCCGGCGGCATTGTGAAAACAGAAGCGCCCTCACCAGTGGCGTGCTAAGGGGTGGGGGGCGGTGCCTGCTCTCAGGGGGATGCCAGAAGCAATGAGAACTTCCATCAATACAGATGGCAACGCTCATTGCCTGAGCGCAGGGAGCTGGGTCCTGTTATTCACCGCTCGGCTCCTCCCCTCCCTCAGGCCAGCGGCGCTCTGAATGGTGAAGTAGGAAGACTTCTCCCCTCTTTACCATTCAGCCTGCAGACACAGATCACGCTGCCAGCCTGTGTGGGTGGAGCATGCAGCCAGGAAATCTGCATAAGCTCCACCCACGCAGTGCTGCAGAGCGATCTGTGCCTGCAGGGAAGAATGGGACAAGGTGAGTAGTTACTGTATTTTTATATTTTTAGTATTGGGGGGGGCAAACACCAAATACCCTAGGCACGCGACTGGCCCTCCCCCACTGGAGATCGGAGCCCAAAGCCACCCCCCACGACCACAAGTAAATTCAATGCCCATGATTGTACAGATATATTAGATAGATGACAAAGATTATTTATATATATATATATATATATATATATATATATATATATATGAAAAAAAGTTTGGCAGCACCGTCCTTGATGAAAACAGATGAAGGGTGCACCGGCCCAATATGGATATAAGCCAATCCAGATAAACAATAAATGTAAAAACGGGCAGCACTCCAAAGGATAAAAATAGAAAAAATACTTTATTTACCCACAGGGATCATGCGACGTTTCGGCTCTATACAGGAGCCTTCCTCAAGCAGTGTGTACAGACAAAATGCTGAGCATATATAGCGTTGTGCCAAATCATAGCAATTTACATGCCAGGTGAACTCACTTCATTACAATTCATATATAGTCAAGTATAAAATACATTACAAATATGTAGGTAAAATATAACCCAATCAAGCAGTGCTGCATAATCGTGATACACATAATTTATAACACAAAATATATTCATAATTACATAGTGTAGCAAGATACATACAAAAACATATAATTGATATCAATAACAGTGCCAGCTGTAATCAATTTTACAAAGTGTCAAGTGCTTACTAAGTAGGTAATGCAGACGGAGGATGAAAGAGGAAAACCAGCCGCCATCCATGTTGACACGTGCCTGAATCGCCACTGCGCATGTCTGAGTGACGTGTACTTCCTGCTTCTGAGTTTCGTTATCGTCGTCATATTGCGCATGCGCTTTTCAGTCATGAAATCGACTCGGCCATCTTGGATAAGGGTAAAATCCACTCATTGACCAGCGCAAGCGCCCAGGACATCAGTTCAGTCCGGTGCAATACAGGATCAGGGTGGTAATGGCACATAAACGTGCCCTATGTTTACCAGGGTGGCTAAGTGGGATCGGGGGAAAGCTACCACAACACTATGGAGGTGGAGCCTCCAGCCGTGACCACAGAACAATTGTGCATCCGCACGTGAGTGCAGGGTCGCATTGCATCAGTGATCAAAACCCACCTGTCACCATCCTTTTAAGAGGGTTCTCCTCATGACCACCCGCCCTGCATATATTAGACTATAACTGAAAAGACACTAGAATTAAAAAAGTATATTTAATAAACAGACAACTTCAGCACGCCGTGATCGCACTCCATACATGAATGCAGCCTCGACCCTCCTCTCCCAAAACTCTGTGGCATACCATCTAAAGAAAAAAATAATAAAAAAGAACAATTATTAAAAACTTAGGGAATCATCAAGAATATGTGTTTTGTCCAATACACACAATTCACATATTTTACACAGGGACAGTCGACATTGAGATGCGCGTACGGAGGGCAAGTCACAGACCTAGCCAACCCCAATTTAGTAGTCCACATTCAGACCATGCGGTTTTAGGGAATTTAATGTGTAGATCCATTTTAGCTCCCTTTTTTTTTTAAAAAAGACTAGTCCTGTTGCCACATCTCCTGGGCATTGGTACGAAATCAATAATGCAACATTTAAGATCTTTTTCTGTATGCTTAGAATTGACAAAATGTTTTGACACTGGTAGGTCAAGTAGTTTTTTTCCTGATGCTAAGTCGGTGATTATTAAAACGTGACTTAAAGTCAGTTGTTGTTTCACCGACATAGACCAGGTTGCAAGGACATACAATTACGTAAATAACATAACTGGAGTCGCAGGTCAGATAATGCCGTATCTGATGTACGACCCCAGTTTGAGGGTGCGTGAAGGTCCTACCCTTAAGGATATATTTACAGTTTACACATGACAAACAGGGGAAACAGCCCAAACTATTGCCTGTTACTGTCATCTGTCTTGCTGTTTTAAGAGTCCCCACGTCAGCCCTAACCAGCTGGTCTTTGATGCTCCTAGACCTGCGGTAGGACATAATGGGCGGAGAGTGAAATTCTTTAATTGTATTGTGGCAACCACCCAGTATATTCCAATGGCGTCAAATAATGTTGCCTATGTCTGTACTTTGTTCACAATGTGTTGAAATAAAAGGGATCCTGACCACTTGTGTTTGTTGCATTTTTCTTTTAAAGGGTTTCTATCACTTGGTATCACATAATTGGCTGTCAGACACTAGCGATCCGCTAGTGTCTGCTCTGCCCAACCATCCTAATATAATAGGTTTTGGGGCAGCCGTTTTGCTAAAATAAGAACTTATATCTATATGCTAATGAGCCTCTAGGTGTTATGGGGGCGTCATTAGCACCTAGAGGCTCCGTCTACCTTCATAAACTGCCGCCGCCCAGCGCGTCCCTCCAGCCCGCCCATCTCCTGCTGAATGCGATCCTCTCCGTGCGCGTCTCTGTTCTGCGCATGCGCAGTGAATGTCTGACCACTTCCCTGCTCAGACATCTCCACTGCGCCTGCGCCGATGACATCATAGTGCTCCGAGGAACAGGCGCAGTGGAGATGTCTGTGCAGGGAAGCGGTCAGACATTCACTGCGCATGCGCAGAACAGAGACGCGCACGGGGAGGATCGCATTCAGCAGGAGATGGGCGGGCTGGAGGGACGCGCTGGGCGGCGACAGTTTATGAAGGTAGACGGAGCCTCTAGGTGCTAATGATGCCCCCATAGCACCTAGAGGCTCATTAGCATATAGATATAAGTTCTTATTTTAGCAAAACGGCTGCCCCAAAACCTATCATATTAGGATGGTTTGTTAGAGCAGACACTAGCGGATCGCTAGTGTCTGACACCTAAATATGTGATACCAAGTGATAGAAACCCTTTAAGGGTATCATCCCTATTGAGTCGCCTAACCAATTCCTTTTTCTCATGTAATAGTTTAGTTGGATAACCTCGCTTCACAAACTTGCTCATCAATGTATCCAAAGTACTATCAGCTACCTCAGGGTCTGAGACAATACATCTAGCCCTTAGGAACTGAGAGTACGGGAGGGATCTCACCATAGATCTAGGGTGATTGCTGCTATAAGTCAATAGTGTGTTCCTGTCAGTTGGCTTGGTGAACAGTTCACCAAGCCAACTGACAGGAACACACTATTGACTTATAGCAGCAATCACCCTAGATCTATGGTGAGATCCCTCCCGTACTCTCAGTTCCTAAGGGCTAGATGTATTGTCTCAGACCCTGAGGTAGCTGATAGTACTTTGGATACATTGATGAGCAAGTTTGTGAAGCGAGGTTATCCAACTAAACTATTACATGAGAAAAAGGAATTGGTTAGGCGACTCAATAGGGATGATACCCTTAAAAGAAAAATGCAACAAACACAAGTGGTCAGGATCCCTTTTATTTCAACACATTGTGAACAAAGTACAGACATAGGCAACATTATTTGACGCCATTGGAATATACTGGGTGGTTTCCACAATACAATTAAAGAATTTCACTCTCCGCCCATTATGTCCTACCGCAGGTCTAGGAGCATCAAAGACCAGCTGGTTAGGGCTGACGTGGGGACTCTTAAAACAGCAAGACAGATGACAGTAACAGGCAATAGTTTGGGCTGTTTCCCCTGTTTGTCATGTGTAAACTGTAAATATATCCTTAAGGGTAGGACCTTCACGCACCCTCAAACTGGGGTCGTACATCAGATACGGCATTATCTGACCTGCGACTCCAGTTATGTTATTTACGTAATTGTATGTCCTTGCAACCTGGTCTATGTCGGTGAAACAACAACTGACTTTAAGTCACGTTTTAATAATCACCGACTTAGCATCAGGAAAAAAACTACTTGACCTACCAGTGTCAAAACATTTTGTCAATTCTAAGCATACAGAAAAAGATCTTAAATGTTGCATTATTGATTTCGTACCAATGCCCAGGAGATGTGGCAACAGGACTAGTCTTTTTTTTAAAAAAAGGGAGCTAAAATGGATCTACACATTAAATTCCCTAAAACCGCATGGTCTGAATGTGGACTACTAAATTGGGGTTGGCTAGGTCTGTGACTTGCCCTCCGTACGCGCATCTCAATGTCGACTGTCCCTGTGTAAAATATGTGAATTGTGTGTATTGGACAAAACACATATTCTTGATGATTCCCTAAGTTTTTAATAATTGTTCTTTTTTATTATTTTTTTTCTTTAGATGGCATGCCACAGAGTTTTGGGAAAGGAGGGTCGAGGCTGCATTCATGTATGGAGTGCGATCACGGCGTGCTGAAGTTGTCTGTTTATTAAATATACTTTTTTAATTCTAGTGTCTTTTCAGTTATAGTCTAATATATGCAGGGCGGGTGGTCATGAGGAGAACCCTCTTAAAAGGATGGTGACAGGTGGGTTTTGATCACTGATGCAATGCGACCCTGCACTCACGTGCGGATGCGCAATTGTTCTGTGGTCACGGCTGGAGGCTCCACCTCCATAGTGTTGTGGTAGCTTTCCCCCGATCCCACTTAGCCACCCTGGTAAACATAGGGCACGTTTATGTGCCATTACCACCCTGATCCTGTATTGCACCAGACTGAACTGATGTCCTGGGCGCTTGCGCTGGTCAATGAGTGGATTTTACCCTTATCCAAGATGGCCGAGTCGATTTCATGACTGAAAAGCGCATGCGCAATATGACGACGATAACGAAACTCAGAAGCAGGAAGTACACGTCACTCAGACATGCGCAGTGGCGATTCAGGCACGTGTCAACATGGATGGCGGCTGGTTTTCCTCTTTCATCCTCCGTCTGCATTACCTACTTTAGTAAGCACTTGACACTTTGTAAAATTGATTACAGCTGGCACTGTTATTGATATCAATTATATGTTTTTGTATGTATCTTGCTACACTATGTAATTATGAATATATTTTGTGTTATAAATTATGTGTATCACGATTATGCAGCACTGCTTGATTGGGTTATATTTTACCTACATATTTGTAATGTATTTTATACTTGACTATATATTAATTGTAATGAAGTGAGTTCACCTGGCATGTAAATTGCTATGATTTGGCACAACGCTATATATGCTCAGCATTTTGTCTGTACACACTGCTTGAGGAAGGCTCCTGTATAGAGCCGAAACGTCGCATGATCCCTGTGGGTAAATAAAGTATTTTTTCTATTTTTATCCTTTTGGAGTGCTGCCCGTTTTTACATTTTTAAAAAAAATATATATATATATATATATGTGACAAACTGCCATTTGCCACTGGGCATTGTAGAGGACTTATGGCTAGCCTCCTGCCCTACGACTATGGCCCCAGGACATGTTGCCCTTCAGGAACAGTGTGACAGAACTGTGCCGCATGTCTGGACTGTTGGTGGGACCGAACGCGGTCAGCGGTGTATGCTGGGGATTCTGTGGAGCTGGAATCGGATGCGCAGATACACGAACGCCGCTGACCCTTACCTTCTTCCATACTGAACTTTCAGCTCCAGAGACTAAGTCCCGTTCGAAGATGGGACTTAGTCGTTTTTCTGCATGAAATTGACCGACCGCACAGCCCAAATCTATGGAACTGTTTTGGGCAGGAAATTGTGCTTGCGGTCGGTCATAAAGGACTTCCACTAAACTTTTGATCCGCTGGAGGGATTTGTGTGATTTTTGGAAGTGTTTATGTTTGATGTATGCTGAGTTTAAATATGTAATTTTTATGGAGATGGAATGTATGGTTTTAAAGTTACAGTGTATGTTTAAAAACTGTATTTTTACTGTCTGTGATAGTTATGTTAATCCATAATTATATCCCAGACAGAAGGGAGGATTTTGTGTATTTGGGTGGTGATTCCTCTCCTATTGTTCCCACATGTGTATTGGTGATTTCTCTTTGTCCTGGGAGATAATTGAATTGCCTTCGGGTGACTCCAGGGCAGAGAGGAGGAAACCATGATGCATTGTGGGGACCTGCATAAATACGGGCGGGTAGCCCTCAATAAAGAGTTCAGGTCAGTTCATGTTTTTCTAACCCTTCAAAACGCAGCCTTGTCTCGTTATTGGAAGGAATTGCTGCATCACGCTGGGGATTGCTATGCTCTGCATATTCCCTGGAGGAGAGATCTTTCCCACACGGTCCTGAATGCTGGAGGTTCATTCAGGGTGGAAGGAAGACGGCGCGGCTCCAGTTAAGCTACGGTGGTTGTGGAGTCTGCAGTGGTTGTGGTGTCCAGTGCGGTGCTTGTGGTCCTCGGCGCAAGCTAGGAAGCGTCCATTAACGGAAGCGTCCATTAACGGAAGCGGATCCGTTACAATATATATATATATCTCTATATACATATAGATCTATATATAACATCTATATACAGTACAGACCAAAAGTTTGAACACACCTTCTCATTCAAAGAGTTTTCTTTATTTTCATGACTATGAAAATTGTAGATTTACACTGAAGGCATCAAAACTATGAATTAACACATGTGGAATTATATACATAACAAACAAGTGTGAAACAACTGAAAATATGTCATAGTCTAGGTTCTTCAAAGTAGCCACCTTTTGCTTTGATTACTGCTTTGCACACTCTTGGCATTCTCTTGATGAGCTTCAAGAGGTATCCCCTGAAATGGTTTTCACTTCACAGGTGTGCCCTGTCAGGTTTAATAAGTGGGATTTCTTGCCTTATAAATGGGGTTGGGACCATCAGTTGCATTGAGGAGAAGTCAGGTGGATACACAGCTGATAGTCCTACTGAATAGACTGTTAGCTGCTTTTTTCTTGCCATAATACAAATTCTAAGTAAAGAAAAACGAGTGACCATCATTACTTTAAGAAATGAAGGTCAGTCAGTCAGCCCAAAAATTAGGAAAACTTTGAAAGTAAGGGCTATTTGACCATGAAGGAGAGTGATGGGGTGCTGCGCCAGATGACCTGGCCTCCACAGTCACCGGACCTGAACCCAATCAAGATGGTTTGGGGTGAGCTGGACCGCAGAGTGAAGGCAAAATGGCCAACAAGTGCTAAGCATCTCTGGGAACTCCTTCAAGACTGTTGGAAGACCATTTCAGGGGACTACCTCTTGAAGCTCATCAAGAGAATGCCAAAAGTGTGCAAAGCAGTAATCAAAGCAAAAGGTGGCTACTTTGAAGAACCTAGAATATGACATATTTTCAGTTGTTTCACACTTGTTTGTTATGTATATAATTCCACATGTGTTAATTCATAGTTTTGATGCCTTCATAGTCATGAAAATAAAGAAAACTCTTTGAATGAGGTGTGTCCAAACTTTTGGTCTGTACTGTGTGTATGTGTATATATATATATATATATGGAGATATATATATAAATATGGAGATATATATTTACTGATCTACAGTTGCAAGAAAAAGTATGTGAACCCTTTGGAATGATATGGATTTCTGCACAAATTGGTCATAAAATGTGATCTGATCTTTATCTAAGTCACAACAATAGACAATCACAGTCTTCTTAAACTAATAACACACAAAGAATTAAATGTTACCATGTTTTTATTGAACACACCATGTAAACATTCACAGTGCAGGTGGAAAAAGTATGTGAACCCCTAGACTAATGACATCTCCAAGAGCTACTTGGAGTGAGGTGTCAGCCAACTGGAGTCCAATCAATGAGATGAGATTGGAGGTGTTGATTACAGCTGCCCTGCCCTATAAAAAACACACACACCAGTTCTGTGTTTGCTTTTAACAAGAAGCATTGCCTGATGTGAATGATGCCTCGCATAAAAGAGCTCTAAGAAGACCTACAATTAAGAATTGGTGACTTGCATAAAGCAAGAAAGGGTTATAAACGTATCTCCAAAAGCCTTGCTGTTCATCAGTCCACGGTAAGACAAATTGTCTATAAATGGAGAAAGTTCAGCACTGCTGCTACTCCCCCTAGGAGTGGCCGTCCTGTAAATATGACTGAAAGAGCACAGCACAGACTGCTCAATGAGGTGAAGAAGAATCCTAGAGTGTCAGCTAAAGACTTAAAAAAGTCTCTGTCATATGCTAACATCCCTGTTAGCGAATCTACGATACGTAAAACACTAAACAAAAATGGGTTTCATGGGAGGATACCACAGAGGAAGCCACTGCTGTCCAAAAAAAACATTGCTGCACGTTTACAGTTTGCACATGAGCACCTGGATGTTCCACAGCAGTACTGGCAAAATATTCTGTGGACAGATGAAACCAAAGTTGAGTTGTTTGGAAGAAACACAAAACACTTTCTGTGGAGAAAAAGAGGCACAGCACACCAACATCAAAACCTCATCCTAACTGTGAAGTATGGTGGTGGAGGCATCATGGTTTGGGGCTGCTTTGCTGGGTCAGGGCCTGGACGGATTGCTATCATCGAAGGAAAATGAATTCCCAAGTTTATCAAGACATTTTGCAGGAGAACTTAAGGCCATCTGTCCACCAGCTGAAGCTCAACAGAAGATGGGTGTTGCAACAGGACAACGACCCAAAGCATAGAAGTAAATAAAGAACAGAATGGCTTCAACAGAAGGAAATATGCCTTCTGGAGTGGCCCAGTCAGAGTCCTGACCTAACCCTGATTGAGATGCTGTGGCATGACCTCAAGAAAGCGATTCACACCAGACATCCCAAGAATATTGCTGAACTGAAACAGTTCTGTAAAGAGGAATGTTCAAGAATTACTCCTGACCATTGTGCAGGTCTGATCTGCAACTACAGGAAACGTTTGGTTGAAGTTATTGCTGCCAAAGGAGGTTCAACCAGTTATTAAATCCAAGGGTTCACATACCTTTTCCACCTGCTCTGTGAATGTTTACATTGTGTGTTCAAAAAACATGGTAACATTTAATTCTTTGTGTGTTATTAGTTTAAGCAGACTGTGATTGTCTATTGTTGTGACTTAGATGAAGATCAGATCACATTTTATTACCAATTTGTGCAGAAATTCATATAATTCCAAAGGGTTCACATACTTTTTCTTGCAACTGTATATCTCTATATACATATTGTGGGGATTCACTTTGGTAGTTAGGACTAGTGGATGCAGTATAGAGGCAAAGTACACAGTTCTTTAATCAAACAGCGGTGTTTATTCACATATTGGGGTATAACAAAATGCAGATAAGATGTATCACAAAACGCAGGTGGCTTGGTGTTTCTTTACACACAAGGAAAATCCATAAACAATAAAAGTCACTATTTCTCCTGGGTATTAATTCACACCCTGTTAGCCCTTCAGCCTCATCAAGTTCATAGGCGGCCTGTTCGCCTTTAGAGGGGCCTGAGTCCTCCATCCTGGCTCGAACTTCAAATTCCAGCACAGCCCTCTGTTCCCAGTACACAGACTCCTGAGCTCTACTGTCAGAGGGAGGTAAATCCACACAACTGGCAGTGCTGGCCGTTTTTTATGCCGGGCAAAACCCGGCCTGGAACATGGGGAGTAGTCACCCACCCAGCACTTTGACTACTCCCAGCAAGAGCCATCCTGGATCAGCTATAATAGTCATGCTAAATCTTTAGGTGTCAATTAGCAATAGCTGCTGCTGACACATAAAATACCGGCTCTTACTTCACCGAGGCCAGGATCCTCGGTGACACATAACTTACATCCTCAATGATTCCAGGTACCTTCTTACAATATATATCTACATATACCATATATACAGTACAGACCAAAAGTTTGGACACACCTTCTCATTGTAACGGTCACGTCCACACACACACACAGGGGGAAGGATAGTGACCACTGCGCTCCACCCTCACCCCTGGCCCTGCCTACTTGCCTCACGAGTCCTGATGACAGGGGACAACTGGACGACAGTCCCTAACTTAGGATATGTGCAGGAAAGACAGACAAGACAAAATACGGAACATGAACGGACCGGGTCAGAATCAAGAGAGCTACGCAGTACAAAGGATTAAGCAAAGAATGGTCAGGAGAAGCCGGGGTCAAATACCAGGAGAGCAGTGAAGTACAAGAGGAGTCCTAAGAGAGTAGTCAGGTGGGAGCCGAGGTCACAATACCAGGACGGATGCGCAGTACAGGAGGAGCAGGCAAAGGATCGTCAGGGAACAGGATCAGGTAAGTATTCAGTAGTCCAACAAATAGCCAGGAACCTAGAAATTAACAGGCAACCTGTAGCCAGCAGGCTGCCTGTATTTATAGTGGAGAGTGAGGGTCATGTGACGTGGCCAGCGTCACATGACCGACAGACCAACCAGTCGAGCACCGAGTGATCAGCTCGACGCTCAAGGCAGACTAGGAGCAGGGAGCCACCCAGCTAGTAAAGCTGCCCTGGGAATGAGATCAAACACAGATCCTCATTCCCAAAGCTAAGCAACAGGTCTGCGGGCAATGGGGGACCGAGTGCACCTCCGGAACCCCGTGACAGTACCCCCCCTTTTACGAGGGGCCACTGGACCCAAGACTTCAGGCGATGGCTTTTCAGGGTGTTCTAAATGAAATTTACGAACAAGTCTAGGACCATGAACCTCCCTGGCAGGTACCCAAGATCTCTCTTCAGGTCCATACCCCTTCCAGTGAATCAGGTACTGCAAGGAATTACGCACCTTCCTGACATCCACTATTTTAGACACCACATACTCGACAGCATCATTAACAAGAACCGGCAGAGGCGAGGCTTTTGATGGTACTACCGGTTTAAAATATTTTTTAAGCAGAGATTTATGAAACACATTATAAATGTGGAATGACTCGGCAGCTCCAACCTAAAAGATACCGGGTTAATCACTTCCGTGATCTTATATGGTCCAATAAAACGAGGAGAACATTTTTTAGAAGCTACCTTGAGAGATAGATTCTTGGAGGACAACCATACTTTATCCCCAACCTGAAAGTTCACACCCCTTGAACGTCTCCTATCGGCCTTGAGTTTTTGAGAATTTTGAGCCTTTTCTTGGTTTGATTGAACCCGTGCCCAAACTGTGCACATTTCGGAGGAGAGTTTATCCGCTTCAGGGTTAGAGGAGGAGACGGACGACCCAGAATGAAAACGGGGATGAAAACCATGGTTACAAAAGAAAGGAGAGACCCCAGCAGAAGAATTGACACGGTTATTCAAAGCGAATTCAGCCAACGGAAGGAATTTGACCCATAATTGCTGGTCATCAGCAACATACAACCTCAAGAATTGTTCCACAGACTGATTAAGGCGTTCAGTCTGCCCATTACTCTCAGGATGGTAGGCGGAAGAAAAAGACAATGAAATTTTACATCTTTGACAGAAGGCCCTCCAGAATTTGGACACAAACTGCACACCCCTGTCAGAAACAATATTTTCCGGGATGCCATGTAAACTAACAATCTCTCTCACAAAAATAGACGCCAGGGTTTTGGCATTCGGAAGTTTAGACAGGGGAATGAAATGAACCATCTTGCTAAACCTATCGACTACTACCCAAACCACAGTCTTACCCTCCGCCAGCGGTAGGTCAGTTATAAAGTCCATCAAGATATGGGACCAGGGTCTACTGGGAATGGGTAGGGGTCGTAGGTTACCAGCAGGGCGAGTCTTAGGTGTCTTAGACCTGGCACAAACCTCACAGGCTGACACGTAGGACTTGACATCCCTGGTCAGAGTGGGCCACCAATAAGATCTAGAAATCAGATCCTTAGTGCCATCAAAACCCGGATGTCCACAAAAGGCAGAATCGTGACACTCCCCCAACAGCTGGAGACGAAATTGTATGGGAACAAATAACTTATCTGTTGGGGTGGATGCCGGTGCCAGATGTTGTTCAGCCTTAATGCGGGCCGAGATATCCTGGGTTAGAGCCGCTAAGAAGATGTTTGCTGGTAGGATGGATTCAGGCGGCGTCTCAGTGGGTTGAAAAGCATGGAAGCTCCGAGATAATGCGTCTGCCTTCACATTTTTACTTCCCGGCCTGAACGTAATGGAGAAATCAAAACGGGTAAAAAACAGAGCCCATCGGGCTTGTCGGGGATTCAACCTCTTAGCCGACTCGAGAAACATTAGGTTTTTATGATCAGTGACAACAGTTACTCGATGCCTTGCCCCCTCCAAAAAATGCCTCCACTCCTCAAATGCCCATTTAATAGCCAGCAGCTCCCTATTCCCTATGTCGTAGTTTCTCTCCTTGGGAGAGAATTTCCTGGAGAAGAAGGCACACGGTCTCAGGTTAGTGAGGCTAGCAGTACCTTGTGAAAGGACTGCTCCTGCGCCGTCCTCGGACGCATCCACCTCCACAATAAAGGGTCTCTCCTGATCAGGCTGGATCAGAATGGGGGAGCTGCTAAATGCCTTTTTTAAGGTTTCAAATGAAGAGATGGCCTTGGTAGACCAATTCTCCAAATCTGCCCCTTTCTTAGTAAGGTCGGTCAATGGCTTAGCAATTACAGAAAAATTCATGATAAATTTACGATAGTAATTAGCGAAACCCAAAAACCGTTGTAAAGCCTTTAAGGATGAAGGCCTTACCCATTCCTTAATTGCTAAAACCTTACCAGGATCCATCTTAA
The DNA here is from genome assembly GCF_905171765.1 of Bufo bufo. Lineage (NCBI taxonomy): Eukaryota > Metazoa > Chordata > Amphibia > Anura > Bufonidae > Bufo > Bufo bufo. The sequence continues at coordinate 97,817,826 of NC_053395.1, forward strand.
AGGCGTGAGGAGTCAAAACACGCCCTAGAAACAGTATCTCCTGTACACCAAAGACGCATTTCTCTTGCTTAGCGGATAGCTGGTTCTCCCTCAACACCTCTAATACTTGTTTGACATGAGACACATGAGATTCGAAATCAGGAGAGAATATCAAAATGTAATCAAGATAGACAATAATAAATTTACCCAAGGACTCCCTGAGAATATCGTTCATTAAGTTTTGGAACACAGCTGGGGCATTGCTGAGCCCAAAAGGCATCACCTGATATTCAAAGTGTCCTATCGGAGTATTGAACGCTGTCTTCCATTCGTCTCCCTCCTTGATTCGGATTAGATTGTATGCCCCTTTCAGGTCAATCTTGGAAAACCAGGTTGCCCCCAGAACCTGGTTAAATAAATCCGGAATCAATGGCAGAGAGTATCTATTTTGGACAGTGATCTTATTCAATCTCCGGTAATCAATACAAGGCCTAAGACCGCCATCCTTCTTTTTAACAAAGAAAAACCCTGCTCCCATAGGAGAGACTGAAGGTCTAATATGCCCTTTAGCAAGGCTCTCCTTAATATAATCTTCCATAGCTTTGCGTTCGGGCCCTGAAAGATTATAAATCCGCCCTTTAGGAAATTCGGCACCCTCTATTAGCTCTATGGCGCAATCATAAGGTCTATGGGGGGGTAGAACCTCTGGAGTAGGGGACGAGAACACATCAGAATATTCTTTAATAACAGAGGGTAATGTATTAGACCTTACTGAAACCCCAGCCTGGACCACGGACAAGCATGAGTCACACTTAGGTCCCCATTTCACCAACTCTCCTTTGGACCAATCAATTGTGGGGTTATGTAAACGGAGCCAAGGCAACCCTAGTACCACCTCAACCGGTAGGTATCCAGGACTAAAAGAGAACATCTCTCAGAGTGGCACACACCCACGGTCAGAGAAATTTCAGAGGTACATGACCTCACCGTACCACCCATCAGGGGAGTAGCATCAATAGCCATGACATGGATAGGTGTAGGTAAAGCAAATATTGGAATACCCAATATACTAGCAAATTCAAAGTCAATAAAGCTGGCCGCTGAACCGGAATCAATAAAGGCCTTACCCGGCCACTTATTAACCCCCAGAGAAATTGTTATGGGTACCAAAAGCTTATATTTAGAAAAATCAGGGTGTACCTGGTCTTTAGGTTGTCTTGCCTTAGGAGACTTGTCAGAGAGGACCCTCTTCGGACACTTGTTGATCCAATGGCCAGGATCTCCACAGTAGAAGCACTCTCCGCGTCTGCGACGAAGATTACCCCGGGTCATGCCAACCTGCATGGGTTCCTCGGTGGAGACCTCAGTGTTGTCCGTGGAAAAGGCCTCTGGCTGGACCACCATCTGAGAACAGAACTGTCGTTCTTGTCGTCTCTCTCTAACTCGTCTGTCAAGTCGGACAACTAGGGTCATCATCTCCTCTAAGGTCTCAGGAATTTGATAACTGACTAATAGATCTTTTAAATTATCAGACAGACCAGACCTAAACTGACTTTTCATGGCTGGTTCATTCCATCCTGAGGGGACACACCACCGTCTGAATTGGGTGAAATACTCCTCCGCAGCGAGATGGCCCTGAACCAGTGCCCTAAGAGCCGTCTCGGCTACCAGGGCCCTGTCTGGTTCGTCATAGAGGGTACCCAGGGCCTGAAAAAAACCCTCCACAGAAGTCAGACAACTGGACCCAGGAGGTAACGAGAATGCCCAGGCCTGGGGATCACCCTGTAGTAGAGAAATGATAATCCTCACGCGTTGGCTCTCGGGACTGGAGGACACGGGGCGCAAACGGAAGTAGAGTTTGCAACTCTCTTTAAAGGAGAGAAACCTCTTCCGGTCTCCAGAAAAGGGTTCTGGGAGCTGGAGGGCAGAGGAGTGGAAGAACCTTGCTCTAACTCAAAAGAACAGAGTTTCTCTCCTAGCTCCTGCACCACCTGTGTCAAGCTAGAGACATGGTCAGTCAGGGTAGTAAGAGGATTCATGATACAGTGGTTATTTGGCCTGTTAATTTGTAACGGTCACGTCCACACACACACACAGGTGGAAGGATAGTGACCACTGCGCTCCACCTTCACCCCTGGCCCTGCCTACTTGCCTCACGAGTCCTGATGACAGGGGACAACTGGACGACAGTCCCTAACTTAGGATATGTGCAGGAAAGACAGACAAGACAAAATACGGAACATGAACGGACCGGGTCAGAACCAAGAGAGCTACGCAGTACAAAGGATTAAGCAAAGAATGGTCAGGAGAAGCCGGGGTCAAATACCAGGAGAGCAGTGAAGTACAAGAGGAGTCCTAAGAGAGTAGTCAGGTGGGAGCCGAGGTCACAATACCAGGACGGATGCGCAGTACAGGAGGATCATGTAAGTATTCAGTAGTCCAACAAATAGCCAGGAACCTAGAAATTAACAGGCAACCTGTAGCCAGCAGGCTGCCTGTATTTATAGTGGGGAGTGAGGGTCATGTGACGTGGCCAGCGTCACATGACCGACAGACCAACCAGTCGAGCACCGAGTGATCAGCTCGGCGCTCAAGGCAGACTAGGAGCAGGGAGCCACCCAGCTAGTAAAGCCGCCCTGGGAATGAGGTCAAACACAGATTCTCATTCCCAAAGCTAAGCAACAGGTCTGCGGGCAATGGGGGACCGAGTGCACCTTCGGAACCCCGTGACACTCATTCAAAGAGTTTTCTTTATTTTCATGACTATGAAGGCATCAAAACTATGAATTAACACTAAAAAAAAGAAGGGTAACAGCCAGCTCACCTCCGGTGTCCTATGTGACGGTGCACAGAGCGGACTCAAGCCAGTCCTCAATGTAGATCCACAAAAATAGAAAGAAGGCTCCAGCACCAGGCGTAGATGTTTCAACAATCCCGATCTTTATTCATCAACATATTCCAAATGGATACAACAGTCAGTGGCACTGGCTCCCACTTAAACCCAGTAGATCTATGCGTTTCGAACAGTAGTGTTGCAAAAAATAAGTCTAGATCCAATTTGCTAGGCCTTAAATCAAATATGAAAAACACATTTTTGACTAAGGACAATAATTATCATAACAATAAAAATAAACATACAAATAGAAATATCATGCCAGGGACTAGTCAAAATAGAGAATCCATACCTACCTTGGTGTTAACCTATAGTAGACAATTCCCTAAAATTAAGAAGATCATTCAAAACTGTCTTCCTATTTTATATGAGGATGATAGTTTGAGGAAGGTTCTGAGGGATGGCTGCCGTGTCGTATCCAGGAGACCCAATACCCTGGTTAAGACACTATCACCCTCTATGTACACCACAACGCAAATAAAAAATCCACCCACCTGGCTCAAATATACGGGTTTTTCAAAATGTGGAGGCCAGAGATGTAAAACATGTAAAGTTACTAAAACTACTAAAGAATTCCACAATTCAACACACTCCAAGATTTTCCCCATTAAGAGCTATATCAACTGCAATACAGCGGGAGTTATCTATATCATCACATGTACAACATGTGATTTAATGTATGTGGGATGTACAAGTAGGAAATTCAAAGACAGATTACGTGAACATTTAAACTACATCTCAAATCCACTAACAACAGGAATATCAAATGCAGCAAATCATTTCATAGACGTCCATAATCGCAATATTAACACTTTTAGCACCTTCGCATTTGAACGTGTCACATTATCACAAAGAGGCGGTAATATAAAACAAAAAATCCTCCTACGGGAAGCCTTCAGGATTTGGAGACTTAATACTAGAGTTCCGCAAGGTCTCAACTTCAAAAAGGAATTAATGTATTTATATTGAAGTCATCATGCAGCATAACCATTATTGCTCTGTTTTTATACCTATATACGAATTCCTCTTATATATGGTTATTTTTAACATATGCTTTTTTCCCTTACTTAAGATTAGATTCCCTTTACAATTGGGGTGTCCCTCAAAGTAATACGTGCATTATATGTAATTTGGGAATTTTTCCATAACACATATGTACGATTTAATTGATATTAAAACATCATAGGAACACATACAGTACAGACCAAAAGTTTGGACACACCTTCTCATTCAAAGAGATTTCTTTATTTTCATGACTATGAAAATTGTAGATTCACACTGAAGGCATCAAAACTATGAATTAACACATGTGAAATTATATACATAACAAACAAGTGTGAAACAACTGAAAATATGTCATATTCTAGGTTCCTCAAAGTAGCCACCTTTTGCTTTGATTACTGCTTTGCACACTCTTGGCATTCTCTTGATGAGCTTCAAGAGGTAGTCCCCTGAAATGGTTTTCACTTCACAGGTGTGCCCTGTCAGGTTTAATAAGTGGAATTTCTTGCCTTATAAATGGGGTTGGGACCATCAGTTGCGTTGAGGAGAAGTCAGGTGGATACACAGCTGATAGTCCTACTGAATAGACTGTTAGAATTTGTATTATGGCAAGAAAAAAGCAGCTAAGTAAAGAAAAACTAGTGGCCATCATTACTTTACGAAATGAAGGTCAGTCAGTCAGCCGAAAAATTGGCAAAACTTTGAAAGTAAGGGCTATTTGACCATGAAGGAGAGTGATGGGGTGCTGCGCCAGATGACCTGGCCTCCACAGTCACCGGACCTGAACCCAATCGAGATGGTTTGGGGTGAGCTGGACCGCAGAGTGAAGGCAAAAGGGCCAACAAGTGCTAAGCATCTCTGGGAACTCCTTCAAGACTGTTGGAAGACCATTTCAGGGGAATTCCTCTTGAAGCTCATCAAGAGAATGCCAAGAGTGTGCAAGGCAGTAATCAAAGCAAAAGGTGGCTACTTTGAAGAACCTAGAATATGACATATTTTCAGTTGTTTCACACTTGTTTGTTATGTATATAATTCCACATGTGTTAATTCATAGTTTTGATGCCTTCATAGTCATGAAAATAAAGAAAACTCTTTGAATGAGAAGGTGTGTCCAAACTTTTGGTCTGTACTGTATATGCTATATCACAATTTCGTATATAATTTATCCTCCAACATGTAAAAGCAGTATCCATATAGACATTGACAAACAAATAATACAAAATATACATATGGAACAAAATTGTCCAAAACTTGAAATAAATAACAAAAAATTATATAAAAAAACAAAAATATAATATACGGATAACATAAATTATCATCACAGAGGTCAAAATATGGAGACCTAAATGTTCAGTTCCTATATAATAAGTGTATTCAGTATATGATGTCCCATAAGAACGGTACAAATAACTCCAGAAATAGATATAATACAGCGGATTAGAACATAAAATACAATCCTGGGCTATTAAGATTACTATCGGATATTTGAGAATGTCTATGGAGAGTAAGTTCTCAAATAAATACATCTATTTATACTTAGTCATTCCCATATAGCTGATAACATATATTTCTATTCAAAGATAAGGTAGAGATATGTAACTCTCTTATTAATAAGGTACTTGTACACATAAACTATAGTATATCAGATGGAAATATCAATTCTGACCATAGCGATTGTTTATGTCGGATTTGCTATAACTATTTGACCACTTGGTGTTTCTAGACCTCTGCTCTAGTTCACACTTGTCACGAGGGTATCAAGAGCCACGTCTGACTCCGTTATACCCGGGGTCAGGAAGTCGCAGCGGGTGGCTGCGCGCTCTATATCTAAAGATCATGGTGTTTCTTAGTTATTGTTTTCTGTGTTTGCCTTGCTATCCTTTTTGTCTCTCTCAGGGATCCGTAGCTTCTCCTCCTCAGCTGTTTCGTGTCTGCCACTCCCTACCTCCTTATATTCTCCCCTCACACTTCTCTAGTTGCCAGTTATAGAGCTTCCTGCCTGGACATCTATACTGACCCACTGGAGTGGTTAATCCTGGTTGTTGTTCCTGTGTGCTACCCTCCGGATCCCTGTTTGGCTTATTGTTGTCTCCTGTTGTCGCCCACCTGGGAATATATGTTGAGTCTGTGTTGTCTGTCCTCCCCTTGGTGTTTTCCCTTAGAGTTAGTGGTGCGGACTAGTGTTCCCATCGCCCTGTTCACTACCTAGGGCTCAGCTCAGGGAAAGCCAGGGCTTTAGGCACGTGATCGGCGTACGGGTGAGGAACCCGTCTAGGGACGTCAGGGCAGCCAGGTGCCAGCCGCCAGGTGAGTCAGGGGTCACCATCTTCCCTCTCACTTGGGCAGGGCCTTCCTCGTTCCCTCCCTCTGTGTCACGTATATGTGATAGCCACGCCGACCGTGATATTATAACTTGCCATTACTTTTTGAGAAAAAAAAATAATAATAATTTTTAAAAATTTTTTATTTTTTTTTTTATTTTTTTTCTCTCTCTACTTAGAATCCAATATAGATCCTATTGATGCCTTGGCAGAACAGCTTCAAAGCCTGTCTTTGGAGGTGACAGGATTGAAGGCGTCTGTTCTCCAACAACAGCAGCAAATGCAGCAGACCGCACCCCCAGCGGTTGCTATGGGTAACCAGGTTGTCACTGAACCCAAGGTTGCTCTTCCCGACAGATTTTCTGGGGGAAGGGACAAATTTGCAACGTTCCGTGAGGCCTGCAAATTATATTTTAAGTTGCGCCCTTACTCCTCAGGTCATGAAGAACAGCGGGTTGGGATTGTCATTTCCCTGCTTCAGGGGGATCCGCAATCCTGAGCGTTCTCGTTACCCCCTGGTTCTCAGGCTCTTCGGTCAGTGGAGGGATTTTTTGGGGCTTTGGGTCTCATATATGATGACCCTGACCGAGTCGCCCTGGCTGAGTCGAAGTTACGGAGACTCCTACAGGGAGATCGGTCAGCAGAGGAATATTGCTCAGAGTTCCGTAGGTGGGCTACGGATACTCAGTGGAACGACCCGGCTCTCAGGAGTCAGTTCTGCTCTGGGTTATCTGAAAGGGTTAAGGATGCACTGGCGCTGTATGAGACCCCCCTTTCCCTTGATGCTGTTATGTCCCTCTCTATCAGAATAGATAGACGTCTTAGGGAGAGATCGAAAATTCCGGAGCAATTGGTTACCTCTCCCAAGCAACAGTCAGCCTGTACTGACTTAGATGAGCCTATGCAGCTAGGCGGAACTTCTCGTCAGGTCCGTCCTCCCGAGATTCGCCGTAGGGGGGGGGGCTTGTTTTTTCTGTGGGGGGAGGGGTCATTTCATTAATGTCTGTCCCTCCTTTCTCAAAAACAAAAGACCGTCGGAAAACTACTAACCCCGGGCTGTGCGGAGGATGTCAGCCGGGGGGTATACGTTTCCTCCATACGAACATCTCAATTTGTGTTACCAGCGGTCATTGTTTTTGGTGTTAAGACGGAGTCTATTTCTGTTTTTCTAGACAGTGGAGCAGGGGTAAACTTGATTGATGCCCATTTTGCCCGCACTATGGATTTGTCTCTCTGTACGCTGCAGAGACCTATTCCCGTATTCGCTATAGATTCTGCTCCTCTGTCTCAGAGAAACCTCACCCACATTGTTCGTAATTTACACCTTCGGGTAGGGGACCACCATAATGAGTGTCTTTCATGTTACGTTCTGGAGGGCCTTCCCTCTCCGGTGGTATTGGGTCTTCCCTGGTTGGTAGCGCACAATCCAGTGGTGGATTGGCAGGCCAGGGAGATATTGGAGTGGAGTGAGCATTGCAGAGAGAATTGCTTAAATAACAATTGCTTAATCGCCTCCATAGCTTCCCTACCTACATTTATTTCGGACTTTGAGGACGTTTTTTCTGAAAAGGGTTGTCAGAAACTACCACCTCATCGTCCTTATGATTGCCCGGTTAACCTGATTCCCGGGGCAAAATTACCCAAGTCCAGGTTGTATAATCTTTCGGGTTCCGAGAGACAAGCCATGAAAGATTATATCTCCGAGAGTCTGGCTAAGGGACACATCAGACCCTCTTCTTCACCCGTGGCTGCAGGGTTTTTCTTTGTTAAAAAGAAAGATGGGGGCCTGCGTCCTTGCTTAGATTTCCGTGAGTTAAACCAGATAACCATCCGTGACCCATACCCTCTTCCTCTCATTCCTGACCTTTTTAATCAGATTGCGGGTGCTAAGTGGTTCTCCAAACTTGATCTTAGGGGGGCCTACAATCTGATTCGTATCAGGGAAGGGGATGAGTGGAAGACAGCTTTTAACACCCCTGAGGGGCATTATGAAAATCTTGTTATGCCTTTCGGTCTGACCAATGCCCCTGCTGTCTTCCAACATTTCGTTAATGATATTTTTAGTCATCTCATCGGCAGATTTGTAGTCATATACCTAGATGATATCTTAATTTATTCGGCTGATCTGAAAACACATGAGGTGCATGTCAGGCAAGTACTGCAGGTCCTACGGACGAATAAATTATATGCGAAAATTGAAAAATGTGTCTTCGCTGTTCAGGAATTACAGTTCCTGGGATATCTATTATCTGCTTCAGGTTTCCGCATGGATCCTGGGAAGGTCCAGGCAATTTTAGATTGGGATCTTCCTGAGAACCTTAAAGCCCTACAACGGTTTTTGGGTTTCGCTAATTTCTATAGAAAGTTCATTAAAAATTATTCAGTGATCGTTAAACCCCTTACCGACATGACTAGGAAGGGGACGGATTTTTCCAAATGGTCTGACGCCGCTAAAGATGCATTTTTCTCTCTAAAGGAGAGGTTTACCTCGGCACCTGTTCTAATTCAACCTGATGTCTCCCAGCCTTTTATTGTCGAGGTAGATGCGTCAGAGGTGGGAGTGGGAGCTGTATTGTCTCAGGGTCCGTCTCCTGGCAAATGGCGTCCTTGCGCTTTCTTTTCCAAAAAATTATCTTCTGCAGAGAAGAATTATGATATTGGAAATAGGGAACTGTTGGCGATTAAACTGGCGCTTGAAGAGTGGCGTCACTTCTTAGAGGGAGCAATCCACCCCGTCACGGTGATTACGGATCACAAGAACCTTCTGTACCTAGAATCGGCTAAACGTCTCACCCCTAGACAAGCTAGGTGGTCGCTATTCTTTACCAGATTTAACTTTGTAATCACCTATCGTCCTGGGGCAAAAAATACCAAGGCAGACGCATTATCTCGTAGTTTCCCTGGAGGGGGTAATGTTTGTGATCCGGTACCTATTTTACAAAGAGGAGTGGTTGTCTCTGCTGTACACTCTGTTCTAGAGGGAAAGGTGTTAGAGGCTCAGGGGGACGCCCCGGCCTCTTGCCCCTCAGAGAAATTGTTTGTACCGTTAAACCTGCGTCTTGAATTATTAAAAGAACATCATAATTCGGCACTTGCTGGACACCCGGGTAGTAAAGCAACCTTGGAGCTTTTATCTCGTCGTTTTTGGTGGCCAAGGTTGCGTCAGGATGTAATGGATTTCGTGTCTACTTGTTCTACTTGTGCACGCGCGAAAGTCTCTCATACACGTCCAGCAGGGTCTTTATTGCCACTTTTCATTCCCAATAGGCCATGGACACCTCTGTCTATGGATTTCATCACTGACTTACCGTTGTCGGCGGGTAAAACAGTTATCTTGGTGGTAGTCGACAGGTTTAGCAAAATGGTACACTTTGTTGCGCTACCCGCACTTCCTAATGCTAAAACTCTCGCTCAGGTGTTTATCAGTGAAATCGTGAAGCTTCACGGGGTCCCTTCCGATGTGGTTTCGGATCGGGGAACCCAGTTTATTTCTAAGTTTTGGAAAGCTTTTTGTTCCCGTTTGGGGGTTCACTTGTCCTTTTCCTCAGCTTTCCATCCTCAGTCGAATGGACAGACTGAGCGTACCAACCAAAACCTAGAAACATATTTAAGGTGTTTTGTGTCTGAAAACCAAGAGTTGTGGTCATCATACTTACCGTTAGCTGAGTTTGCCATAAATAATCATTATCAGGAGTCCACTGGCAAGTCACCATTCCTTGGTGCATACGGTTTTCATCCCCAATTTTGTACTTTCAAAGAGGGGGGGTCTTCTGGGGTTCCCGAAGAGGAAAGGTTTTCTTCATCTCTTTCATCGGTATGGCAGAAGGTGCAAGTTAACTTGAAAAAGATGAGTGGTAAATATAAATGCATGGCCGATAAGAAACGGTCGCCAGGTCCGAACCTAGGAGTGAATGACTATGTGTGGTTGTCTACTAGGAATATTAAGTTGAAGGTTCCTTCTTGGAAACTGGGTCCTAGGTTCATTGGTCCCTATAAAATAGTAGCCGTCATTAACCCTGTGGCTTTTCGCCTGGAGCTACCTCAGTCTTTTAAGATCCATAACGTCTTCCATAAATCGTTACTCAAGAAATATGTTCCACCTCTAGAACCATCGCCGCTGCCACCTCCTCCTGTTATTGTGGATGGTAATCTGGAGTTTCAAATAGCCAGAATTGTTGATTCTCGTCGGGTCCGCCGCTCTCTTCAGTATCTTGTGCATTGGAGGGGTTACGGTCCCGAGGAAAGAATGTGGGTTCCAGCGTCAGAGGTAAACGCCAACAGGTTAATTCAGACTTTCCATGCCTCTCATCCGGAGAGACCTGGTCCTGAGTGTCCGGAGGCCCCTCGTGAAAGGGGGGGTACTGTCACGAGGGTATCAAGAGCCACGTCTGACTCCGTTATACCCGGGGTCAGGAAGTCGCAGCGGGTGGCTGCGCGCTCTATATCTAAAGATCATGGTGTTTCTTAGTTATTGTTTTCTGTGTTTGCCTTGCTATCCTTTTTGTCTCTCTCAGGGATCCGTAGCTTCTCCTCCTCAGCTGTTTCGTGTCTGCCACTCCCTACCTCCTTATATTCTCCCCTCACACTTCTCTAGTTGCCAGTTATAGAGCTTCCTGCCTGGACATCTATACTGACCCACTGGAGTGGTTAATCCTGGTTGTTGTTCCTGTGTGCTACCCTCCGGATCCCTGTTTGGCTTATTGTTGTCTCCTGTTGTCGCCCACCTGGGAATATATGTTGAGTCTGTGTTGTCTGTCCTCCCCTTGGTGTTTTCCCTTAGAGTTAGTGGTGCGGACTAGTGTTCCCATCGCCCTGTTCACTACCTAGGGCTTAGCTCAGGGAAAGCCAGGGCTTTAGGCACGTGATCGGCGTATGGGTGAGGAACCCGTCTAGGGACGTCAGGGCAGCCAGGTGCCAGCCGCCAGGTGAGTCAGGGGTCACCATCTTCCCTCTCACTTGGGCAGGGCCTTCCTCGTTCCCTCCCTCTGTGTCACGTATGTGATAGCCACGCCGACCGTGATAACACTACACGGTTTCTGTGAACATGATGATAATTGGATTCGGAGGTTAATTTAACACAGTACGGGAGACTATCACAGATTGCAGTAATTGATTGCATCACGTTCGTTTTCAGTGGTGTACACAAAATCCATGGGGCCCCGGTGCGAAACTGATCCATGGGGCCCCGGTGCGAAACTGATCCATGGGGCCCCCTCCCTGACCCCCCCCCCCTCCCAACCCGTCGCAAGAATTTACTTGGGCCCCCTGGATTGGGATTAATAATGCTCCGTGCCTCTCTGTGACCTTTTTACTACAAAATCACAGTGAGATAAAGTTGTCACTGTGATTTTGTAGCAAATAGATCACAGAGAGGCACGGAGCATTATCAATCATGTTAGTGCTCCGTGTCTCCGCTGTCCAGTACGGGGCTTGGCTCTTTCACACAGCGGATTACCCACACAGGATCCGCTCATGTGAAAGAGCCCTGATCCCAATGCATGACTACACTCACCCAGTCCTAACTAATAAAATCTAGTCCTACCTCATCCAGGGTGTCTCTGGCGTCGGCGTGATGTCCGCTGGATCCAGAACAAGGTCCCTGTGGTGATAGAAAAAAAAAGAATAATCACATAAGGAAGGGCTGTGCTGGCCTGTAACACTGAGCCATGTCAATGTATAGCATACATTTCCCCTAAGTGCTACTACACAGTACTAATGCCCACCTTGTGGCCCCTCACAGTAATTAAGCCCACCTTGTGGTCCCTTCAAAATAGTTATGTCCTCCTTGTGGCCCCTCACAGTAGTTATGGCCAGATATATGCCCCCCTTACAGTAGTTATGCCCAGATATGTGTCCCCCTCACAGTAGTAGTTATGTCCAGATAAGTGTCCCCCTCACAGTAGTAGTTATGTCCAGATATGTGTCCCCCTAGGACAGCGGGCAAAATGGAATATATATACAGCGGAGGCAAAAAATGGAATACATACACAGGGGACAAATGGAATATATACAAAGGGGGCAACATGGATATATATACAGGGGCCCTGTATAATTAATATATATATATATATATATATATATATATAATACAGGGCCCCTGTATATATATCCATGTTGCCCCCTTTGTATATATTTCATTTGTCCCCTGTGTATGTATTCCATTTTTTACCCCTCTGTATAGATTAAATTTTTGTCATTTTTGGTATTTTGCCAACTATTTCATTCAATTTGACCCCGGGGTCGGGCCCCTATGGATTTGCCGCACTGCCAGATGCTCCCTGTGTTCCCTGGCACATACAAAAAAAACAAAAAAAAACGTACCTACTCTGAACCTGCTCTGCTCCCGCCGTCTTGTTCATAATCCCGTCTTCTGGCGTACGTCGGCCGAGTCATCCCGTCAGCCAGCCTGATCACGCGAGACCTGGCGCGAGGGTCACGGGTCTGGAGCAAGGGTGGAGGAGGGGCCGCAGCATAAGGTACTAACTGCGACTGCGCAGTGCTGCACCGCCGGCCAGACAGAGGCCGGGGCCCGAACGGCCATATACTATTAAAACTTTTAAAATCATTTGCGGTGGGGCTGCAGGCCAAAGCTGCTTTGGGTACAGCACTACTGCAGGGGCCAGGGGTCCACAGGCGGCCGGGCCCCCTGGAGTGCCGGGCCCGGTGGCAACTGCGACCGCTGCCACCCCTGTATGTACGGGCCTGTTCGTTTTAACTCTCTGACCACCTGATATGTGCAGACCGTGGTTCCAGTTCACACCACGCGATTTCTGCGACTATGATATCAACTGGACTTAGAGGTTAATCTTACCCAGCGGGGGACATCATTATAGATTTATCCCCACAGGGGAATATGAATGTTGCTGGCAGGATCACATTGAATGAATAATAATACCGGAATTATATGAAATGTCGAATGTGAGGCAATCAATTTTTAGCATAATATATTCTAAAGATGCTACCAGTTTAGTTCAACATTTATATGTGTAATTAATGCAATCTGTATTATGTAGGGTCATCATATCTGTACTAACAGGGAAAAGCTATATGATTTTATATTGTATGTTTATTGTTACTAGGATGGATAATATATGTCACGGGTGAAAATGTTTGTACAGGTGTCTCACATGGATCTGATTGATTCCGTGTCCACCCTTTTTTCCCAAACTCCTCCTGGGGGGTGGGGATGCTGGAGTTGAACCCTAGTTCAATTCAGAACATGTCAGACACTTTGGATCATGACTAAGAACACTACTGTTCGAAACGCGTAGATCTACTGGGTTTAAGTGGGAGCCAGTGCCACTGACTGTTGTATCCATTTGGAATATGTTGATGAATAAAGATCGGGATTGTTGAAACGTCTACGCCTGGTGCTGGAGCCTTCTTTCTATTTTTTTGAATTAACACATGTGGAATTATATACATAACAAACTAAGTGTGAAACAACTGAAAATATGTCATATTCTAGGTTCTTCAAAGTAGCCACCTTTTGCTTTGATTACTGCTTTGCACACTCTTTGCATTCTCTTGATGAGCTTCAAGAGGTAGTTCCCTGAAATGGTCTTCCAACAGTCTTGAAGGAGTTCCCAGAGATGCTTAGCACTTGTTGGTCCTTTTGCCTTCACTCTGCGGTCCAGCTCACCCCAAACCATCTCGATTGGGTTCAGGTCCGGTGACTGTGGAGGCCAGGTCATCTGGCGCAGCACCCCATCACTCTCCTTCATGGTCAAATAGCCCTTACTTTCAAAGTTTTCCCAATTTTTCGTCTGACTGACCTTCATTTCTTAAAGTAATGATGGCAACTCGTTTTTCTTTACTTACCGTATTTTTCGCCCTATAAGACGCACCGGCCTATAAGACGCACCTAGGTTTTTGAGGAGGAAAATAAGAAAAAAAATATTTTGAACCAAAAGGTGTGCTTTTGGTGGGTTTTGAACTAATTGTGGTCTGTGGATGGCACTGTTATGGGGGATCTGTGGATGGTGCACTGTTATGGGGGATCTGTGGGTGACACTTATGGGGGATCTGTGGGTGACACTTATGGGGGATCTGTGGGTGACACTTATGGGGGATCTGTGGGTGACACTTATGGGGGATCTGTGGGTGACACTTATGGGGGATCTCTGGGTGACACTTATTGGGGATCTCTGGATGGCACTGTTATGAGGATCTGTGTATGACAGTTATGGGGGGGATCTGTGGATGACACATATATAGCATCTTATGCTATGTGTCATCCACAGATCCCCTCCATAAGTGTCCCTGTAGTGAATGACCCTCAATACACGCTGGGGGCCGGCATCTGCTTTTATAATGACAGCGGGGCCCGTGCAGTGATTGTATTCTACTACACGGGCCCCGCTCACTGTATGATCCTATGTCTAATAGTTAGCGTAATTGTAATTGTATGTAATCAGGAGCGCTGTGTATTGCCGGTACTTACAACTAGAAGCGGTAGGTAGCAGAGAGGAGGGAGGAGGGAGGAGGCAGGCCGGGAGGACGGGCGCTGGCAGCGTGAGTCATACGTCATGCGTCCACGCCGCCTGCTTCATTCATTCATAAAGTGGGCGGCGCAGACGCATGACGTATGACTCACGCTGCCAGCTTCCGTCCTCCCGGCCTGCCTCCTCCCTCCTCTCTGCTACCTACCGCTTCTAGTTGTAAGTACCGGCAATACACAGCGCTCCTGATTACATACAATTACAATTACGGTAACTATTAGACATAGGATCATACAGTGAGCGGGGCCCGTGTAGTAGAACACAGTCACTGCACGGGCCCCGCTGTCATTTTAAAAGCAGATGCTGGCCCCCAGTCCCGCCTCCCTCACAGCTGATACACCCGCCGCACGGCATCGCGGCGGGTGTATCATTGAAAACCCGACAAAATCGGCAGCATTCGCCGTATAAGACGCACTGCTATTTTCCCCCCACTTTTGGGGGGAAAAAAGTGCGTCTTATACGGCGAAAAATACGGTAGCTGCTTTTTTCTTGCCATAATACAAATTCTAACAGTCTATTCAGTAGGACTATTAGCTGTGTATCCACCTGACTTCTCCTCAACGCCACTGATGGTCCCAACCCCATTTATAAGGCAAGATATCCCACTTATTAAACCTGACAGGGCACACCTGTGAAGTGAAAACCATTTCAGGGGACTACCTCTTGAAGCTCATCAAGAGAATGCCAAAAGTGTGCAAAGCAATAATCAAAGCAAAAGGTGGCTACTTTGAAGAACCTAGAATATGATATATTTTCAGTTGTTTCACACTTGTTTGTTATGTATATAATTCCACGTGTGTTAATTCACAGTTTTGATGCCTTCAGTGTGAATCTACAATTTTCATAGTCATGAAAATAAAGAAATCTCTTTGAATGAGAAGGTGTGTCCAAACTTTTGGTCTGTACTGTATATATATATATATATAGGAAGAAAAATCAAGGCAGCACTCCCGGTAGTCAGATATGGGTGCCAGCGGCAAGAAACACCTTACCCAGGTGTACAATGTAGGATAAAGAAAGACACCGCAGCACGTCCGTTGGTGAAATAAGTGGGACCCTTTATTCACCTATGCGACGTTTCGGTCCGCTTACTGGGACTATTCTCAAGCAATACAGCAATGTGAAAACTGTGAGCATTTTATGCAGTCGTAGTCAATTAACATAATCGAGTGACAATCAGTAAAATATATAAAATACAAGAGATCTAATACATATCAAAGGTATACAAATGTGATAGGCCCGGAAGGTAATTAAGATCAAAGCCGTGGTCGGCATACATAAAGCTTCCAGGTATACAAATAAATCGATAATACAGTACAGATATACAAGTGGCAATTAATAGTGAATCAATATCACCTGTGATTATGTGAGGTTGACAGGACCGAGCTTGGAGTTGGGCGTGCTCGATGGTGGGAGGATAAACTGTTGCGTAATGCACCGCATGGAAGCGGCGTCCCGGAACTGCAGCTGCGCATGTCCGTGACGTCACTGTAGGTCAAACACATGATCACCCAGTAAAGCGTCACGTGGTAAAGGTAAAAACCAACTTCAAAGTGGAAGATTCTGTGTCAATACACGGATAGAACACCCAGGGTATGTGGTCGGGCGTCATACCATCTTGCGATGCGCTGACGTCCGGCATCTACGTGCACAGAAAAGGGGGAGGGCGAAACAGCGGCAGCCATCGCCATCCCACTATGCTCGTCACAGTTAACCCCTTATCGGGTGGGAATCCTGCACAGTAACTCTCCAAGTATACAAATGACAGTAGTAGATGTAGCAATAGTAAACAGTAAAATAAGCAGTGATCCAGGGATAAGCCGCACATGTTTAGAGTAAGCATCACGCCTCCCGCTGAGCAAAGCCCCTCCAGCAACAGGTCCTGAAAAGTGAAATAAAAGAAATATATTATCCAAATATATTCATTAAAAACAAAAAAACAATTTTTTCAACACATATGTCGACAGGGACAAAGCCAAAGGGAGTCATATGAAAAGCCATGGCCTGTATTCTACATTCAACCCCATCGGACGAATGGTTTGTAGCTTAAAAATCCATTCAGACTCGCGTTTTTTGAGCATTTTAATGCGGTCACCACCAGTCCGCGGTAACGGAACATGATCAAGGATCATAAACTTGAGGTCTCCTTCAGCATGATCCAAGGCCGCGAAGTGGTGTGAAACAGGCAGGTCTTTACGTTTTTTCCGTATGGAAAATCGATGTTGATTGAACCGGGACTTAAAGTCACATGTGGTTTCACCCACGTATAATAATTTACAGGGGCACCATAAAACGTAAATCACAAAACAAGAGTCACAAGTCAAATAAAATCTAAGGGGGTAAGAGATCCCAGTTTGTGGGTGGATAAATTCCCGTCCCTTCACCATGTATCTACAGTTTACACAGTGAAGGCACGGGTAGCTACCAGTTTTTTTGGGGGCCAGAAGTAGTTGACGTGTACTTTTTTGTGAGCCTATATCATTTTTGACTAATCTGTCTTTTATGTTACGGGCTCTCTTATAAGAAGTGAGTGGTCTATTACAGAATTCAGGGATGTTTTTGTGCTCAGTTTTCAGGATTGGCCAGTGTTTGTTAATTATTTTATTAACATGTGAACTTGCTTCACAGAAGGTGGAAACAAAGGGTATTCTTTGAGAATTCTCGCGTTGAGTGCCTTGAAACAATTCGCTTCTCTCTTTTAAATTGCTACGTTTACGTTGTTGCTGTAGTATGGAAGCTGGGTATTGTCTTTGTCTAAAGCTTTGTGTCATGGTCTCCAGAGTGGCATCGAGCACAGAGGTATCACTGACTATACGTTTAGCCCTGATAAACTGGCTGTAAGGTAATGACCGCACCATCATCCGAGGATGTGCGCTGTCAAACCTCAAGATGGTATTGCGGTCCCTGGAAAAAAGCCACAAGAAGGGGCGGTCGAAACAGAAATCGATACCGTAAAAACAAGGAGCCAAAAGATGTTGAGAAAGATCAATGCCTGACGGTGGTAAATATATCTTCTCACATATTGACACCGGTACAAATACAGCTACTTGAAAAGGGTCTGAGTTTCTGTCCGGCGAGTGGTATCAATTGGTATGAGTTGGAAGCCGATTTGTTGTATTTCTTTAGATTAATTAAATTAAAAATCCATTTTCAGGATGCACATAGTGTTACTACTCAACCTACGCATGAATTACGTTTATCTGATTGGGGATTGAGAGTCAAGAGGGATTTTTCCCCTCAAATATCTTCCAAGGCGTTTGACGTGTTTTCAGACGCGGTGCTGGGTGACATACAGGAGCTCAAACACTCTGGACTCTTGGATCACATCCAGCACCCTAACATTTCCAAACAGGAATTACAGGCACTTGAACAGTTAATCCATGACCACTCCCTCACCATCAAGTCTGCTGACAAGGGTGGTGCGGTAGTGGTTATGGATACTGCTATGTATTTGACAGAGGCAGTCCGCCAGTTATCTGACTCTGCAGTTTATGTAAAACTCCAAAGGGATCCCAGATTTGATATACAACGTGAATTTAAGTCAATTATTAACACCTATGTTCAAATGGGCCTCATTGATGAGCAACTTAGCGAGTTTTTACAGATTGAACATCCTGTCACCCCTTTATTTTATCTATTGCCTAAAATCCATAAAAACTTGCAGTGTCCTCCCGGCCGACCTATTGTTTCTGGCCGTGGCTCTTTACTTAGTAATGCCTCTATCTTTCTAGATAAGATTCTGCAGACATATGTGGTTAACTCAAAATCTTATTTGAGTGACACCACAGATTTTTTGTCTAAGCTAGCAGACGTAACGATGCCGGAGGACGCCATTTTGGCCTCCTTCGACATCGTCAGTCTGTATACTTCTATACAGCATGATATAGGGATGGCAGTTGTGGAATCCGCCTTAGCTAAATCTGACTACACCATTGAGGCACGCACTTTTTTTCTGGCTCTATTGCGCATGATTTTATATAATAATTACTTCCTTTTTGGGGACGACTATTATATGCAAATCCGAGGGACGGCCATGGGGACGAATGTGGCCCCCACTTGCGCCAACATGGTCGTCTCCCATTTGGAGGAACAGCACGTCTATGTGTCCCACCACTTCAGCCATGTGCTGAGGTGGTGGAGATACATAGACGATATCTTTGTTATTTGGACAGGTACTGCCTCCGAGTTACACCTGTTCCACAATTATTTAAATAGTCTGATTCCAGATATACAATTTACCTTGGAATTTTCTACAGATATGCTACACTTTTTGGATGTGAACGTACGTAGCACGAGAGGGGCACTGAGCACAGAGGTTTATACTAAACCCACTGACCGCAATACCATCTTGAGGTTTGACAGCGCACATCCTCGGATGATGGTGCGGTCATTACCTTACAGCCAGTTTATCAGGGCTAAACGTATAGTCAGTGATACCTCTGTGCTCGATGCCACTCTGGAGACCATGACACAAAGCTTTAGACAAAGACAATACCCAGCTTCCATACTACAGCAACAACGTAAACGTAGCAATTTAAAAGAGAGAAGCGAATTGTTTCAAGGCACTCAACGCGAGAATTCTCAAAGAATACCCTTTGTTTCCACCTTCTGTGAAGCAAGTTCACATGTTAATAAAATAATTAACAAACACTGGCCAATCCTGAAAACTGAGCACAAAAACATCCCTGAATTCTGTAATAGACCACTCACTTCTTATAAGAGAGCCCGTAACATAAAAGACAGATTAGTCAAAAATGATATAGGCTCACAAAAAAGTACACGTCAACTACTTCTGGCCCCCAAAAAAACTGGTAGCTACCCGTGCCTTCACTGTGTAAACTGTAGATACATGGTGAAGGGACGGGAATTTATCCACCCACAAACTGGGATCTCTTACCCCCTTAGATTTTATTTGACTTGTGACTCTTGTTTTGTGATTTACGTTTTATGGTGCCCCTGTAAATTATTATACGTGGGTGAAACCACATGTGACTTTAAGTCCCGGTTCAATCAACATCGATTTTCCATACGGAAAAAACGTAAAGACCTGCCTGTTTCACACCACTTCGCGGCCTTGGATCATGCTGAAGGAGACCTCAAGTTTATGATCCTTGATCATGTTCCGTTACCGCGGACTGGTGGTGACCGCATTAAAATGCTCAAAAAACGCGAGTCTGAATGGATTTTTAAGCTACAAACCATTCGTCCGATGGGGTTGAATGTAGAATACAGGCCATGGCTTTTCATATGACTCCCTTTGGCTTTGTCCCTGTCGACATATGTGTTGAAAAAATTGTTTTTTTGTTTTTAATGAATATATTTGGATAATATATTTCTTTTATTTCACTTTTCAGGACCTGTTGCTGGAGGGGCTTTGCTCAGCGGGAGGCGTGATGCTTACTCTAAACATGTGCGGCTTATCCCTGGATCACTGCTTATTTTACTGTTTACTATTGCTACATCTACTACTGTCATTTGTATACTTGGAGAGTTACTGTGCAGGATTCCCACCCGATAAGGGGTTAACTGTGACGAGCATAGTGGGATGGCGATGGCTGCCGCTGTTTCGCCCTCCCCCTTTTCTGTGCACGTAGATGCCGGACGTCAGCGCATCGCAAGATGGTATGACGCCCGACCACATACCCTGGGTGTTCTATCCGTGTATTGACACAGAATCTTCCACTTTGAAGTTGGTTTTTACCTTTACCACGTGACGCTTTACTGGGTGATCATGTGTTTGACCTACAGTGACGTCACGGACATGCGCAGCTGCAGTTCCGGGACGCCGCTTCCATGCGGTGCATCACGCAACAGTTTATCCTCCCACCATCGAGCACGCCCAACTCCAAGCTCGGTCCTGTCAACCTCACATAATCACAGGTGATATTGATTCACTATTAATTGCCACTTGTATATCTGTACTGTATTATCGATTTATTTGTATACCTGGAAGCTTTATGTATGCCGACCACGGCTTTGATCTTAATTACCTTCCGGGCCTATCACATTTGTATACCTTTGATATGTATTAGATCTCTTGTATTTTATATATTTTACTGATTGTCACTCGATTATGTTAATTGACTACGACTGCATAAAATGCTCACAGTTTTCACATTGCTGTATTGCTTGAGAATGGTCCCAGTAAGCGGACCGAAACGTCGCATAGGTGAATAAAGGGTCCCACTTATTTCACCAACGGACGTGCTGCGGTGTCTTTCTTTATCCTATATATATATATATATATATATATATATATATATATATATATATATATATACAGTTGCAAGAAAAAGTATGTGAACCCTTTGGAATGATATGGATTTCTGCACAAATTGGTCATAAAATGTGATCTGATCTTCATCTAAGTCACAACAATAGACAATAACAGTCTGCTTAAACTAATAACACACAAAGAATTAAATGTTACCATGTTTTTATTGAACACACCATGTAAACATTCACAGTGCAGGTGGAAAAAGTATGTGAACCCTAGGGCTGAAACGATTCATCGATTTAATCGATGTAATCGAGGCAAAAAAATCCTCGATGCAGTTTTTCTGCATCGAGGATTCGTTTAAATCACATGACCACGGAGCGTGAGTGAAATTAAGCTTCTCACTCACCGCTCCGTGGCCTCCCGTCGGCACCGCACTGCAGGACCTTGCGTTCACACATCGTCAGCGCGCTGGATGACGCTGTGTGTGACGTCAGGTCCCCAGTGCATGCTGGGATGAAGACGCGTCTCCTGCGGACTCCGTGTGTCGGCGCACTCTGCACTGAAAGGTAAGTAGGGGGGGGTGGCGGCAGTAAATTGGTGGCACCTGTGATTTGGCAGTCGGAAAATAGTACTGCAGTGCCATAAATATACAGGCATAGATAAGTATTGCACTGACAGAAATATGCGGTAAATTGGTGGCACCTGTGATTTGGCATGGGGAAATGGGGGCACCTGTGATTTTGCATGGGCTGGGGAAAACGGGGGCACCTGTGATTTGGCATGGGGAAATGTAGGCATCTGTGGTTTGGCATGTATAAAGTTATTGGCGGGGGCACCTGTGATTTGGCATGTATAAAAGTATTGGGGGGAGGGGCACCTGTGATTAGGCACTCGGAAGGTTGATCTGGGGGAGTGGGGGACATGGTGGATGGCATGGAGGCACTGGGAAAGGGGGACATCATGGCAATCTGGATGCAGGGGCTGATGGCAGTGCCATCATGGGGGCACTAGCGGACATGGCATGGAGGGGCTGCTGTTCTGATGGCACTGAGGGACATGGTGGATGGCATAGGAGGCACTGGGGAAGGGGGACATCATGGCAATCTGGATGGAGGGGCTGATGGCAGTGCCATCATGGGGGCACTAGGGGACATGACATGGAGGGGCTGCTGATCTGATGGCACTGGGGGACATGGTGGATGGCATAGGAGGCACTGGGAAAGGGGGACATCATGGCAATCTGGATGCAGGGGCTGATGGCAGTGCCATCATGGGGGCACTAGGGGACATGGCATGGAGGGGCTGCTGATCTGATGGCACTGGGGGACATGGCGTATGGCATAGGAGGCACTGGGGAAGGGGGACATCATGGCAATCTGGATGGAGGGGCTGATGGCAGTGCCATCATGGGGTCACTGGGGAACATGGCATGGAGGGGCTGCTGAACTTATGGCACTGGGAAGGGGGGACATTTTTATAAAGCAATACATTATTTTAAGAAGGTTTTTCTTATTAGATTACTTGATGAATCGAGAAATATAATCGATAGAATACTCGATTACTAAAATATTCGTTTACTGCAGCCCTAGTGAACCCCTAGACTAATGACATCTCCAAGAGCTAATTGGAGTGAGGTGTCAGCCAACTGGAGTCCAATCAATGAGATGAGATTGGAGGTGTTGGTTACAGCTGCCCTATAAAAAACACAAACCAGTTCTAGGTTTGCTTTTGACAAGAAGCATTGCCTGATGTGAATGATGCCTCGCACAAAAGAGCTCTCAGAAGACCTACGATTAAGAATTGTTGACTTGCATAAAGCTGGAAAGGGTTATAAAAGTATCTCCAAAAGCCTTGCTGTTCATCAGTCCACGTTAAGAAAAATTGTCTATAAATGGAAAAAGTTCAGCACTGCTGCTACTCTCCCTAGGAGTGGCCGTCCTGTTAAGATGACTGCAAGAGCACAGTGCAGGCTGCTCAATGAGGTGAAGAAGAATCCTAGAGTGTCAGCTAAAGACTTACAAAAGTCTCTGGCATATGCTAACATCCCTTTTAGCGAATCTACGATACGTAAAACACTAAACAAGAATGGATTTTATTGGAGGATACCACAGAGAAAGCCACTGCTGTCCAAAAAAAACATTGCTGCACGTTTACAGTTTGCACAAGAGCACCTGGATGTTCCACAGCAGTACTGGCAAAATATTCTGTGGACAGATGAAACCAAAGTTGAGTTTGGAAGAAACACACAACACTATGTGTGGATAAAAAGAGGCACAGCACACCAACATCAAAACCTCATCTCAACTGTGAAGTATGGTGGTGGGGGCATCATGGTCTGGGACTGCTTTGCTGCGTCAGGGCCTGGACGGATTGCTATAATCGAAGGAAAAATGAATTCCCAAGTTTATCAAGACATTTTGCAGGGGAACTTAAGGCCACCTGTCCACCAGCTGAAGCTCAACAGAAGATGTGTGTTGCAACAGGACAACGACCTAAAGCATAGAAGTAAATCAACAATACAATGGCATAACCAGAAGAAAATACGCCTTCTGGAGTGGCCCAGTCAGAGTCCTGACCTCAACCCGATTGAGATGTTGTGGCATGACCTCAAGAAAGCGATTCACACCAGACATCCCAAGAATATTGCTGAACTGAAACAGTTCTGTAAAGAGGAATGGTCAAGAATTACTCCTGACCGTTGTGCACGTCTGATCTGCAACTACAGGAAACGTTTGGTTGAAGTTATTGCCAAAGGAGGTTCAACCAGTTATTAACCTCCTCAGGACCGCCGTACGCAGGATTGCGTCTTTGCGGCGGCCCTGCTCTTCTGGGTGGACGCGCCGGTGCGTCCTCTCGCGAGACGCGAGATTTCCTGTGAACGCGCGCACACAGGCGCGCGCGTTCACAGGAACGGAAGGTAAGAGAGTGGATCTCCAGCCTGCCAGCGGCGATCGTTCGCTGGCAGGCTGGAGATGTGTTTTTTTTAACCCCTAACAGGTATATTAGACGCTGTTATTATAACAGCGTCTAATATACCTGCTACCTGGTCCTCTGGTGGTCCCCTTTGTTTGGATCGACCACCAGAGGACACAGGTAGCTC
The DNA here is from genome assembly GCF_905171765.1 of Bufo bufo. Taxonomy (NCBI): domain Eukaryota; kingdom Metazoa; phylum Chordata; class Amphibia; order Anura; family Bufonidae; genus Bufo; species Bufo bufo. The sequence goes on from NC_053395.1 coordinate 97,841,842, forward strand.
AGTAAATATGTTGCACCAAGCACCACTACACTACACCCCCCCCCTGTCACTTATTAACCCCTTATTCACCCTTGATCACCCCTGATCACCCCATATAGACTCCCTGATCACCCCCCTGTCATTGATTACCCCCCTGTCATTGATTACCCCCCTGTAAAGCTCCATTCAGATGTCCGCATGATTTTTACGGATCCACTGATAGATGGATCGGATCCGCAAAACGCATACGGACGTCTGAATGAAGCCTTACAGGGGCGTGATCAATGACTGTGGTGATCACCCCATATAGACTCCCTGATCACCCCCCTGTCATTGATTACACCCCTGTCATTGATCAACCCCCTGTAAAGCTCCATTCAGATGTCCGCATGATTTTTACGGATCCACTGATAGATGGATCGGATCCGCAAAACGCATACGGGCGTCTGAATGAAGCCTTACAGGGGTGTGATCAATGACTGTGGTGATCACCCCATATAGACTCCCTGATCACCCCCCTGTCATTGATTACACCACTGTCATTGATCAACCCCCTGTAAAGCTCCATTCAGATGTCCGCATGATTTTTACGGATCCACTGATAAATGGATCGGATCCGCAAAACGCATACGGACGTCTGAATGAAGCCTTACAGGGGCGTGATCAATGACTGTGGTGATCACCCCATATAGACTCCCTGATCACCCCCCTGTCATTGATTACACCCCTGTCATTGATCAACCCCCTGTAAAGCTCCATTCAGATGTCCGCATGATTTTTACGGATCCACTGATAAATGGATCGGATCCGCAAAACGCATACGGGCGTCTGAATGAAGCCTTACAGGGGCATGATCAATGACTGTGGTGATCACCCCATATAGACTCCCTGATCACCCCCCTGTCATTGATTACCCCCCTGTCATTGATCACACCCCTGTAAAGCTCCATTCAGATGTCCGCATGATTTTTACGGATGCACTGATAGATGGATCGGATCCGCAAAACGCATCCGGACGTCTGAATGAAGCCTTACAGGGGCGTGATCAATGACTGTGGTGATCACCCCATATAGACTCCCTGATCACCCCCCTGTCATTGATTACCCCCCTGTAAAGCTCCATTCAGACGTCCGCATGATTTTTACGGATCCACTGATAGATGGATCGGATCCGCAAAACGCATCCGGACGTCTGAATGAAGCCTTACAGGGGCGTGATCAATGACTGTGGTGATCACCCCATATAGACTCCCTGATCACCCCCCTGTCATTGATTACCCCCCTGTCATTGATTACCCCCCTGTAAAGCTCCATTCAGATGTCCGCATGATTTTTACGGATGCACTGATAGATGGATCGGATCCGCAAAACGCATCCGGACGTCTGAATGAAGCCTTACAGGGGCATGATCAATGACTGTGGTTATCACCCCATATAGACTCCCTGATCACCCCCCTGTCATTGATCAACCCCCTGTCATTGATCACCCCCCCTGTCATTGATCACCCCTCTGTAAGGCTCCATTCAGACATTTTTTTGGCCCAAGTTAGCGGAATTATTTTATTTTTTTCTTACAAAGTCTCATATTCCACTAACTTGTGTCAAAAAATAAAATCTCACATGAACTCGCCATACCCCTCACGGAATCCAAATGCGTAAAATTTTTTAGACATTTATATTCCAGACTTCTTCTCACGCTTTAGGGCCCCTAGAATGCCAGGGCAGTATAAATACCCCACATGTGACCCCATTTCGGAAAGAAGACACCCCCAGGTATTCCGTGAGGGGCATATTGAGTCCATGAAAGATTGAAATTTTTGTCCCAAGTTAGCGGAACGGGAGACTTTGTGAGAAAAAAATTAAAAATATCAATTTCCGCTAACTTGTGCCAAAAAAAAATAATTTCTATGAACTCGCCATGCCCCTCATTGAATACCTTGGGGTGTCTTCTTTCCAAAATGGGGTCACATGTGGGGTATTTATACTGCCCTGGCATTCTAGGGGCCCCAAAGCTTGAGAAGAAGTCTGGTATCCAAATGTCTAAAAATGCCCTCCTAAAAGGAATTTGGGCACCTTTGCGCATCTAGGCTGCAAAAAAGTGTCACACATCTGGTATCGCCGTACTCAGGAGAAGTTGGGGAATGTGTTTTGGGGTGTCATTTTACATATACCCATGCTGGGTGAGAGAAATATCTTGGTCAAATGCCAACTTTGTATAAAAAAATGGGAAAAGTTGTCTTTTGCCAAGATATTTCTCTCACCCAGCAAGGGTATATGTAAAATGACACCCCAAAACACATTCCCCAACTTCTCCTGAATACGGCGATACCACATGTGTGACACTTTTTTGCAGCCTAGGTGGGCAAAGGGGCCCATATTCCAAAGAGCACCTTTAGGATTTCACAGGTCATTTACCTACTTACCACACATTAGGGCCCCTGGAAAATGCCAGGGCAGTATAACTACCCCACAAGTGACCCCATTTTGGAAAGAAGACACCCCAAGGTATTCCGTGAGGGGCATGGCGAGTTCCTAGAATTTTTTATTTTTTGTCACAAGTTAGTGGAAAATGATGATTTTTTTTTTTTTTTTTTTTTCATACAAAGTCTCATATTCCACTAACTTGTGACAAAAAATAAAAACTTCCATGAACTCACTATGCCCATCAGCGAATACCTTGGGGTCTCTTCTTTCCAAAATGGGGTCACTTGTGGGGTAGTTATACTGCCCTGGCATTCTAGGGGCCCAAATGTGTGGTAAGGAGTTTGAAATCAAATTCTGTAAAAAATGACCTGTGAAATCCGAAAGGTGCTCTTTGGAATATGGGCCCCTTTGCCCACCTAGGCTGCAAAAAAGTGTCACACATCTGGTATCTCCGTACTCAGGAGAAGTTGGGGAATGTGTTTTGGGGTGTCATTTTACATATACCCATGCTGGGTGAGAGAAATATCTTGGCAAAAGACAACTTTTCCCATTTTTTTATACAAAGTTGGCATTTGACCAAGATATTTATCTCACCCAGCATGGGTATATGTAAAAAGACACCCCAAAACACATTCCTCAACTTCTCCTGAATACAGAGATACCAGATGTGTGACACTTTTTTGCAGCCTAGGTGGGCAAAGGGGCCCATATTCCAAAGAGCACCTTTCGGATTTCACAGGTCATTTTTTACAGAATTTGATTTCAAACTCCTTACCACACATTTGGGCCCCTAGAATGCCAGGGCAGTATAACTACCCCACAAGTGACCCCATTTTGGAAAGAAGAGACCCCAAGGTATTCGCTGATGGGCATAGTGAGTTCATGGAAGTTTTTATTTTTTGTCACAAGTTAGTGGAATATGAGACTTTGTATGAAAAAAAAAAAAAAAAAAAATCATCATTTTACACTAACTTGTGACAAAAAATAAAAAATTCTAGGAACTTGCCATGCCCCTCACGGAATACCTTGGGGTGTCTTCTTTCCAAAATGGGGTCACTTGTGGGGTAGTTATACTGCCCTGCCATTCTAGGGGCCCAAATATGTGGTAAGGAGTTTGAAATCAAATTCTGTAAAAAATGACCTGTGAAATCCGAAAGGTGCTCTTTGGAATATGGGCCCCTTTGCCCACCTAGGCTGCAAAAAAGTGTCACACATCTGGTATCTCCGTACTCAGGAGAAGGTGGGGAATGTGTTTTGGGGTGTCATTTTACATATACCCATGCTGGGTGAGAGAAATATCTTGGCAAAAGACAACTTTTCCCATTTTTTTTATACAAAGTTGGCATTTGACCAAGATATTTATCTCACCCAGCATGGGTATATGTAAAAAGACACCCCAAAACACATTCCCCAACTTCTCCTGAGTACGGCGATACCACATGTGTGACACTTTTTTGCAGCCTAGGTGGGCAAAGGGGCCCATATTCCAAAGAGCACCTTTCGGATTTCACAGGTCATTTTTTACAGAATTTGATTTCAAACTCCTTACCACACATTTGGGCCCCTAGAATGCCAGGGCAGTATAACTACCCCACAAGTGACCCCATTTTGGAAAGAAGAGACCCCAAGGTATTTCGTGATGGGCATAGTGAGTTCATAGAAGTTTTTATTTTTTGTCACAAGTTAGTGGAATATGAGACTTTGTAAGAAAAAAAAAAATAAAATCATCATTTTCCGCTAACTTGTGACAAAAAATAAAAAATTCTATGAACTCACTATGCCCATCAGCGAATACCTTAGGGTGTGTACTTTCCGAAATGGGGTCATTTGTGGGGTGTTTGTACTGTCTGGCCATTGTAGAACCTCAGGAAACATGACAGGTGCTCAGAAAGTCAGAGCTGCTTCAAAAAGCGGAAATTCACATTTTTGTACCATAGTTTGTAAACGCTATAACTTTTACCCAAACCATTTTTTTTTTACCCAAACATTTTTTTTTTATCAAAGACATGTAGAACAATAAATTTAGAGCAAAATTTCTATATGGATCTCGTTTTTTTTGCTAAATTTTACAACTGAAAGTGAAAAATGTCATTTTTTTGCAAAAAAATCGTTAAATTTCGATTAATAACAAAAAAAGTAAAAATGTCAGCAGCAATGAAATACCACCAAATGAAAGCTCTATTAGTGAGAAGAAAAGGAGGTAAAATTCATTTGGGTGGTAAGTTGCATGACCGAGCAATAAACGGTGAAAGTAGTGTAGGTCAGAAGTGTAAAAAGTGGCCTGGTCTTTCAGGGTGTTTAACCCCTTAAGGACACAGCCTTTTTACACCTTAGGACCAGGCCATTTTTTGCAAATCTGACCAGTGTCACTTTATGTGGTGATAACTTTAAAACGCTTTGACTTATCCAGGCCGTTCTGAGATTGTTTTTTCGTCACATATTGTACTTCATGACACTGGTAAAATGAAGTCAAAAAATTATTTTTTTTTGCACCAAAAAATACCTAATTTAACAAAAATTTGGAAAAATTTAGCAAATTTCAAAGTTTCAGTTTCTCTACTTCTGTAATACATAGTAATACCCCCAAAAATTGTGATGACTTTACATTCCCCATATGTCTACTTCATGTGTGAATTGTTTTGGGAATGATATTTTATTTTTTGGGGATGTTATAAGGCTTAGAAGTTTAGAAGCAAATCTTGAAATTTTTCAGAAATTTACAAAAACTCAATTTTTAGGGACCAGTTCAGGTCTAAAGTCACTTTGCGAGGCTTACATTATAGAAACCACCCAAAAATGACCCCATCTAAGAAACTACACCCCTCAAGGTATTCAAAACTGATTTTGCATACGTTGTTAATCCTTTAGGTGTTGCACAAGAGTTATTGGCAAATGGGGAGCAAATTTGAGAATTTCATTTTTTTGTCTAATTTTTCATTTTAACCCATTTTTTCCACTAACAAACCAAGGGTTAACAGCCAAACAAGACTGTATCTTTATTGCCCTGACTCTGCCGTTTACAGAAACACCCAATATGTGGCCGTAAACTACTGTACGGCCACACAGCGGGGCGTAGAGGGAAAGGTGCGCCGTATGGTTTTTGGAGGGCTGATTTTTATGGACTGGTTTATTTACACCATGTCCCATTTGAAGCCCCCCTGATGCACCCCTAGAGGAGAAACTCCCTAAAAGTGACCCCATCTAAGAAACTACACCCCTCAAGGTATTCAAAACTGATTTTACATACGTCGTTAACCCTTTAGGTGTTGCACAAGAGTTATTGGCAAATGGCGATGAAATTTGAGAATTTCATTTTGTTGCCTAATTTTCCATTTTAACCCATTTTTTCCACTAACAAAGCAAGGGTTAACAGCCAAACAAGACTGTATCTTTATTGCTCTGACTCTGCTGTTTACAGAAACACCCAATATGTGGCCGTAAACTACTGTACGGGCACACAGCGGGGCGTAGAGTGAAAGGTGCGCCGTTTGGTTTTTGGAGGGCTGATTTTGCTGGACTGTTTTTTTGGCACCATGTCCCATTTGAAGCCCCCCTGATGCACCCCTAGATTATAAACTCCATAAAAGTGACCCCATCTAAGAAACTACACCCCTCAAGGTATTCAAAACAGATTTTACAAACTTTGTTAACCCTTTAGGTGTTGCACAAGATTTAATGGAAAATAGAGATACAATTTCAAAATTTCACTTTTTTGGCAGATTTTCCATTTTAATATTTTTTTTCCAGTTACAAAGCAAGGGTTAACAGCCAAACAAAACTCATTATTTATGGCCCTAATTCTGTAGTTTACAGAAACACCCCATATGTGGTCGTAAACCGCTGTACGGGCACACGGCAGGGCGCAGAAGGAAAGGAACACCATATGGTTTTTGGAAGGCAGGTTTTGCTGGACTGTTTTTTTTTACACCATGTCCCATTTGAAGCCCCCCTGATGCACCCCTAGAGTAGAAACTCCAAAAAAGTGACCCCATTTTAGAAACTACGGGATAGGGTGGCAGTTTTGTTGGTACTAGTTTAGGGTACATATGATTTTTGTTTGCTCTATATTACACTTTTTGTGCGGCAAGGTAACAAGAAATAGCTTTTTTGGCACCGTTTTTTTTTTTGTTATTTACAACATTCATCTGACAGGTTAGATCATGTGGTAATTTTATAGAGCAGGTTGTCACGGACGCGGCGATACCTAATATGTATACAATTTTTTTTATTTATGTAAGTTTTACACAATGATTTCATTTTTAAAACCAAAAAAATGTTTTAGTGTCTCCATAGTCTAAGAGCCATAGTTTTTTCAGTTTTTAGGCGATTATCTTAAGTAGGGTCTCATTTTTTGCGGGATGAGATGACGGTTTGATTGGCATCTATTTTGGGGTGCATATGACTTTTTGATTGCTTGCTATTACACTTTTTGTGACGTAAGATGACAAAAAATGGCTTTTTTTACACCGTTTTTATTTTTATTTTTTTACGGTGGTCATCTGAGGGGTTAGATCATGTGATATTTTTATAGAGCCGGGCGATACGGACGCGGCGATACCTAATATGTATACTTTTTTTTTATTTATGTAAGTTTTACACAATGATTTCATTTTTGAAACAAAAAAAATGATGTTTTAGTGTTTCCATAGTCTAAGAGCCATAGTTTTTTCAGTTTTTGGGCGATTATCTTGGGTAGGGTATGATTTTTGCGGGATGAGATGACGGTTTGATTGTTACAATTTTGGCGTACATGCGACTTTTTTGATCACTTTTATTACCTTTTTTGGGAAGTAAGGTGGGCAAAATTTCAATTTCATCATAGTTTTTTATTTTTTATTTTTATGGTGTTCACCGTTCGGGTAAAGTAACATGACCGTTTTATAGATCAGGTCGTTACGGACGCGGCGATACCAAACATGTGTAGGGAATTTTATTTTTTTCATTTTTTATCAGTGATAAATGTGTTTTTTGATTTTTACTTTTTTTTCACTTTTATTCACTTTTTTTTGACCCAGACCCACTTGGTTCTTGAAGATCCAGTGGGTCTGATGTCTGTATAATACAGTACAGAACAATATATATTGTTCTGTACTGTATTTTACTTACACTGAACAGATCTATGCTTTCAGCATAGATCTGTTCAGCACCATGGACAGCAGGACGCCTGAGAGGCGTCCTGTTGCCATGGGAACCTTCCCCGTCTGCTCAGAACTTCGCAGACGGGGAAGGGTAAGGAGGGGATCTGTCGGGGGGCTCTCTGGGGGCTCTCTCCCTCTCCATCGGGGGGCTGCAAAGGCACAGCAGCCCCCCGATGGGAGAGGGAGGGAGCTCCCTGCGCTGTTAACCTTTTCCATACAGCGGTCCGTACGGACCGCTGTATGGAAAGGGTTAAACGGCTGACATCGCATCGCAGATGTCAGCCGTTTATACCAGGGTGCCAGCAATGTGCTGGCACCCTGGTATACCCACTGAACACCAATGAATTTTCAAGGGGAGGCGGGCGGGGGATCGCGATCCCGCCTGCCGCACCGCCCGCCTCCCGCACCGCCCGCACCGCCCGCAACCCTCCCCCTGCACCTCCCACCGGGCTAAAATCGCTCGGGGGTGCAGGGGGAGGGATACAGATCTATTTTAGGAATACTAAAGTTTCTGATCTCCGCGGTCAGGGACCGCGGGGACCAGAAACTGCAGAAATCGCAGCAAACCGCAGGTCTGAATTGACCTGCGGTTTGCCGCGATCGCCGACATGGGGGGGTCACGGGACCCCCCCGCGCATTTAGCCTAGGTGCCTGCTCAATGATTTGAGCAGGCACCGGGTTCCGATCACTGCCGGCCGGGCGGCAGTGATCGGAACAACACATGACGTACCGGTACGTCATGTGTCCTTAAGTACCAGGACATCATGACGTACCGGTACGTCATGTGTCCTTTAGAGGTTAAGCACTGGGGGCTGAGGTGGTTAAATCCAAGGGTTCACATACTTTTTCCACCTGCACTGTGAATGTTTACATGGTGTGTTCAATAAAAACATGGTAACATTTAATTATTTGTGTGTTATTAGTTTAAGCAGACTGTGATTGTCTATTGTTATGACTTAGATGAAGATCAGATCACATTTTATGACCAATTTGTGCAGAAATACATACAGTGCTGCCCTTAATTATTCATACCCCTGTCAAATTTAGACTTAAAGTTACTTTTATTCAACCAGCAAGTAATTTTTTGACGGGAAAGGACATAAGTGTCTCCCAAAAGATAATAAGACGATGTACAAGAGGCATTATTGTGAAAAAAAAAAAAATTCTCAGCTTTTATTTACATTTGAGCAAAAAATACAAGATGTTCCGCACTGTGGAAAATCTCAGAGGATGTGGTCGGAAGCCAAAAGTGACACCTGTGCTGACCAGGAGGATAGTTAGAGAGGTGAAAAAGAATCCAAGGATCACCACCAAGGCCATCCTGGTGAATCTGGGCTCTGCTGGTGGCAATGTCTCAAGGCAGACAATCCAACGGACACTGCACACTGCTGGGTTCCACTTCTCCAGATAAGGCTACTTTCACACTTGCGTTCAGAGCGGGTCCGTCTGGTATCTGCACAGACGGATCCGCTCCTGTAATGCAAACGCTTAGATCCGTTCAGAACGGATCCGTTTGCATTACCAAATTTTTTATTTATTTTTTTGTTCATGATAATGCAAACGGATCCGTTTTGACTTTACATTGAAAGTCAATGGGACGGATCCGTTTGAAAATTGAGCTATACTGTGTCAACTTCAAACGGATCCGTCCCCATTGACTTACATTGTAAGTCTGGACGGATCCGTTTGCCTCCGCACGGCCAGGCGGACACCCGAACGCTGCAAGCAGCATTCAGGTGTCCGTCTGCTGAGCGGAGCGGAGGACAAACGCTGCCAGACTGATGCATTCTGAGCGGATCCGCCTCCACTCAGAATGCATTAGGACTGGACGGATCCGTTCGGGGCCGCTTGTGAGAGCCTTCAAACGAAGCTCACAAGCGGAGCCCCGAACGCTAATGTGAAAGTAGCCTAAGGCACACAAAAGCTCGCTTGGCCTTACCATAAGCTCATCTGGACAAAGAAGTAGACTTCTGGTCTTCTGTGTTATGGTCAGATGAAACAAAAATTGAATTGTTTGGTCGCAATGATGTTTCCTTCATTTGGCGTAGAAAAGGAGAAGCCTTTAACCCAAAGAACAAATCTCCACAGTCAAACATGGTGGTGGGAACCTAATGCTTTGGGGGTGTTTTTCAGCCAATGGACCAGGGAACTTAATCGCAGTAAACGACACCATGAAAAAAGAGCAATACATGAAGATTCTCAACGACAACATCAGGCAGTCTGCAGAGAAACTTGGCCTTGGGCACCAGTGGACATTTCAGCATGACAGTGACCCAAAACACACAGCAAAAGTGGTGAAGAAATGGTTACCAGAGAACAACATTAACATTTTGGAGTGGCCCAGCCAGAGTCTAGACTTGAATCCAATTGAGAATCTGTGGAGGGAGCTAAAGATCAGGGTGATGACAAGAGACCCTCCAACCTGAAAGATTTGGAGCTCATTGCTAAAGATGAATGGGCAAAAATACCTGTGGATACATGCAAAAATCTGGTCTGCAATTATAGGAAGCGTTTGATTGCTGTAATAGCCAATAAAGGCTTTTCTATTGATTATTGAGAAGGGTATGAATATTTTTGGACTGGACACTTTTTGCTCAAATGTAAATAAAAGCTGAGAAATGATTTTTTCCCCCCCACAATAATGCCTCTTGTACATCGTCTTATTATCTTTCGGGAGACACCTATGTCATTTCCCGTCAAGAAATTACTTGCTGGTTGAATAAAAGCAACTTTAAGTCAAAATTTGCCAGGGGTATGAATAATTATGGGAAGCACTGTATCATTCCAAAGGGTTCACATACTTTTTCTTGCAACTGTATATATATATAAACAGTAAACAGGCAGCACTCCAAAAATAAATAGAAAAATTATTTATTCACCCATGTGGATGCACAACGTTTCAGCTCAGCTATAGATCCTTTCTCAAATATATATATTAGATATGAGCGAATCGAAGCTGACGAAGTGGGATTCGTTACGAATACACATGTGAGGACATGGGGCAAGGAACTCTGGGAAGGCGGGATGAGCTATAATGCCATGCATGCAGCCAATAAGCAGCCAGCTAGCCCTGTAATGTCACAGCCCTATAAATATAGTGACCATCTTGGATTCAGACATTTTCCAGCGTTCTAAATGCAGGGACAGACATGAGAAGGCGATAGGGACAGCAATAGGAAAAACCTCATTGTGAAAAAGAAAACTGAAAAAACAATTTATAAGTGCAGGGAAAGGATAGGGAGGAATCAGTTCACAGCATCTTAGAGCAGGGAGAGACGTCAGAAGGCGTTAGGGACAGTGCTAGAAAAGCAATTTACTAGTGCAGGGAAAGATTATTTGGGGATCCAAATAGCCATTATACAGCTCTGTCATTCCAGCAATTTGTTCTTGGGGTGCAAGTGCTATGTTGAAAAGCCTTTAGTGGGCTATTTTAGTAGAAAAATATAAATATATACGCACTTTACTCTTGCAGTTATTTGTGGTGAAAGCGTTTAATGGCCTATTTCAGTACAAAAAGAAAAATATATACGCATTTCACTGTTGCAGTTATTTGTGGTGAAGGCGCTTAGTGGCCTATTTCAGTACAAAAAGAAAAATATATTCTCAGTTCACTTCTACAGTTAATATGTTTTGAAAGCGTTTAGTGGCCCATTTCAGTACAGAAAGAAAAATAAACACGCACTTAACTGTTGCAGTTATTTGGGGTGAAAGCTTTTAGTGGCCTATTTCAGTACAGAAAGAAAAATATATACGCACTTCACTCAGGCAGTTATTTGTTGTGAAAGTGTTTAGTGGCCTATTTCAGTACAAAAAGAAAAATGTATACGCACTTCACTGTTGCAGTTGTTTGTGGTGAAAGCGTTTAATGGCCTATTTCAGTACAAAAAGAAAAATATATACGCATTTCACTGTTGCAGTTATTTGTGGTGAAAGCGTTTAGTGGCCTATTTCAGTACAAAAAGAAAAATATATTCTCAGTTCACTTCTACAGTTATATGTGTTGAAAGTGTTTAGTGGCCTATATCAGTACAAAAAGAAAAATATACATGCACTTCACTGTTGCAGTTATTTGTGGTGAAAGCGTTTAGTGGCCTATTTCAGTACAAAAAGAAAAATATGTACGCACTTCAGTTATTTGGGGTGAAAGCTTTTAGTGGCCTATTTCGGTACAAAAAGAAAAATATATACGCACTTCACTGTTGCAGTTATTTGTGGTGAAAGTGTTTAGTGGCCTATTTCAGTAGAAAAAGAAAAATATATACGCATTTCACTGTTGCAGTTATTTGTGGTGAAAGCGTTTAGTGGCCTATTTCAGTACAAAAAGAAAAATATATTCTCAGTTCACTTCTACAGTTATATGTGTTGAAAGTGTTTAGTGGCCTATATCAGTACAAAAAGAAAAATATACACGCACTTCACTGTTGCAGTTATTTGTGGTGAAAGCGTTTAGTGGCCTATTTCAGTACAAAAAGAAAAATATATACGCACTTCAGTTATTTGTTGCGAAAGTGCTTAGTGACTTATTTCAGTACAAAAAGAAAAATATATAGGCACTTCACTGTTGCAGTTATTTGTGGTGAAAGCATTTAATGGCCTATTTCAGTAAAAATAAATAAAAAAATTCTCATTTCACTTCTACAGTTATATGTGTTGAAAGCGTTTAGTGCCCTATTTCAGTACAAAAAGAAAAATATATACGCATTTCACTTCTGCAGTTATTTGTGGTGAAAGCATTTAGTGGCCTATTTCAGTACAGAAAGAAAAATATATACGCACTTCACTGTTGCAGTTATTTGTGGTGAAAGCGTTTAGTGGCCTATTTTAGTACAAAAAGAAAAATATATACACATTTTACTGTTGCAGTTATTTGTGGTGAAAGCGTTTAGTGGCCTATTTCAGTACAAAAATAAAAATCTATATGCATTTCACTGTTGCAGTTATTTGTGGTGAAAGCATTTAGTGGCCTATTTCACTACAAAAAAAATAAAAAAATAAAAAAAAAATATATATATATATATATATATATATATATATATATACACACTTCACTGTTGCAGTTATTTATGGTAGGCGTTTAGTGGCCTATTTCAGTACAAAAAGATAAATATATTCGTCGCTTTTAGAGGTATTTTAATTTGATTTAAAATTATTTAGTTCAACTAAAAGTATGTCAGACAGAAAAGTTCCAGGCCATGCACAGAGGAGTGGCAGACGCTTAAATGTTTCTGGCGCAGGCAGAGGTCGCAGCAGAGTAAGGAGGCGTGGCATCAGGAGTCGCAGTGAGAGGCCTGAGTCCTCTGTGTCATCTAGCGGTCGTGTCTCGACAAGCAACCCAGCGGTTCTTGATTGGTTAACTCAGTCACACATGTGAGGACATGGGGCAAGGAACTCTGGGAAGGCGGGATGACCCATAATGCCATGCATGTAGCCAATCAGCAGCCAGCAAGACCTGTGATGTCACAGCCCTATAAATATGGCGACCATCTTGGATTCAGACATTTTCCAGCGTTCTAAATGCAGGGACAGACATGAGAAAGCGTTAGGGACAGCAATAGGAAAAACCTCATTGAGAAAAAAGAAAACTGAAAAAACTATTTATAAGTGCAGGAAAAGGATAGGGAGGAATCAGTTCACAGCATCTTAGAGCAGGGAGAGACATCAGAAGACGCTAGGGACAGTACAAAAAGAAAAGTATATACGCACTTCAGTTATTTGTGGTGAAAGCGTTTAGTGGCCTATTTCAGTACAAAAAGAAAAATATATACGCACTTCACAGTTATTTGTGGTGAAAGCGCTTAGTGACTTATTTCAGTGCAAAAAGAAAAATATATAGGCACTTCACTGTTGCAGTTATTTGTGGTGAAAGCGTTTAATGGCCTATTTCAGTACAAAAAAATATATATTTTCTCAGTTCACTTCTACAGTTATATATGTTGAAAGCGTTTAGTGGCCTATTTCAGTACAAAAAGAAAAATATATACGCACTTCACAGTTATTTGTGGTGAAAGCGCTTAGTGACTTATTTCAGTACAAAAAAATATATATTTTCTCAGTTCACTTCTACAGTTATTTGTGGTGAAAGCGTTTAGTGGCCTATTTCAGTACAAAAATAAATATATACGCATTTCACTTCTGCAGTTATTTCTGGTGAAAGCATTTAGTGGCCTATTTCAGTACAGAAAGAAAAATATATACGCACTTCACTGTTGCAGTTATCTGTGGTTAAAGTGTTTAGTGGCCTATTTCAGTACAAAAAGAAAAATATATACACATTTCACTGTTGCAGTTATTTGTGGTAAAAGTGTTTAGTGGCCTTTTTCAGTACAAAAATAAAAATCTATTTGCATTTCACTGTTGCAGTTATTTGTGGTGAAAGCGTTTAGTGGCCTAGTTCAGTAAAAAAAGAAAAATATATAGGCACTTCACTGTTGCAGTTATTTGTGATGAAAGCGTTTAATAGCCTATTTCAGTACAAAAAAATATTTATATATTTTCTCAGTTCACTTCTACAGTTATATGTGTTGAAAGCGTTTTGTGGCCTATTTCAGTACAAAAAGAAAAATATATACGCATTTCACTGTTTCAGTTATTTGTGGTGAAAGCGTTTAGTGGCCTATTTCAGTACAAAAAAAAAAATATATATATACACACACTTCACTGTTGCAGTTATTTATAGTAAGCGTTTAGTGGCCAAAATCTTTTTTCAGTACAAAAAGATAAATATATTCGTCGCTTTTAGAGGTATTTTAATTTGATTTTCATTTATTTAGTTCAACTAAAAGTATGTCAGACAGAAAACTTCCAGGCCATGCACAGAGGAGTGGCAGACGCTTAAATGTTTCTGGCGCAGGCAGAGGTCGCAGCAGAGTAAGGAGGCGTGGCATCAGGAGTCGCAGTGAGAGGCCTGAGTCCTCTGTGTCATCTAGCGGTCGAGTCTTGACCAGCAACCCAGCGGTTCTTGATTGGTTAACTCAGTCATCCACTTCATCCCAAGTGACATTAGACACCCCTAGCTAACAGTCGTGGGTTCGTCAGACACAACTAGGGGTGGGCGATATAGACGATATAGGCGATATGCGATATAAATTTGTGCCACGATATGGATTTTGAGCATATCGCCTATATCGCCGGACCGCGATATGATCCTGAGCCGGCACAGTGGAGAAGGAGAGAGTCCCTCCCTCCCCACTGTGCGCGGCTGCCGCTGACCACCAATGACAAGAGGAGGAGGGGAGGGACTGACAGTAAATCATTGAGTTTTCACGATCTCAGTGAGCGCATGAAAATTTAAATCCGATGGTATATTCTAACCCCCAGGCGTTCCCATGGTGACAGGGACGCTTGCCTGGGGGTTAGAACATACAGGGCCACGCCGCTGACAGTAGAACATTTAAAAACTAATCAGTAACTTTAACTTTATTAATTGGTGATCTCTTTACTGTATACCTTACTAGGTCTTAGCTCCGGTAACTAGTGATGTCCGGTTCATGAACAAATCGTTCATTTGAATCGATTCAGTTCAGTGAACCGGAGGAGTCGATTCACTTGAATGATCCGATCTGTTTGAATCGGCTCTCAGTCCCAGCACACAGACACTGCAGACAGAGACGCTCAGCTCACCACCTCACGCTGGCAGCAGGAGCCTGAGGGAGGGACTGGGGAGGAGTCAGTAATATGATCTTAGAGTGGAAGAGATGCTTCTGCCAGCCCCACCCCTCCCCGCCCACCAACCAATCACCGACCAGAGCTGAGGGGGCGAGGCCAGCACAGCACAGTAGCAGCTCTGACGCGAGTCCTCGGAGTAGTGCAGGGTCAGGGAGTCTAAATGAATCGAATGAGTCACCAGAATCTAAAGATCCGACTCAGTCAGTGACTCATTCGATTCATTGAGTTAGAAGAGCCGGGAGTCAGACTGTAGAGCAGGTTACACTGAGGCTGTCGGCTCTTGTTGCAGCAGTGATAAGGAGCAGAGAGATAAGAGAAGGGACAGATGACACAGAGTTTAGATTACAGGATGAATTAAATTAACCCTTTAGAATCAAATTGGCTTCTCAGGAGATATATATGTTAAAGGCATATATAGGCAGTACTACTGAATGAGATGCCTTTAACATATATATCTCCTGAGAAGCCAATTTGATTTGTGGGATCTGTGGATGGCACCGTTTAGGGGAGGGGGGGGGGATCTGTGGATGGCACCGTTTAGGGCGGGGGGGGTGTCTGTGGATGGCACCGTTTAGGGGAGGGGGGGGATCTGTGGATGGCACTGTTTAGGGGAGGGGGGGATCTGTGGATGGCACCGTTTAGGGGAGGGGGGGGGGTGTCTGTGGATGGCACCGTTTTGGGGAGGGGGGGGATCTGTGGATGGCACCGTTTAGGGGAGGGGGGGGGGATCTGTGGATGGCACTGTTTAGGGGAGGGGGGGGATCTGGGGATGGCACTGTTTAGGGGAGGGGGGGATCTGTGGATGGCACTGTTTAGGGGAGGGGGGGATCTGTGGATGGCACCGTTTAGGGGAGGGGGGGGGATCTGTGGATGGCACCATTTAGGGGAGGGGGATCAGCTCCCTGCTGCTGTGTGCACAAAGCACAGGGCAGCAGGGAGAGTGTAAAGTCCTATTCACCCTAATAGAGCTCTGTTAGGGTGAATATGACAAGGGTTCTACGTTCTAGCCCTTAAGGAGACTAATAGTTATTAAATAAAAAGTAAAAAAAAGTTTAAACACGCCCCCCCAAATATAGAAAACAATATATCGCAATATATATCGCATATCGCACATGCTTAAAATTATATCGCAATATAGATTTTATGGCCATATCGCCCACCCCTAGACACAACCCTTAGTTGGGATGGCCCGGGAACAAGTCCTGTGCCCTCACCCGTCCTCAACCTGCCTCTGTCCTTTGCTGTTCCCTCAGCCACAGAAGTATTGTTATCTGTGGGCTGAGCTCCACTATACAGCGAGGACGAGCTACTAGAGGACAGTCAGCAGCTACTGCCCAGCCAAAATCTGGAGGAGACATCCGCCGCTTCCTCCGCTAGGCAGGCAAGTAGTGATGAGGAGAGTGGCGTGGGAGGTGGGGTTGCTAGCTCCTGATCCAGAGTCCGTTGAGGAGGACATTAGTGACATGCAAAGTAGAAAATTCGTGGCACACCAGATTCAATTGATGCTTTTTAATTAGTAGACGTATTACATCCGGATTGGAGCATTTGAATTAAACTCGTATAGTTTGTCCCAACGTTTCGGCCATATGATTGACCTTTTTCAAGGGATCTGTGGCTCGTAGATAAAGATCATTGCCGGATGTGTACGCTGTGGCTGGCGCGCTGTTGTTTATGAAGGGGCTAAAGTGTATCGTCTCCCAGGTGGCTACACAGATCCCTTGAAAAAGGTTAATCATATGGCTGAATACAAACGCAGGCTGCGGGTGCCGGCCATATCCCATACCCGGCCTCTATGACTGCACGATGAGATCCAACGCAATTAAACCCTCAGGTGCCGCAGGAGCAGCAGATCGCAGCGCACAGTCATAGAGGCTGAGTGTCGGGTAAAGGATATGGCCGGCACCTGCAGCCTGCATTTGTATTCAGGCATGAACTATATTCATTGGTGGCGCAGTGGCCACAGCACCTTCCCTCTTCCTCCCTGCTATCAGTCCATTGGTGGCATCAGCGGCACAGGGAGGAGGGACTGCCTCCTTCTCCCCTGTGCTGCTGAGGAGAACATTTTGGTCGCCATCTGGAGCCCTGATTCAGTGGCCTGGGAGAACCGTGGCTCCGATGTGGTGGTCCAGCCTACCGCAGCAACCGCTGCATCACCCAGTGGCATGCACCCATTTTAAGGCAGTCAAGGCTCCATCACCTCAGCCGAAGGGAGTTGTTTGTCATTCCCATCATCTGTTGGTCCCGATGCTCCTGCTCCTTCTCCTCCTACTCCTCGTCAGTCATTCCGTCAGCAATCGATCACCGAAGCGATTGCCAAGAGACAGCAGTGTTCGTGCACTCATCCAACAGCGCAGAAGCTGAATGTGCTTTTGGCCAAGTTGCTGGTGCTGCAGTCCCTCCCTTTCCAAGTGGTGGACTCTGCATCTTTCAGAGAACTGATGGCTTGTGCCGAGCTGAGCTTGAGAGTCCCAAGCCATCATTTCTTTGCCAAAAAGGCAGTACGAGCCCTGCACAAATATGTAGAACAGAAAGTGGGCCAGTCCTTGAGCCTGTCGGTGTCTGCCAAAGTGCATGGCAGCGCCGATGTGTGGAGCTGTAATTACAGTCAGGGACAATACATGTCCTTTACGGCCCACTGGGTGAATGTGGTTCCTGCACAGCCACACCAGCAACTTGGCCAGGTGACGCCGCTTCCGCCTCCATGTTGTTAGTGCTTAGTGCGGCGGGGGCCATAGTTACCCCAAGAAAAACTCGCCTGTCCACTCAAAATGTGGAGAGACTGACCTTTGTGAAGATGAATCAGGCCTGGATCAGCCAGGATTTCCACCCACCAATTAATGATGCATCTGATTAGATCATCCGTGCCTCCCCCAAACCTTGACAAAAGAGACCGGTTTCTTCAGGCTACCTGCCTCAGCTACTACTCTGATGTTGCCAACTGCATGATGCCACATATCTGATGACAAAAGCTCCTTCTTTCACCCACCTTCGTCAGCGGGTACTGATATTGCCACCCACCTCCCCACTCTGTCACCGGGTCACTTTGTGGTCTCCTGATGCTGCTGCTGTCATCTCCACACTATGTCACCTTGCCACTCTGTGGTCTCCTGATGCTGCCGCCACCTCCACACTCTGTTATTGTGCCACTCGGTGGCCTCCTCATTGTGCCACACGGTGGCCTTCTCCTGATGCTGCTACTGCTGCTGCTGCCACCTCCAGACTCTGTCATTGTGCCACTCGGTGGCCTTCTCCTGATGCTGCTACTGCTGCTGCATCCACCTCCAGACTCTGTCATTGTGCCACTCGGTGGCCTTCTCCTGATGATGCTACTGCTGCTGCCAACTCCAGACTCTGTCATTGTGCGACTCGGTGGCCTCCTCATACTGCTGCCAACTCCAGATTCTGTCATTGTGCCACTCGGTGGCCTCCTCATACTGCTGCCAACTCCAGATTCTGTCATTGTGCCACTCGGTGGCCTCCTCATACTGTTGCCACCTCCAGACTCTTGTGCCACTCGGTGATCTGTCAGAAGGAAGGAAAAATGAGACGCACAACAGATCCTGTCTGTGTAGCAGAATTATTGAAAAATTCGCTTATCTCTAATATATATATATCTATATACAGTACAGACCAAAAGTTTGGACACACCTTCTCATTCAAAGAGTTTTCTTTATTTTCATGACTATGAAAATTGTAGATTCACACTGAAGGCATCAAAACTATGAATTAACACATGTGGAATTATATACATAACAAACAAGTGTGAAACAACTGAAAATATGTCATATTCTAGGTTCTTCAAAGTAGCCACCTTTTGCTTTTATTACTGCTTTGCACACTCTTGGCATTCTCTTGATGAGCTTCAAGAGGTAGTCCCCTGAAATGGTCTTCCAACAGTCTTGAAGGAGTTATGTATATAATTCCACACGTGTTAATTCATAGTTTTGATGCCTTCATAGTCATGAAAATAAAGAAAACTCTTTGAATGAGAAGGTGTGTCCAAACTTTTGGTCTGTACTGTATATTGTGAGACAGTGACAGGTCTCACACAGGGTAGAGGCAAGAAAGGGGTGGATAGTTCGGTCCACACCCCTATTCCACCACAGGCGAGACCAGCTGGAAGTAATCAGGCTGGCATAAAGCACCTCCCAGGGTGTCAGAAAGGGGGGACTGTGTTACCTGTGGACAGAGACCTAGAGGCTCTATCAGTGTGGTCCAAGCCAGGAGGGCTGAGAGACCACGATTCACCAAGAGACACTGGACTGGAGACAGTGGGCGTACTGTGCTCTGTACAGCCAGGAGGCTGTGGGACATTGGCTCAGAAAGCCGCATGTGTTCACATGGTGTGAACAGGGACTTAGGTGAGTCAGGAATCTGTTTATTTAGTTAGAGCCCAGCCGGGCGAGTGTTTATTATTTTGTATTATTGTTTATGTTTGTGCGGATGTGCCACAATAAAGCACCATGTTTGGATCTTAAACTTGGTGTCCTGAAGCTATCTGTGAGAATGACCCCCGAAAGAGAGCTGATCCCCTACAATATATATATATATATATATATATATATATTTATATATATATATATATATAAGAATGGCAGCACCGACTATATGGTTAACGTATGGGTGCTATGTCCCAGGGTATAGGCTAATAACCCCAAAAATAGTAAAGAAAATTGGACAGAACTCCAAAGATATAAAAAATCGTGAAAGGTTTATTTATGTGGTACAGTGCAGCGATGTTTCGGCTCATCCATAGAACCTTTCTCAAGCAAAAAACACAAGTGACTTATACGTAGCATATATATAGCAAAACCAATTAATCAATCAATCACATAAATACACAAGTGATAATTGTGATAAATACTAGCTAAAAATATATTAAAATTGCCTAAATGACATAAAAACAAGTGATGTTTACATACTTCCAGCATACTGGAAACATAATATCAGTGACAATGTGACAGTGTATCAAAGTACATAATATCCATAATTAATAATTAGTGTCAACACTTGCGTGTACTTAATTATTCCAGGTGATGTAAATCAATATGATGACATGATGATCAGGGACAAAAGAGAGGAATACTATATATACTATTTGTGGTCGTGGCAACCAAGAACGTACCCAGTCCTACCTGAGATACCCTACCCCTAAGCGGTTAGAGTTGTGCCGCAACCGCGTCGTGGAGGGACGCCTGAAAGAGGGCATCCTCTTGAGAGTAACAGGTGAAAAGGGTGGGTGGGAGGGGGAACTCTGCACGTCGTTCGATTGTGGGAGGGCGCTGGCCGTTGAAGTAGGCAGCCAAGCCCCTCCCACAAATACAGGCCAATGAATCGGCCTTACACTTGTGGTCGTGGCAACCAAGAACGTACCCAGTCCTACCTGAGATACCCTTCCCCTAAGCGGTTAGAGTTGTGCCGCAACCGCGTCGTGGAGGGACGCCTGAAAGAGGGCAAAAAGACATTACTGATTGACAGGAGTAATTTTATTACAACGTAATTACAAAACCAGATTCTGAAAAGCCGCTTACATCTCAGTTTCGGGGTGAGGTATGTAACGGCTAAAACACGAGGAGCGCCAACGCCCTAATTTCTGAATGACATGTGCTGGCACCTGATTTTTGGAGCCCGCGGACGCAGCACCTATGCGGAATGAATGTCCTGAAATCGGGGCAGGGTCGCCGCCCAAGCTGGCCACAAGGGAGCGTACGTGGGACACGAACTGATGGGTGGTGAGTGGAACCACCCCGAAGGGCAACAGTGGACTATTTGGCCCGGACCCCGACAAGGCTGACCGTAGTTGACGGAGAACCGTGACGGGGCACCATTGATGAGACGTGGGGAAAAAGGGCACCGGGACTGGGGGGCCCACCTGTGAGGTTTTGGACGTCCTCAGCAGTAGCACGTACCCTTCGGCGTTTTGGACCAGCTGGCTGACTGTGAGAAACCCGCTACTGCCAGGAGAACAAGTGAACTCCCCAGGTCTCAAGAAGCCATAGAAGGCTAGATAGACGGCGGATTTGAGTACCAAGCTGGGCAAAACCCCGAAAGGATTTCTATCCAGGACGTCAGATAGTCTACGGAAAAGGAGCCCGGTGATCGCTTGCCTACGCACTTGGCCTTGGGGCCCACATTTGCTCAAACCCTTAAGCGCGGCTTTGACAGCATGCATGGAGAACACTGATGCCCGTTCGGGATGACTGACGGAGAAGAAATGTTGCACTCCCGACAAGTATGACCTCACCGTATTGTGGGAGAGCTTGAGTTCTGAGTGGCAGTAGCCAATGAACGCCAAGATGTACTCTACAAAACTGGATTCTCCCTGAGGACATTCCCCCTGAAACCTGCAAAACGCCTTCCACCCGGTGTTATATGCCCTGGTCGTGTTTGGTGAAAGGGAATTGGATATCAAAGCGTGGGCCGTCTCTAGGTGACTGGTTACACTAGCATTAAGGACTCGTGAGGAGGGACGGTAGCGTCCGCTACATCTGCCTCTGGCATGACCTGCAAAAAAAGGGAGAAATTAGCCCTCGATAAGGCGTCAGCAGCCAAGTTTTGCGAACCTGGCACATGCGCACTATAAACATGGAAATGGTAATGTAGGGAGAGTTGCACTAACCGTCTTAGGAGACACATGATGTGAGCTGACTTTGACAATCCACTGTTTACAATGTCTACCACTGCTGTATTGTCAGTCACAAACAAAACAGACCGATTCACCCAATGATTGCCCCATACGTGGGCGGCTACCACAATGGGGTACAGTTCGAATAGTGCCGAGGTCTGGAGGAACCCTGGGATCTGTCTCACCTCGGCAGGCCATTCGTCTGCGACCCAGTGGGTGCCAAAAATGGCGGCAAAACCTGAGCTCGCGGCCGCATCTGAGAAGACTACAGGAGATTGACATGACAACTCGGGTACGAACAAGGACACCCCATTCCACTGGCCAAGAAATTGATCCCACATGTGGAGATCAGCTAAGGCCTGACTATCCAGGCACACTGGGCTGTCCTGCTCCGGGGCAGTGACCAAAAGCGCCAGCAGGCGGGATATGAACGACCTGCCTTGCGGAATGATGCGCATGGCGAAATTCAACATGCCCAGTAGTGACTGTAAATCAATCTTAGTGACCATGGTTGTGACTGCAAACCTATGGATGACTTATCTAATTCTCACTAGTTTGTCCGAAGGTAACCTAGCTAACATGTCCTGGGAGTCTAGTTCGATGCCCAGAAAGGTGATAACTGTGGACGGGCCCTCTACTTTCTTGGGGGAGACCGGGACACCTAACTGGGAAAAACACCTCAACAACTTCCCCAGCCCTAGGGGGGCTGCCCCTGGCCTCTCGATCAGCAGGAAGTCATCTAAGTAGTGGATGACATTCACAGTGAATCTTGTGTTCCAAAACCCAGTGGAGGGCCTGAGCCAACTGATCGAAGAGCCACGGGCTGCTCTTGGAACCGAAGGTGAGTTTAGTGGAAAAATAGTATAGGTCCTTCCACTTGATGCCGTGCCATTGCCAGAGCGCTGGCATGATGGGAAGCAATTTAAAGGCATCCGATATGTCGACCTTGGACAACATCGACCCGGGACCTGACTTCATGATGATGGCAATAGCCTGGTCAATTGAGGAATATCTCATGCCCACTTCTTCTGAAGGATTAAGGGAGTTGAGGCTGGGGACCTGGGAAACATGTGGGGCTGACAAGTCAATGATGAGTCTCTCCTTTTTGCTAAATTTGCCCGTGACCACCCCCACAGGACTGACTCTCCACCGTTGGAAAGGAGGCACTTCGAAAGGACTGATCAAGAACCCTTTGTTCAACTCGGACTCTATTAGTGTGTCTACAGAATTAGGATTCCTCTCGGCAGACTGAAGGTTCCTGCACTCGTACGTGAATTCTGGAGTCGTGATTAACCCTGTATGGAAGCCCTCGTGAAACCCTGATACCAGGAACTGCACGAACCCTGGATTGTGGTGACCTCGAAAGTACTCCTGTAAACAACTGGTATTGACCACACTCATGTAATTTTTCATTGACTTTAATGAGCATGCGACTCTGGGATGGGCCCTGAAACAGTTGGTGCAGATGTGTAACAGACGGCATTGCCCGAAATTACAAGACGCGTAATTGTAATTGTTACAGATCTGGGCCCTTCCTAGCTGAACAATGGGCCGGCCTAGCTTATCCACCGAACTGGGGGGTCTGAAAACATCGAGTGGCCCAGCTGACGAGCTGGAGGGGTATGATGAAGTGCTGGCGGCTGACTTGTGGCACCACTCTACGGAGTGGAAGATGGACTGACAAGCGGAACAGGAGGGAGCTTTCAGGCCTGCAAAATGCCTGCAGAATAGTTCTGTATCTAGGTTGGACCAATCTGTGACATGTTGGAACTGAGAGAGAGCAGCTGCTGCCTTGGCTGAAAACGAACAATGGTAATCGTAGAACGAATTCCCTCCATACCTATGACCCAACTCTGTGACCCGAAAGAGGTACAGATCGAGTTCCTCCCTCCTGTCCGGCCTGGCAGAACATATGACATCCCTGAAAAGGCTAAACGCCATGACGAACTCCGGGATGGTTAACTTGCGGTTAAGCCTGTGGTCACGGCCTCTCAGCACCACCGAGACTTCCCCGCAAGCTATGACTTTGTTGTCAGATAAGTCCCTTGAGGCTATCAGCAATGAAGCGAGGTTAACATCCCTACCCTCTAGGATGTCTTTCCTGATGCTGATCGGGACGATATGAGACGGAGCCACATTAGGGATGGCCTGGACAGTACGGATTTCCCCTACAGCAGAGGTGGTAGCGACCGGAACCTCAGGGGAAGAAACTGGAATGACCGAGCCGTGAGACTCGACTGACTCCAACCTCGCCTGTATTGAAGTGACAGCAGATGTCAGACTGTTCAGCATAACGTGCAACTGAGCAAGTGACGTTTGCATCGTGGTCGTGGGGGGATCATCACTACTGGGCACCAAGGAGTCTTTCCACAGCCGATATAATTCCGCCTTCCTGGCGGAAGCCGGGAAAGGGACGCCCCTCTTCGACAGCTCCGACATAAGCCTGGGGATGGTCCATGCTCGCAGGGACGGTATACTGCCCCCCTCGGACATTCCTGCTACGTTCTCGTCCACAGACGCCTCAACGATGTCGGATGTGTGTGACATCACAGCTGTGGAAACAGTAACGTAAAGTGACCGGCTAAACTGGACGACCACCAGCATCCGTGAAACTGCTTAGCAACGTATAGAAAAGGTGTACTTCCCCCGTGTAGCTACACACACTAACACCAGAAGAACCGCGAGGGAGTGGCCAAGAACCGCCACCCAGAAATGCACACAGGGGAGATATGATGTACTTACCTGCTCAGAAATCTATACACTGACCACCGCGGAAAGCTTGTGAAACAGCACAACCTGGACGTGAAATAGTGCATGAGACACAACCCCGCTGGTGGGTACCTCCTTCCCCTCCCCCAACGTGTACCGCCTACTACCTTGCCGACAAGCCACAATCACAGAATGAGATCAAGACCAAATTTGGACCTGGAAACAAAACAATTAATGCGTCAACTGTGGAACGTGCATACGCTGTAAGGGACCATACAAGTAAGACATGAAAATGTTTGAACGTGAGCTGCAAGCTAAAGGGCGACCGGTGGAAGGGAGTTAGTTGCTGGCTAACATTGTTCCCCCCGACTGTTCCTAGCGTTGATAGGTAGCGGACCCCTACCTATCTATGCGGCACGGCGGCCCGTGCCAGACTTTAGTGAAGGCTAGGAGCGGGGCCATTGCGTCCCCCGCACCCCTCCACGATAACCGCGTGGGGAGCGCAGAGCTCCCTGGCACCGTGGACCAGAGTAAGGGGAACCCCCTGTGCAACGGCCCCCGCCCCACACCAACACGGATCAAGAGCCACGTGGAGAGCTAGCGCGGCTCCCTGGTAGAGCGCCCAGTGCGGGGGTGCCCTCCTCTGCCCAAGGGGCCGACCCGCCTGCTGGCTGAGCACTCCTACCGCGTGGGGAGCAGCGCAGCTCTCTGGCATGAAACTGGCGTAGGGGGGGCCCCAAAACAACGCGGGCCCCACGTCACCGGTCAGTGGATATAGCCGCGTGGGGGGCCTCACCGCTCCCTGGCAGTGCGCCCAGTGCGGGGGTGCCCCCCTTCGCTTGAGGGGCCGACCCACCGCCGGCTGGGCACACCCACCACGTGGGGAAACTGCGCAGCCCCCTGGCATTTTGGAGCCGGGACAGGGGGGAGGCCTTATGTGACATGGCCCCCACCCTTCACCGGTTAAAGACGTGCCGCGTGGGGGGCCTCACCGCTCCCTGGCAGTGCGCCCAGTGCGGGGGTGCCCCCCTTCGCTTGAGGGGCCGACCCACCGCCGGCTGGGCACACCCACCACGTGGGGAAATGGCGCAGCCCCCTGGCATTTTGGAGCCGGGACAGGGGGGAGGCCTTATGTGACATGGCCCCCACCCTTCACCGGAAAAAACGATTTGCCACGTGGCGCTACACCGCCCCCTGGCAAAGCGCCCGGTGCAGGGGTGCCCCCCTCCGCTTGAGGGGCCGAGCCTGCCCACCACGTGGGGAAGCGGCGCAGCGCTGGCCAGATATCGGAGGCGGCGAGGGGGGGAGCCCTCTCCATCACAGGCCCCGCCCCCCCCGCCGGTAAGTGACTGCCACACTGGTTCTCCGAGCGGCGGAGGAGGGGAGCGCTGTCTCCGTCGCGACTCCGCCCCCCCCCGGGCCGGAGACAGACAGCGCACAACAGCCGTGGACGGGAGAGGAGGGAGCCTTTCCTCCGTCGTGGTCCCGCCCCCCGCTGGCTTGGATCCCCACCGTGATGCGGTCCGGAGCGTGAGGGCCCCCACTCACCTAGGGGCCGACCGCCAACCGGACTTCAACTTACCCTGCCTGCTGGACTGAAGTGCCAGGTACGAGCGCACGCTTCCTGCGAAACTCTGCACGTCGTACGATTGTGGGAGGGTGCTGGCCGTTGAAGTAGGCAGCCAAACCCCTCCCACAAATACAGGCCAATGAATCGGCCTTACACATGTTCATACCGACCAGGTATAACGGCGACCTTGTGTACCCAGGAGCCGAAATCTCGGCGTATGACACATTCTACTGCGCTTGCGCCAGGTTGCGTCAAACATCCATACAGAAAGTGGTCACCCGAACCGACGCTGGAGTGTGCGCACTCCAGCATTGCGATCATGGTGGCCATCTTTGAAATGGTATCTATGGTCCAACATAATGGCGCATGCGCACCTGTAAGATGCTATGTAAAACGCCATCTTGGAATTGGCATATCGCCCAATGCACCTCTATTATAAAGGTAAAAGTACATGTTGGTTGTCCTGGAACAAGGGGAGGTAACCTCTTGTCAAAGAAGCCAAACCTCACCCATAATGGACCAATGTTGTATATGCATTCAATACGCTAATACCGAGCGCATATCATATTAGGTCCAAGAAATAGTTCCTGCACCAAAAAGCAAGAGGGTTCTCCTCATATTAACCGGGCTGTATAAACTGCATATCCATGTGACATTGGCGCAACCATGGTACCATGAAAAAATTCATAAATGTGAATAAAAATGTACACGTAGGTCACAGTATTCATCCGGTAGATACATATCCAGACATCTTCCAAATTATCCTCCCGAATGATCACGGCATCTACAAAAAAGAGAAAAAAGACAAACCATTTAGTAAAAAATCAGCTCAAAATGTGTTCTTTACAAATTTACACCTTATACATGTGAGGTAATAAGAACGTATTAACCAGAGTTATGAGGGCAAACCAACCCTTCATCTAAATACCCCCGGATTATATTCAACATTGAGACCATAAGATTTAAGACAAAGTGTATATATCCAGTGCATCTCCCTTTTCTTCAATAGCAGCGTTCTATTGCAACCCCTCCTAGGCAGGGGGACATGGTCGACTATCCAACATTTTAAATCTTTTTCTAGTTGATTAGAATCAGTAAAGTGTTTTTTTACGTATGGACAGTCGGTGATTGTTCAGCCGAGTTTTCAAATCTGTGGACATCTCGCCCACATATAGCAGTTTGCAGGGACATGTTAGTATGAAATAACAAAATTTGAATCACACGTAAGGTGGAAATGAATCTGGTATACTGCCCCCGTATCCGGGTGTATGAATCTACTACCCCTGCAAATGTGGCAACAATTGACACAACATAGGCAAGGGAAACTTTCCAAGCCTGGCTGTGTCAATGTAGTTTGTACTTTCTCCTTTTGTGTTTGTAATAGGCTATGCGGGTATCCCCTTTTTTTTTATTTATCAGCCATTACCTCTAATATGTTGTCAAGTGTATTAGATTCAGAAACTATACGCTTTGCCCTCAGGAACTGTGAGAATGGAAGATGTTTGACCATACTCCTGGGATGATTACTGTCAAAACGTAAAATCATGTTTTTTTTTGTGGATTTAATGTATAAATGAGTATGTTATCTCCCATCCTGATATCTAACAGTAGTGTCCAAAAATTGTATCTCAGAATCGGAATGTATCAAAGTAAATTGTAGGTCATTGTTTACACCATTAAGTATGGTGTGAAACTCAATCAGTTGAGACTCCTCACCCGTCCATATGAGGAAGATGTCGTCGATCTAATACACTTGACAACACATTGGAGGTAATGGCTGATAAAAAAAAAAAAAAGGGGCTACCCGCATAGCCTAATACAAACACAAAAGGAGAAAGTACTAACTATTTAGAGGAATGTGACACACTGACCAACAAAAATCTAGACAAATACATACTAGAATTCCGTTTATTTCAACATACACGGAATGTAGTATGGATATCAATCAGATCATCAGACACCATTGGGGTATTTTGAGTGGGTGTTTCGGCAACATTACAGAATTCAAATCCCCTCCATTGTTCTCGTACCGCAGACTGAGAAATCTGCGTGATCAACTGACAAGGGCCGATGTTGGTCCTAAAAGTAGAATTGCACAAACTACATTGACACAGCCAGGCTTGGCAAGTTTCCCTTGCCTATCTTGTGTCAATTGTCACCACATTTGCAGGGGTAGTAGGTTCATACACCCGGATATGGGGGCAGTATACCCGATTCGTTTCCACCTTACGTGTGATTCGAATTTTGTTATTTACATACTAACATGTCCCTGCAAACTGCGATATGTGGGCGAGACGTCCACAGATTTGAAGACTCACCTGAACAATCACCGACTGTCCATACGTAAAAAACGACGCAACTTACCTGTTCCCAAACACTTTACTGATTCTAATCATCTAGAAAAATATTTAAAATGTTGGATAGTCGACCATGTCCCCATACCTAGGAGGGGTGGCAATAGAACGCTGCTATTGAAGAAAAGGGAGATGCACTGGATATATACACTTAATTGTCTTAAACCTTATGGTCTCAATGTTGAATATAATCCGGGTCTTTTTAGATGAAGGGTTGGTTTGCCCTTATAACTCTGGTTAATGCATTCTTATTAGAGGTGGGACGACGAATCCGTCGAATCCACAAATCCCTCGAATCTTGCTGGATTAGAAGGATTCATGTACTCGAATCCCAACCTCATTTACAAAATTTGATTCTGACGAATCCCAGGCATAGTCACCTGTATCGCTGTCCTGAGGACAGCGATACAGATGCCTTGCCTATGCTGCAGCAGGAGAGGGAGAGGATTGTCTACTGGGACTTGAACCCACGACTTTCTGTATCAGAGGCAAAGCACTTATATCTCTATATATGATAGCTGCCCCAGCACACCCAGCTCTGCTACATCTATACACATGACAGCTGCCCCAGCACACTCAGCTCTGCTATCTCTCTCTCTCTCTCTCTCTCTATATATATATATATATATATATATATATATATAACAGCTGCCTCAGCACACTCAGCTCTGCTACATCTATACACATGACAGCTGCACCAGTACACTCAGCTCTGCTATATCTTTATTAAAGATATAGTAGAGCTGAGTGTGCTGGGGTAGCTGTTATGTGTATAGATGTAGCAGAGCTGGGTGTGTGGGGCAGCTATCATATAGCCATATAGCAGAGCTGAGTGTGATGGGACAGCTGTCATGTGTATAGATGTAGCAGAGCTGGGTGTGCTGGGGCAGCTGTTATTTGTATAGATGTAGCAGTGCTGAGTGTGCTGGGGCAGCTGTCATATAGAGATATAGCAGAGCTGAGTGCGCTGGGGCAGCTGTCATGTGTATGGATGTACACTGGCTATCGAAACTATGACAGAGTCTACAGTAGAAGTCTCTTATAGCTGTGTGGTTAGGTGCCTTGCCTCTAATGCAGAAGGTGGCGGGTTCGAGTCCCAGTAGAAACTTTTCTGAAATACACAAGCACTGACTCCATATATGGACATACAGCGCGGGATACAGGCCGGAAGAGGCCTGCATCGCATCGCTGACATGGAGGTAAGTATAAGTGTTTTTTTTTTTCAATACCGGACTGTTACTGCCACATGGGGGGGAAGGATGGGAAGGAGAGAGGCACTAGATACTGGCACATTGGGAGAGGGGGGAGATGGCACTATGATACTGGTACATTGGGGGGGAGATGGCACTATGATACTGGCACATGGGGGGAGGAGAGAGACACTTGATACTGGCACATGGGGGGAGTTGGCACTATGATACTGGCACATGGGGGGGTGGGAAGGAGCGAGGCACTTAATACTGGCACATTGGGGGGGGATGGCACTATGATACTGGCATATAGGGGGGAAGGAGAGAGGCACTTAATACTGGAACATTGGGGGGAGATGGCACTATGATACTGGCACATGGGGAGGTGGGTGGGAAGGAGAGAGACACTTGATACTGGCACATTGGGAGGGGGGGAGATGGCATTATGATACTGGCACATTGGGGGGGAGATGGCGCTATGATACTGGCACATGGGGAGGTGGGTGGGAAGGAGAGAGGCACTTGATACTGGCACATTGGGGGGGAGATGGCACTATGATACTGGCACATAGCGGGGGGAAGGAGAGAGGCACTTGATACTGGCACTTTGGGGGGGGGGGGGGCGAGATGGCACTATGATACTGGGACATGGGGGGAGGAGAGAGGCACTTGATACTGGCACATGGGGGGATCTATGGGGACACCGTTCACAATTCTTATGTACAGGATTCGTAGGATTCGAGATTCAAAAGACTTTTCGGATTCAAAAAAAATTTGGATTCGTCCCACCTCTAGTTCTTATTACCTCGCATGTATAAGGTGATTTGTAAAGAACACATTTTGAGCTGATTTTTTATTAAATGGTTTGTCTTTTTTCTCTTTTTTGTAGATGCCGTGATGATCCGGGAGGATAATTTGGAAGATGTCTGGATAAGTATGTACCGGATGAATACTGTGACCTACTTGTACATTTTTATTCACATTTATGAATTTTTTCATGGTACCATGGTTGCGCCAATGTCACATGGATATGCAGTTTATACAGCCCGGTTAATATGAGAACCCTCTTGCTTTTTGGTGCAGGAACTGGTTCTTGGACCTAATATGATATGCGCTCGGTATTAGCGTATTGAATGCATATACAACATTGGTCCATTATGGGTGAGGTTTGGCTTCTTTGACAAGAGGTTATCTCCCCTTGTTCCAGGATACACCGCAACATGTACTTTTACCTTTATAATAGAGATGCATTAGGCGATATGCCAATTTCAAGATGGCGTTTTACATAGCATCTTACAGGTGCGCATGCGCCATTATGTTGGACCATAGATACCATTTCAAAGATGGCTGCCGTGATGGCAATGCTGGAGTGCGCACACTCCAGCGTCGGTTTGGGTGACCACTTCCTGTATGGATGTTTGACGCAATCTGGCGCAAGCGCAGTAGAATGTGTAGTACGCCGAGATTTCGGCTCCTGGGTACACAAGGTTGCCGTTACACCTGGTCGGTATGAACATATATTATTCCTCTCTTTTGTTCCTGATCATCACGTCATCATTTTGGATTTACATCACCTGGAATAATTAAGTACACGCAAGTGTTGACACTAATTATTTATTATGGATATTACGTACTTTGATACACTGTCACATTGTCACTGATATTATGTTTCCAGTATGCTGGAAGTATGTAAACATCACTTGTTTTTGTCATTTAGGCATTTTTAATAGGTTTTTATCTAGTATTTATCATAATTATCACTTGTGTATTTATTTGATTGATTAATTGGTTTTGCTATATATATGCTATAAGTCACTTGTGTTTTTTGCTTGAGAAAGGCTCTATGGATGAGCCGAAATGTCGTTGCACTGTACCACATGTACCATAAACCTTTCACAACTTTTTATATCTTTGGAGTGCTGTCCAATTTTCTTTACAATATATATGTATATATACACTCACCTAAAGAATTATTAGGAACACCATACTAATACGGTGTTGGACCCCCTTTTGCCTTCAGAACTGCCTTAATTCTACGTGGCATTGATTCAACAAGGTGCTGATAACATTCTTTAGAAATGTTGGCCCATATTGATAGGATAGCATCTTGCAGTTGATGGAGATTTGAGGGATGCACATCCACGGCACGAAGCTCCCGTTCCACCACATCCCAAAGATGCTCTATTGGGTTGAGATCTGGTGACTGTGGGGGCCATTTTAGTACAGTCAACTCATTGTCATGTTCAAGAAACCAATTTGAAATGATTCGAGCTTTGTGACATGGTGCATTATCCTGCTGGAAATAGCCATCAGGATGGATACATGTTCTCATTCTGTTTACGCCAAATTCAGACTCTACCATTTGAATGTCTCAACAGAATCAGAGACTCATCAGACCAGGCAACATTTTTCCAGTCTTCAACAGTCCAATTTTGGTGAGCTCGTGCAAATTGTAGCCTCTTTTTCCTATTTGTAGTGGAGATGAGTGGTACCCGGTGGGGTCTTCTGCTGTTGTAGCCCATCCGCCTCAAGGTTGTGCGTGTTGTGGCTTCACAAATGCTTTGCTGCATACCTCAGTTGTAACGAGTGGTTATTTCAGTCAACGTTGCTCTTCTATCAGCTTGAATCAGTCGGCCCATTCTCCTCTGACCTCTAGCATCCACAAGGCATTTTTGCCCACAGGACTGCCGCATACTGGATGTTTTTCCCTTTTCACACCATTCTTTGTAAACCCTAGAAATGGTTGTGTGTGAAAATCCCAGTAACTGAGCAGATTGTGAAATACTCAGACCGGCCCGTCTGGCACCAACAACCATGCCACGCTCAAAATTGCTTAAATCACCTTTCTTTCCCATTCTGACATTCAGTTTGGAGTTCAGGATATTGTCTTGACCAGGACCACCCCCCTAAATGCATTAAAGCAACTGCCATGTGATTGGTTGACTAGATAATTGCATTAATGAGAAATAGAACAGGTGTTCCTAATAATTCTTTAGGTGAGTGTACTTTCTATATACTCCTCATTTGGGTAGTGCAGCATTTGTTTGCGGTTCTGCTGCGTTACTGCAGCTACACAGAGTGACATACACTATTGGAACAAATAATTTCAACTGGTGTGATATACCAGTTGCCTCCCAAAAAAACTGATTGAGGCAGGGGTGTAATATACCAATAATATACTTTCTATATAGTGCATTTGGGTAGTGCAGCATTTGTTTGCGGTTCTGCTGCGTTACCGCAGCTACACAGAATGACAAACGCTATTTAAATAAATGACATCAACTGGTGTGATATACCAGTTGCCCATCAAAAAAGCTGATTGAGGTAGGGGTGTGATATACCAATAATATACTTTCTATATAGTGCATTTCGGTAGTGCAGCATTTGAGTTCTGTTCTGCTGCGTTACCGCAGCTACACAGTGACAAACGCTATTGGAACAAATAATTTCAACTGTTGTGATATTCCAGTTGCGCCCCCCAAAAAAATTATTGAGGCAGGGGTGTGATATACCAATAATATTCTTTCTATATAGTGCATTTAGGTATTGCAGCAATTGTTTGCGGTTCTGCTGTGTTACCGCAGCTACACAGTGACAAACGCTATTTGAATAAATAATATCAACTGATGTGATATACCAGTTGCCCTTTAAAAAACTGATTGAGGCAGGGGTGTGATATAACCAATAATATACTTTCTATATAGTGCATTTGGGTAGTGCAGCATTTGTTTGCGGTTCTGCTGCGTCACCGCAGCTACACAGAGTGACAAACACTATTGGAACAAATAATTTCAACTGGTGTGATATACCAGTTGCCCCCCAAAAAAACTGATTTAAGGCAGGGGTGTGATATACCAATAATATACTTTCTACAGGGAGTGCAGAATTATTAGGCAAGTTGTATTTTTGAGGATTAATTTTATTATTGAACAACCATGTTCTCAATGAACCCAAAAAACTCATTAATATCAAAGCTGAATATTTTTGGAAGTAGTTTTTAGTTTGTTTTTAGTTTTAGCTATTTTAGGGGGATATCTGTGTGTGCAGGTGACTATTACTGTGCATAATTATTAGGCAACTTAACAAAAAACAAATATATACCCATTTCAATTATTTATTTTTACCAGTGAAACCAATATAACATCTCAACATTCACAAATATACATTTCTGACATTCAAAAACAAAACAAAAACAAATCAGTGACCAATATAGCCACCTTTCTTTGCAAGGACACTCAAAAGCCTGCCATCCATGGATTCTGTCAGTGTTTTGATCTGTTCACCATCAACATTGCGTGCAGCAGCAACCACAGCCTCCCAGACACTGTTCAGAGAGGTGTACTGTTTTCCCTCCTTGTAAATCTCACATTTGATGATGGACCACAGGTTCTCAAATGGGGTTCAGATCAGGTGAACAAGGAGGCCATGTCATTAGATTTTCCTCTTTTATACCCTTTCTTGCCAGCCACGCTGTGGAGTACTTGGACGCGTGTGATGGAGCATTGTCCTGCATGAAAATCATGTTTTTCTTGAAGGATGCAGACTTCTTCCTGTACCACTGCTTGAAGAAGGTGTCTTCCAGAAACTGGCAGTAGGACTGGGAGTTGAGCTTGACTCCATCCTCAACCCGAAAAGGCCCCACAAGCTCATCTTTGATACCAGCCCAAACCAGTACTCCACCTCCACCTTGCTGGCGTCTGAGTCGGACTGGAGCTCTCTGCCCTTTACCAATCCAGCCACGGGCCCATCCATCTGGCCCATCAAGACTCACTCTCATTTCATCAGTCCATAAAACCTTAGAAAAATCAGTCTTGAGATATTTCTTGGCCCAGTCTTGACGTTTCAGCTTGTGTGTCTTGGTATTGCACACCTTGTGCGTTTGGGCACTCCAGTGATGTTGCAGCTCTGAAATATGGCCAAACTGGTGGCAAGTGGCATCTTGGCAGCTGCACGCTTGACTTTTCTCAGTTCATGGGCAGTTATTTTGCGCCTTGGTTTTTCCAGACGCTTCTTGCGACCCTGTTGACTATTTTGAATGAAACGCTTGATTGTTCGATGATCACGCTTCAGAAGCTTTGCAATTTTAAGAGTGCTGCATCCCTCTGCAAGATATCTCACTATTTTTGACTTTTCTGAGCCTGTCAAGTCCTTCTTTTGACCCATTTTGCCAAAGGAAAGGAAGTTGCCTAATAATTATGCACACCTAATATAGGGTGTTGATGTCATTAGACCACACCCCTTCTCATTACAGAGATGCACATCACCTAATATGCTTAATTGGTAGTAGGCTTTCGAGCCTATACAGCTTGGAGTAAGACAACATGCATAAAGAGGATGATGTGGTCAAAATACTCATTTGCCTAATAATTCTGCACTCCCTGTATATAGTGCATTTGGGTAGTGCAGCATTTGTTTGCGGTTCTGCTGCGTTACCACAGCAGCACAGAGTGACAAACACTATTGGAACAAATAATTTCAACTGGTGTGATATACCAGTTGCCCCCCAAAAAAGTTATTAAGGCAGGGGTGTGATATACCAATAATATACTTTCTATATAGTGCATTTGGGTAGTGCAGCATTTGTTTGCGGTTCTGCTGCATTACCACAGCAACACAGAGTGACAAACACTATTGGAACAAATAATTTCAACTGGTGTGATATACCAGTTGCCCCCCAAAAAAACTGATTAAAGCAGGGGTGTGATATACCAATAATATACTTTCTATATTGTGCATTTGGGTAGTGCAGCATTTGTTTTAAAGGGCTTCTGTCAGCCCACTAAACCGTTTTTTTTTTTTTTTTTCTAATAATCCCTATACTGCGAGCTCTGCATACATAAGTTAAATAATAATTTTTGTTCAGTAGAATTTGATAAAAAGCGATTTTTTAAATATGCAAATTACCTTGCTACCAGCAAGTAGGGCGGCTACTTGCTGGTAGCAGCCGCATCCTCCGATCCTAATGACGCCCCCTCCGCATTGTGATTGACAGGGCCAGGGAACGGAATCGCATTCAAAATCTGGCGCCTGCGCTGCGGCCGTACGTATCTTCAATCTGCACAGGCGCACTGAGAGGCGGCCGCTCTCTCCTCAATGCGCCTGCGCCGGGTGTAGATGTGACGTCATCGGCGCAGGCGCATTGAGGATGGAGCGGCAGAGCGAGTGGCCGTCTCTCAGTGCGCCTGCGCAGATTGAATATAGGTATGGCCGCGGCGCAGGCGCCAGATTTTGAATGCTAACAGGCAGGGCCAGCAGAGAACGATTCCGTTCCCTGGCCCTGTCAATCACAATGCGGAGGGGGCGTCATTAGGATCGGAGGATGCGGCTGCTACCAGCAAGTAGCCGCCCTACTTGCTGGTAGCAAGGTAATTTGCATATTTTAAAAATCGCTTTTTATCAAATTCTACTGAATAAAAATGATTATTTAACTTATGTATGCAGAGCTCGCAGTATAGGGATTATTAGTAAAAAAAAAAAAAAAAAGGTTTAGTGGGCTGACAGAAGCCCTTTAAGTTCTGCTGCGTTACCGCAGCTACACAGAATGACAAACGCTATTTAAGTAAATGACATCAACTGGTGTGATATACCAGTTGCCCATCAAAAAAGCAGATTGAGGCAGGGGTGTGATATACCTATAATATACTTTCTATATAGTGCATTTCGGTAGTGCAGCATTTGAGTGCGGTTCTGCTGTGTTACCGCAGCTACACAGTGACAAACGCTATTGGAACAAATAATTTAAACTGTTGTGATAAACCATTTGCCCCCCCCCAAAAAATGATTGAGGCAGGGGTGTGATATACCAATAATATACTTTCTATATAGTGCATTTTGGTATTGCAGCAATTGTGTGCGGTTCTGCTGTGTTACCGAAGCTACACAGTGACAAACGCTATTTGAATAAATAATATCAACTGATGTGATATACCATTTGCCCTTTAAAAAACTGATTGAAGCAGGGGTGCGATATACCTATAATATACTTTCTATATAGTGCATTTCGGTAGTGCAGCATTTGAGTGCGGTTCTGCTGTGTTACCGCAGCTACACAGTGACAAACGCTATTGGAACAAATAATTTAAACTGTTGTGATAAACCATTTGCCCCCCCCCCAAAAAATGATTGAGGCAGGGGTGTGATATACCAAT